>NC_143066.1:4481413-4785217 GCF_052426305.1 Pelodiscus sinensis
GGTTTGGCCACATCCGCGCCCAGTATCCTGACTGCTGCAAATGTGCTGCCTGCTGCAGCCCTTGCTGCTGTGCTCTACCCGGGGGGGGGGGGGGGTGACGACAATCCAGGGGTCTTTGCTTCTTGCTTAGGCAAAGCCAAGGTGAAGAAAGGGTCTCACGCTCCTCCCGGTGGGCTAGCTCCACCTCCCGCCCCTTGGCATCGCTCCTACGAGCTTAGATGTTCTCCGAGCTGAAACACCTTTGGAGCAGACACCAGGCTGGGACGCTCCCCCTGATGAGCTGATATTTGTGGCCAGATAGCAATGGGGTGGATGGTTAAAAGGTGCCTCTAATCCAAAGCCACGAATTTTGGGGCTGTCCCTATGAAATTGGGATACCTAGTCTCCCTAGACTGGGAGTATCGCCTTGGTGGGCAGCTGCGTAGCCCTCCCTTTGGACCGTGCGCCTCGGACAGCTGAGGGACTTCGGACCAAGGGTCACGACGTGATTTGGTCGGAACCTGCTAAAGAAACCCCTGTGCTGAAACCCACAAACCTTCCCGGCCAATCAGCAACCCCCCTCCCACCCCCGCCAGGGACGTCAGTCAGCTGGGCTGTGACCATGTTCCTCGCAAAGCCAACTGGAGTTTGGCCAGTGGCTTCCGCGGGCGCCGGATAAGGCCCACAGCTCACTGAGCAAGCCTGCAGGAGACAGATGGCTCAGGAGGTGGGGAGCGTAGATGTCACAGGCTGGGCAGCCTCGCTCTCCCCCGCTGACTCATCCATCCAGCAGCATGGCCCTCTCCTCCGTCAGCTGGTTCGGTTGCTCTCACACTAAGCATCCCTGCATCCCGTTGGTTGCGTTGGGACGTAGCCTTGTGAGCCGGCCGGGTGTCTGTGCCATTGTGGCACTGTGCCCTGCGGGAGGGGCCAGCTCAGAACGCCACCGATCAGACATAGCGGTGGTGTATTTCTCCCGGCCCGCCCCGTCCTGCAAAAGGGAAAGCAAACGCTCACACGAGCACGTGGCTGTAACTACGCGGCGTTCTTCGACCTGGGGAGCACGAGGGTTTTAAATGTGTCCTTTAATTCTGCTCTAAAATAAAGCCAAGGGGATAACGCCCCAACAATCCAGCCCAGGGAGTGTTTGGCATTCCGGCTGGGCGGGGCGTGTCCTGGGGAGGGGCGCATGGGGGTGCGTATGTATTAGACACATGGGCCCTTCCCCGCCACATTGGAAGGGACCGTTTTAACAGGTCCAATGGAAGGAGAGGGTCTATGACCAAGGTGTCCGCTCCACCGGGACCTCGTGCTCGCTGCTCCAGAGGCCAGGCTCAGCCAGCCCTTCCAGCGGGAGCACGCCCAGGCAGGACCATGCACCCCACAGCTGTGATGCAGGAAGCCCAGAAAGGTTTGCCAGGGCCTGGAAGTGCCACTCCATCGCCTGATTCCCAGGCCAGCCCTAGCACAAGCCCAGCCTTCCTCGCCCAGGAGGAGATGGTGACCCAGGGGGACGGCTCCTCTACGCTTGTGTCTCTGCTTGCTGCACTCTCTTGCCTCTGTAGCCCTGTGCGCCGGGAGCAGGCAGTGGGCAGGCAAGCGTCCCCACTGGGCTCCAGCTTGGGCTCTTTGGCATCCCGCGTCCCTGCTGACACGGCCAAGTAGCCGCAGGGCAGCATCAGAAGGACATGGAGGCCTGGACAGAGCCCAGCAGCCCACAGCCCCGAGGGAGCCACTGCCAGCTATTCCCACCCTGCGCGGGGATCCGAACCCGCAAGCCAGCTGTGGAAGGATCTGACCATGGTCAGCCCTCTCCCCCGCACATGGCACCGGTAACTGGTCCATGCCGGAACGGAGCAGTGAGGGGGGGCAGATGCAAGGCTGCATGGCCACCAGGAGTTTATACTGCACCTGGGAGAATGGACTCATGGCAACATACCGTGCTGTGACATGCACTCACCCCGCCAGGCCGTGCGTGCCGCTCGCCATG
Organism: Pelodiscus sinensis; assembly: GCF_052426305.1. Lineage (NCBI taxonomy): Eukaryota > Metazoa > Chordata > Testudines > Trionychidae > Pelodiscus > Pelodiscus sinensis. The sequence continues at coordinate 4,483,383 of NC_143066.1, forward strand.
AAGGCTATGCAGGGTTCTTCACCCCGTGGGAACATCCCCGCAGCTGTTAGCAGCTGGCGCCAGGGTTCCGTACAGGTTTTGCTGTAGGATGAAAGAAGGTTTTGATCATGGGTCTCTGGTGCCTTGACCCCTTCCATTTCTATCCCCTTTCATATGCAACCGAGCCAGCCTGAGGCCGCGCATGAGCGAGCCAGGAGCCCTAGGCGGAGACGGGTTTCACATTTGCAATTCAAATCATGGTGCTAAGCAACTGTGCGGCCTGGCAAAGCTCGCTCGGTCTTTTCTCGGGCGTTAGAAAGTCCTGTGCACGCTGGGAGGCTGCACAATGCTTGAACCCTACCGGGTGATCACGAGACCCCCGGGAACGCACGACTGCAAGAGAAAGCAGAGCCCCGGGGGCGGAGGGGCGGGGAAAGGGGAGCGTGGCGTGGTGTCCTATGCCATGGGACGGCGAAAAGGAGGCTGTTGTGATCATCTGGCCCAGAGCTACTCAGCTTTGGAAGCCCCGGGGGCCACAAGGATACTCCCAGCACATGCCGAGGGCCGCAACTTAAGTGTGGTTGCATATACATGCAAATATATATGCAAATATATGCAAATAGCTTCTTTCACACTGACGGGCATGAATACAAAGATTAAGGCAAGACCACACAACACGCAGGCCCCATTTAAGTCAGTGCTGCTGATATTAATCAAATGCAACATTGACCCGATTTTCACCCAGAGGACAGCACCTGGAATGAGCAATGACAGTCCAGGACTGTAACTACTAAAACACATAGGCTGTGTCTACATTGGCATGACCTTGTGCAAATACTCTTTAACGCAAGAGATCGTGCATTAAGGTATTTGCGCAAGAGAGTGTCTACACTGGCATGTGCTTTTGCGCAAGAGCATCCGTGCCAGTGTAGATGCTCGCTTGTGCAAGGAAGCTCCGATGACCATTTTAACCATCGGGCTTTCTTGCGCAAGAAATTCATGTTGCCCGTCTACGCTGGCCTCTTGTGCAAGAACAGTTGCACAAAAGGGCTTATTCCTGAGCGGGAGCATCATAATTCTTGCGCAAGAAGCCCTGATTTCACACATTAGAACGTCAGTGTTCTTGCACAAGAACTCCCCGTCAGTGTAGACAGGCAGCATGTTTTTGCGCATAAGTGGCCGCTTTGGTGCGAGATTGCGCCAATGTAGACACAGCCATAGAATCACAGAACCATAGAGCTAGAAGAGACCTCAGGAGGTCATCAAGTCCAGCCCTCTGCCCAAGGCAGGGCCAATCCCAACTAAATCAACCCAGCCAGGGCTTTGTCAAGCTGAGACTTAAACACCTCTAGGGATGGAGACTCCACTACTTCCCTAGGGAACCCAGCCCAGCGCTTCACCACCCTCCTAGGGAAATAGTTTTTCCTAATATCCAACCTGGACCTCTCCCACCACAACTTGAGCCCATTGCTCCTTGTTCTGCCATCTGTCACTACTGAGAACAGCCTCTCTCCATCCTCTTTGGAACCTCCCTTCAGGAAGTTGAAGGCTGCTATCAAATCCCCCCTCGCTCTTCTCTTCTGCAGACTAAACAGACCCAACTCCCTCAGCCTCTCCTCATAGGTCGTGTGCTCCAGCCCCCTAATCATTTTGGTTGCCCTCCACTGGACCCTCTCCAATGCGTCCACATCCTTTTTGTAGTGGGGGGCCCAGAACTGGACACAATACTCCAGATGTGGCCTCACCAGAGCCGAATAAAGGGGAATAATCACTTCTCTGGATCTGCTGGCAATGCTCCTCTTAATGCAACCTAATATGCCATTAGCCTTCTTGGCTACAAGGGCCCACTGTTGACTCATATCCAGCTTCTCATCCACTGTAACCCCCAGGTCCTTTTCTGCAGAACTACTACTTATCTGGTTGGTCCCCAGCCTGTAACAATGCTTGGGGATTCTTCTGTTCCAAGTGCAGGACTCTACACTTGTCCTCGTTGAACCTCATCAGATTTCTTGTGGCCCAATCTTCCAATTTGTCTAAGTCACTCTGGACACTGTCTCTGCCCTCCAGCGTATCTACCTCTCCCCCAGCTTAGTGTCATCCGCAAACTTGCTGAGGGTGCAATCCATCCCCTCATCCAGATCATTAATAAAGATAATGAACAAAACCGGTCCTAGAACCGAACCTTGGGGCACTCCGCTAGAAACCGACCGCCATCCTGACATCGAGCCATTGATCACTACCCGCTGGGCCCGGTCTTCTAGCCGGCTTTCTATCCATCTTACCGTCCATTTATCCAATCAACATTCCCTTAACTTGCTGGCAAGAATATTGTGGGAGACCGTATCAAAAGCCTTGCTAAATTCAAGGTATATAACGTCCACTGACTTCCCCACGTCCACAGAGCCAGTTACCTCATCATAGAAGCTAATCAGATTGGTCAGGCACGACTTGCCCTTTGTGAATCCATGCTGACTATTCCTGATCACCTTCCCCTCTTCCAAGTGCCTCAAAATGGATTCCTTTAGGATCCCTTCCATGATTTTTCCAGGAACCGAGGTAAGACTGACAGGCCTATAGTTCCCTGGATCGTCCTTCTTCCCTTTTTTGAAGATGGGCACTACATTTGCCTTTTTCCAGTCATCCGGGATTTCTCCCGATCTCCACGACTTTTCAAAGATAATGGCCAAAGGCTCCTCAATGACATTTGCCAACCCCCTCAGTACCCTTGGGTGCATTAAGTCTGGACCCATGGATTTGTGTACGTTTAGCTTTTCTAAATAGTTCCTAACCTGTTCTTTCCCCACCATGGGCTGTCCATCTTCATCCCATCTTGCGTCACTTAGCGCAGAAGTCCAGGAGCCGACCTTGTCCGTGAATACAGAGGCAAAGAAAGCATTGAGTACTTCAGCTTTCCCCACATCATCTGTCACTAGGTTACCTCCTTCATCCAGTAAGGGCCCCACACCATCTCTGATCACCTTCTTCTTGTTGACATGCCTGTAGAAACCTTTCTTGTTACCCTTCACATCCTTAGCCAGTCGCAATTCCATTTGTGCTTTCGCCTTCCTGATAACCCCCCGGTATTCTTGAGCTATACATTTAAACTCCTCCCTAGTCATTTATCCAAGTTTCCACTTTTTATAAGCTTCCTTTTTGTGTGTAAGTTCACCAAGGATTTCCCCTGTAAGCCAATCCGGTCTCCTACCATGTTTGCCTCTCTTGCTACGCGTCGGGATGGTTTCTTTCTGTGCCTTCAATAAGGCTTTTTTAAGATACTGCCGGCTGTCCTGGACTCCTTTCCCCCTTCATGTTAACATCCCAGGGGATTCTGCCCATCAGGTCTCTGAGGGAGTCAAAATCTGCTTTTCTGAAGCCCAAGGTGTGTATTTTACTACTCTCTTTTCTTCCTTTGGTCAGGATCCTGAAATCTACCATCTCATGATCCCTGCTTCCCAGGTTGTCACCCACCTCCGCTTCCCCTATTAGTTCCTCCCTGTTTGTGAGCAGAAGGTCAAGCTGCGCACGGCCCCGGTCGGATCTTTCAGCACCATATCAACAGACCATTATATTGATGACTTTTTTGCTTTGGCTCCCACCCGTGGGCCTTGTGTTGAACCCCACATCAACCCAAACCGCACCGTGGGCCACAAACAAATGGTTTGAGTTGAGTAGCCCTGGTCTAGCCCATCTCAGGACTTGGGAGAGCTGATAAAGAGACCAGGAGTCCACCAGGCAGAGCTGCTACAAACCTGGCAAATTGGGTTGCGTCTTCTCTGCCTCTATCTAGGGTCTTGCCATCTGGTCACTCCGGATCTAATTGCTCCTTCTCGCTCTCTCTGGTCTCCCTTCCTTCTCTCGCTCGGGCTATCGCTGTTTAATTTCTACCTGCCTCATTTCGCTGTCTGAGCTCTCCTTTGGGACTTGACTTCACCCAGACTAGCACTGACATAACTAACCTGGCCTGAATTCAGCCCCTTGCTTCTTTCAACACAAACCTGGGTGCGGGTGGCCTGGTTTCAAATTGTGAGTGGTTTAATTGTCATTACTCTTGTGCAGGGCCGGCCCGAGCCCTTTTGGCGCCCTGGGCCCAGGCACACGGCGCTGCTCCCAGGCGTATGCACAGCCCCCCCCCCAGGGTGTGCAGGTCTGCCCCAGGGCACACGGCGCTGCTCCCAGGCGCACGCACGGCCCCCCCCCCAGGGTGTGCAGGTCTGCCCCAGGGCACACGGCGCTGCTCCCAGGCGTATGCACAGCCCCCCCCCCAGGGTGTGCAGGTCTGCCCCAGGGCACACGGCGCTGCTCCCAGGCGTATGCACGGCCCCCCCCCCAGGGTGTGCAGGTCTGCCCCAGGGCACACGGCGCTGCTCCCAGGCGCATGCACGGCCCCCCCCCCAGGGTGTGCAGGTCTGCCCCAGGGCACACGGCGCTGCTCCCAGGCGCATGCACAGCCCCCCCCCCCAGGGTGTGCAGGTCTGCCCCAGGGCACACGGCGCTGCTCCCAGGCGTATGCACAGCCCCCCCCCCCAGGGTGTGCAGGTCTGCCCCAGGGCACACGGCGCTGCTCCCAGGCGTATGCACAGCCCCCCCCCCCCAGGGTGTGCAGGTCTGCCCCAGGGCACACGGCGCTGCTCCCAGGCGTATGCACGGCCCCCCCCCCAGGGTGTGCAGGTCTGCCCCAGGGCACACGGCGCTGCTCCCAGGCGTATGCACGGCCCCCCCCCAGGGTGTGCAGGTCTGCCCCAGGGCACACGGCGCTGCTCCCAGGCGTATGCACGGCCCCCCCCCAGGGTGTGCAGGTCTGCCCCAGGGCACACGGCGCTGCTCCCAGGCGTATGCACAGCCCCCCCCCCAGGGTGTGCAGGTCTGCCCCAGGGCACACGGCGCTGCTCCCAGGCGCATGCACAGCCCCCCCCCCCCAGGGTGTGCAGGTCTGCCCCAGGGCACACGGCGCTGCTCCCAGGCGTATGCACGGCCCCCCCCCCCAGGGTGTGCAGGTCTGCCCCAGGGCACACGGCGCTGCTCCCAGGCGTATGCACAGCCCCCCCCCCCAGGGTGTGCAGGTCTGCCCCAGGGCACACGGCGCTGCTCCCAGGCACACGGCGCATGCACAGCCCCCCCCCCCCAGGGTGTGCAGGTCTGCCCCAGGGCACACGGCGCTGCTCCCAGGCACACGGTGCATGCACAGCCCCCCCCCCCAGGGTGCGTGGGCCCGCCCCCAGGGCGCACGGCGCATGCGCTGCCCAAGCTGGCCAGCGCTGCAGGTGCATGCACTGGGCCGTGCAGGGCCCCGCGGCCGTGGGGGGAAGGGCGCTTCTGGCCGGCACCGCAGGGTCAGCGCTGCTGGAGCCGGGCGCATGGTGCCTGATGGCAGCTCTGCGGGACGCCGCGCGCCCTTTACAGCTGCCATCAGGCACCCCCATCGGTTGGCGCCCTGGGCAGCTGCCTGGCTCGCCCATGCCTCCGTCCGGCCCTGCTCTTGTGGGATCCTCTGCTGACCGTGTGCGACCGGTTCCTCCCCCGTGTGGACCCACAAAGGGCAGGAGTTGGGAGGGTCCCTACCCACAGGGCCATGGCTCTGTAACTCAAGGCATAGTAGCTCATGCTTTGAGTGCCATCGCTGGTGTGTCGGCCCAAAGGGACGTCTTCACATGGCACCACAGTGGCTGGGGGGCATGAATTCAACCTGATTTGAGCGGCACGTGGCCTGTCGGCGATGGAAGCCCTCGCCAGACCCATGCGTCCAATGGCTATGCCATCCGGGGCCAGGCAGCGAAGTGTCCGAAGTCTTGGCTCACAAGCCCGGGCTGCAAAGGCACGGAGACCGGTGCACGGCCGCAGGCTAGTAGGAGAGAACGGACACATCGGCTAGCCCACCCGTACAGGAAGCCGTGGGACTTGGACCTGGCGGCAGCATAGCCAGTTCAGACCAGCAGGCGGTGCAATGAGCGCTGGCTGGACCACTGCCTTCAGCCTCCGGGCCATGGGCCATTCTCCAGAGGGCTCACGCCCCCGTCAATGGGAAATCCCAGGAGGGAGATTCCCCAGGTCCAGCACTTGACTTTGCGCATGTGGGGCGGGCGCAGCGCGGCTTTGGCGGAGATTTTTGGCTCCTACCGGAGCAGACGGGGTGAGCCTGCAGGGAGGTCTCCGTGGAGACTTGGGCGCCTTGTTGGCGTCGGGGGCCTGCCCAGGACAGTCGTGGGTGCTGGCATGCGCACAGCGGCCTGGCCCCGGGCACGACAGGGGCGTCGCCCACGCGGCCGCCCAGCAGGGAGTGCTGGGAGCGGGCCCCACAGCAGGCGTGCGCGGGTGGGATGTTGGAGCGGCTGCAGGTGGCAGAGCTACACAGACAGACACCGGAGCAGGGCCGGGAACCGGTGGCCTGCTCCAGCGGGAGATGCCGTTACCCCCACGCCCAGCGCGCTCACCGCGGAGGGGGGCGGGTCTGGCTTCACGTCCTTGCGCCCAATGCAGGGACTGGAATCTAGGTCCTCCACATCCCAGGGGAGTGCTCCAGCCTTGGGCCTGCCAGGCCTACAGGGGGCCTGGTCCCTTCTTTGCCAGGTGAGCACCAACCGCAGGAGAGGGCCCCCCCAGGTCAGTGCCCAAGGCATCTACACCCCTTTGAGAGTCAGGATCCAAAGCCCTCCCTTGTCTCTGCACGCCACGCCTGCCAGCCCCGAGAAGCCTTCCCCGCGTCCGCCGCCCAGTGCTCTGTGGCCAGCTGGGCAGCTGGGCGCTGGAACGGCCTTGGTGGGCCTGGCCCGCACCGCGTGCATATTTCCGTTCACGCCCTCCAGCTGTGCCAGGTGTGCGATGCAACGTGGGCTGCACAGCCTCCCAGTGGGCGTGCCCGGGGGGCTCTATAGTGCACACGCGCCATAGGAGCCAGCTTCATGGGCCGGCTGTGGCGGAGCTTTTCGGCTCCTGCCGGAGCAGAGGAGGGGCAGGGCCAGGCCCGCCCCAGGAAACGCGCCAGGGAGATGGCGAGCGAGCGCCAGGCAGCAGCGCACAGAGAAGAAAGGAGGCGTCTTGACGGAAGACGGGAGCGAGCCAGACACAAAGGCGGGGGGCAGGCGCCTTTATTGGAATTCAGGCGTCTCTGTCTCCTGTCGCCGGCCGCGACGCCCTCTCAGTGCCAGCTGCAGGCCCCGTGAGCAGACGCCCAGCCCCAGAGAAGGGAGCGCACGTCGGCGTGTGGCTTGGCCAATCCCAGCCATTCTGCCTGCAGTCATTTATCTTCCGGGGCTGACACGGCCTCTGTCTCCCTCCTTCCTCCCTCGCGCTCTCCCCTCGCTGCTTCCATTTTCCCAGGGAGATGTTAATGAAATCTGCCCTTAATTAAATCCACATTCATTTGCATAATTGCCAGGAAATTGAAATTAGCCTGTGGACAAGGCTGGAATACATTTCGGCTTTCTCAGTATCCCCATTGTGCGGGGCAGAGGGTGGGATGTGGGGGCTGAGCCCCCACTAGGCCTGAGCAGGGCGGCTGTGTGTAGACTGTCAGAGCCCGTCCCTCCTGGGCCACAGCCGTCCTGCTGCCCCAGTGCTGAGCTCTCCATCCCGCCCTGCAGCCCGCCTGCTCCGCCAGCCCCGCCCACAGCTCTGCCACGCCCCTCCCCTCGGGTGTACGGCCGCCCTGCGGTCCCCACACTGCTCCCCGGGGCCCCTCGCTCCCAATGGGCAGCCCTGAACCTTCTCTTCGGTAAACTACATGGACCGCGGCTCTTGAGTCTGTCACTCTAAAGCCCTTTCTAGCCCTGGGACTGTGCTCATGGCTCTCCCTTGAACCCTCTCAAACGTACCAACCTCCTCCTTGAATCGCGGAGACCAGGACTGGCCATGGGATTCCAGCGGTGGTTTCACCAGTGCCAAATCCAGAGGTGAAGGAAGCTCTCTGCTCCTACTCGAGATTCCCCTGCTCATGCATGACATGGATCAATGAGTGGGCAGCCAGGCCTAGTGGCAGGAGCCAGAACCAGGAGCCAGAGCCAGGGTCAGGAATCGGGAGTCAGGAACTGAGCAGAGGCGCAGGTGTGGAGTGGGACTGGGGACCAGGTGTACTTTAGCACCTGCTCCACCTCCCTGAGTAGCAGGGAGCGAGCCTCTTCATTACGGACCCTTCCGCCAGTTTGGGGTCATCTGCAAACTTGGCCAGCGATGATTTGATGGTTTCCTGCAGGTCACTGACAAAAAGGTTGAATATCGCGTAGGGCCAGGATCCGCGGGAACCCAAACCTGCAGCCAGCCCCTCGCTTGCGGATGAGTTCCTGTTTCCAGTTACATGTCGTCACCTGCCAGCCAGGCAGTTTAAAATCCATGTGCCGTGGGGAATCTTCATTTTGTGTCGTTCTCGTTTTCTAATCCAAACGTCCCGCGGCGCCACATCAAATGTCTCCCGGACGCGTATTGCTTCAATGCTAGTCCCTTCATCAACCACACGTGTAAGCTCCTAAAACTATCAAATGAGTATGACCGAATTCAGCTTCCCATGCCCATGCTGAGGGGCATCAGTTGTATTAGCCTCCATGAAGCGTTGGTCAATCACGTCCCATACCAGCTGCTCCGTTATCTTGCTGGGATCCGTATCAGGTCTATAATTACCAGGGTCAACCCATTTACCCTTTTTAAATATAAACACAATGTTCATTTCCTCCCAGCCCTCAGCAGGCAGGGCCCAGCGGTTTCTTTTCCCTTCTGTTTAGTGAGGCTCTGTCTACACTGGGAACGGCCAGACTGGGTCAGACTAGAGGTCCATCCGGCCCTTTTGGGTGTATTTGCCATGTTTTGTCGTAAAGGATGCAGGATCACACTTGCACATATATCAACTCCAGACCATCTCATCCAGCTCTTCCCCCGTCCCACGAGGGACCGTTATTGTATCGTTAGTTCCATGCAAGTGACGGTCAGACGGCCAGCGGGGGCGGGGGGCTCTCTATAAAAACTTGCTGCTGCTAAAAGAACTAAGGGAAGTTGTTCGAATGGGAGACTTAACACCCCCTTGACGTGTTGTGGGGCCACGCTGGTCCCAGAGAGACACGGTCATACCTTGTATGAGACCAACTTCAGTGGATGAGAGAATCCAGCTTGGGAGCTCATCTGTCTGTCATCGACAAGCAACCCTGATCCAAACCTGAATTTCAAAAGAGATCCTGGAGCCAAATGCACAAGATTAGTGACTCTCCAGGCTGCGATACTGATTCGGCGTGTCGCACACGGAAGGGATGAGAACCCACATGGTAGACCAGTTCTGGCACTTCCCGAACGGCCGGTTTGAAACCGTGCGACAGGAGGCGCATGCTTGGGTGGAGGAGTCAGCTGCAAATGCAGATGATCAAACAGGTGCACAACCTGCTTTCAGGTCAGCTGTAAAGGATCTTCTCCTAGAATGTGACGCAGGACTGAGCTGTGCTCTGGACAGACTACAAGGCATCGCTGGAGATCCCAGGACACCATCAAAAATACAGGCTCCACATACGGCCCCATTAACACTGAGAAATACCGTTACAAACACTCGACCGAGTGGAAAACGAGCTGTTACTGAGCTCATGCAGACATTGGCTGGCTAGGTTAATGGGACGGGCGCTCACAAAATCAAACACGGTGCGGGTTTGTAAAGCTGGGAATCAGGCCTGCTCACAGGCGTGCTCTCCCACGAGATGGGGGAGGGAGGAAGCGACAGGCTCAGATGTCAAAAGGCAGGCGGAAGAGCAATCTGGGGTGCGCGTTAAGGGTGTGGCAGCACCAGCGAGACAGACGAGGTGTGACCCTGCACCATCAGCTCCGCTTACGGACAAGCACACATCTAAGTGACGACCAGTCAGGATCACTGCAGCATCTGACGTGCCACGACGTAGCAGCTCCCACAGCTCGTGTAGATTTTTGTAAAGCCCAAAGGGACCACTGAGTCGCTAGTGCAGGGTCAGCAGCCTGCTCAAACCACAGAGCCAAAGTACATCAGAATGCAGAGCAAGCGGTCAATAAAGAGCCAGTAGGGACTGCCCTTCCACATAGCACCCGCCAGAGAACCCCACTGGCTGCTCGGGATTGTGAACAGGTGGAGACACGGCTGTCCCAGGCAGGCAAGCGCTAACGCGACCCGGCCTTCCAGCTACGCCCGTGTCCTACTGCTCCCAGCATCCCCACTGCCTGGCAGGGCAGCATGATGAGCTGAGACCCACAGAGAGACATGGGGGTGGGGACGCAGGAGAACGAAGATGGAGCCTGGCGAATCTGCAGATATCCACGTGCCAAGTTTGTGGATCATGGGTCAGCTGTGGATCCAAATCAATGTGATTATCATCACCTCCACCCAAAGCTGTTAGCCCCATTTACCCATACATGCTCTTCTCTCAGGAAAGGGCCAGCCACGGCCTCTGCCCACCTCTTCCTCCACTCGGTTCCTTTCCCTCCGCTTCTCCTCCTGCCCCTTTCTAGAGCAGCTTTCTTGTGGCACAACCTTCAGCCTCCCGATCTTAGCTGCTGCATCTCCTCCTCCCCGTCTATCTGGAGTGAGCTGGGTCTGGCGTATGCAGCCCCCAGACTCCTCCGACTCCCAGCAGTCTCTGAGAAGACTGGCTAATTGGAGTCTGCTGCGTGGGGGTCCTCCCTGCGCCTTCCATGTGACAATTCTCAGGTCACACTGTCGCATACACCAAGCCCCGCATTTCTGTTTGAGCTACAGCCTGTCCGTTAGACAGCCACCGCGTGATGGAGAATCATCTCCCTAGGTAAAACCTTTCAGGTTCTGGCCAGGGTAGAAGTACTTGTTAATGATCTGCTGATTTGAGCCCAGTTTATTGACAACACATGAAAGTTCTGCGGCCAACTAAAGCAATGGCTCTTAATTTGGAATGTTTTGAGATTCACAAAGAACCTAAGTTCTCAGTCGATGCACAAGCACAGGGGTTCATAGAATCCTAGAACACTCGAACCAGAAGGGATCCTGAGAGGTTATCAAGTCCTGTCCCCTGCCCTCATGGCAGGACCAAACACCAGCATTCTAGATAATCCCTGACAGATGTTTATCCAACCTGCTTTTAAATATCTCCAGAGATGGAGATTCCACAACCTCCCTGGACAATTGATTCCAGTGTTTCACCATCCTGACAGTTAGAAAGTTTTTCCTAATGTCCAACCTAAACTTCCCTTGCTGCAATTTAAGCCCATTGCTTAAATCGGGGGCAGTCTTTCTGTAAGAGGAGCGTCCAGACACACCGATCTCTGAAGCACTGACTAACACACCACGGACTGAAAAAGAAAAGCAGTGTTTTTTGGTTGTGAGCCCTTTCATGAATATGTCTCTGAGCAGAAATCAGTTGAGTCAGAAACTGTTGGAAGCTATATCACAGACGCTCTTGTGCAAAGCATCGCCTAGTCTTCAGAAGACGATGCTGCCAAAGGACTCATTCAGCGTGCGTCTTACAGCTGACATGCTTTCAAGAATCCCCAAAATAGTGAAAGGCAGGAAGAGGAATTTGAAGTAAATATGACTCACGCATGACCCAGTTTGGAAAAAAGAAATCTGACAAGCTCCGACACAAGATACAGACGGATCCAGCCTTACAAAGCTAGAGTATAATTCCACAAGGTGGGCTCCCTGGCTACCTCCAAGCTTACAAGCTGATGGGGACCTCAGAGATGAAATTGCTGCTGAGGATGGCACAGGGATCCCCGGGCTGGGATGTGGCCCAGCGTATGGTCACTAGTGCCAAGTATATTCCCGGTGCTCATCTGGGAATTGAAAAGTGTAAGAATGTGACCTGGGGTCCAACCCTGAAATTTGTGCTAAACACAGGAAACAGCTGGGGAAAGTACCACTGAACTCATGGGACATTCTTGTCTGCCCTTGGCCCAAGGTTTAGCGCACATCTGGAGTATCTGGATTCAACAGGAAAAACACTTTATTTTTAACCACCGGGGCTGCCCAACACCTTGAGTAACAATGGAACAGCATGTGGTGAATTGCCATTCGAACAACAAAGGAGTCCCTAAGAACTAATCATAGGTAATGGGCCACTATTCACGGGTGTCTCATTTCAGCCCTTCTCAAGGAGAGAGCAGTGCCAACGCCCCGCCCCAGTTAGTAAGCTCACCGAGGGCAGGTCTGCACAGCAGGGCTAACGTCAAATTAAGCTACGCAACTTCAGCAACGTCAGTGACATGGCTGAAGTCGAAACAGCTCCACTCGGCTTTGGGCGCTGTCTACACGGCAGGAAGTCAAAGGAAGGGCACTCTTCCTCCGACTTCCCTTACGCCCCGTGAAATGAGGGTTGCAGGAGCGGGGGTAAGAAGCCTGTTTTTTTTAAATGATTTCAAAAGAACGGGTTTGCTGTGTAGATGCGCACACTGTTATTTCGAAATAGCAGGCGTTACGTCACAATAAGTGTGCAGTGTAGACACAGCTGGAATGGGCTTGCAGGAAAGGACAATTAGCAAAGGACTTGACTAACAAAAAACAAAAACTCCCTGGTGGGATGAATATGTAGCATTGTCATGGTTCATGGTTTACCAGCACGTGCTAGCATTGGACACCCAGGGAGCCTAAGAACAGTAACAGTAACCACAAGCCACCCTATCCTATCCCCTCAGCAACACTGTTGTCAGCTCTCTGGGCTGCTTCCCCATAACCCCGGCCCTCACCTGGGACTCTAACACAGACCCAGCAGCCAGCCCAGAGCTCCTCCTCATGCCCCAGGTGCCTGCTAGGGCTGAGCCATGCATAGTAGAGCCCTGTGTGGAGACAAATGTATACTATACTGGTGGATGTGGATATCTGCAGATACCCATTTATATCCACATAGGCTCTATCCGCTGGGCTGCAGTGCCCTTTGGCCAGACAGGAGAACCATCTGCTCTCCATTAAATTAATGGAGATTGCCTCTCTCCTAGAGCTTGAAGGTCATCAAGTCCAGTCCCCTGCCTTCATAGCAGGACCAAGCACCACCCCTGACAAACTTTTGCCGCATCTCCCTAAATGGCCTCCACAAGGATTGAACTCACAACCCTGGGTTTAGCAGGCCAATGCTCAAACCACCGAACTATCCCTCCCTTAACTCTAGCAAGGAACTGCCTAACTGGTTCTGACACCTCAGCTCCTTTTTATATGGCCCCCTGGGCCATGATTGGCTGCTCATTGAAGCATCTCTCATTGGTTGCTTCCCTGCAACCACTCTAGGTCTCTTGGAGGACTTCTCTACTGCTCCTCTTTGGGACAGAGTGTGGCAGGGCCTGAGATCTCCAGCAAGGGTCCTCTGGGCCCAGTCCAGCCCATCATACCACCTGACAGCAAGCCGGGGGCAAGGCTGCGTGATCCTGAAGACCGCCAATTGATTCTACTCCTGGCCCCGATTTGCGTGGCCCCACGAGAGCAGCTCTGCAGAGATACCCCTCCTCTGCCAGCACCCCTCGCTCCCGACCGGCAGCCCCTGCTCTCTGGCCCTCGCTGCCCGCCACAGCTCCCCTGATGACCCTCAGTCCTGACACGCTGCTGCTTCACAGAGCCCCGGTACCCCCAGCTGGACCCCAAAGTGGCACTAAGGAGCCTTCGAGGACAGGCAGCGATGCAGGGCGGCTCAGACGGGCCATACGAGGTCACGTGGCACCCAAGAATGGAGAATGTAGGCACTCACGCCCGCCACGGCCACGGCAGCCACACCAGTCGCCGGCCCGATTCATCGTCATCGGCTCCTTGCTTCCGACCCCGTTACCATGAAAACAGCAGCAGCAAAGGGCTGGGAAGGAGCTGAGATCTGCTTTCCCCAGGCTCCATCCGGCCCCGTCCTTCCAGGGCCCCAGACTCAGCCGGTGGGTCCCAGCCCTGGGGAGGAAAAGGGACTGGCCAACCGGCCGGCTCACTCTGGCTCAGATACCTCCGGACACCCCCAGAGCTCTTCCAACCTGTTTTGGATTCCAGGCTAAGAGGGTTTTCGGCCTCTGACAAGCCACCATCTCCAGTCACACAGGTCCCCCCCTTCACCGCCCCTCCCAGCACACACCAGGGCCCCCCTGTTTTCAGCCTGGACTCGGGGTGCTCCTCCCACGGCCCCCACAGCCTCCGGGCTTCCCCCAGGCCATGTTTGGGTGTCAGGGCTGTTCCCCTGTGTGGGGATTAACCTGACCCCCCTACGCCTGACCAGCCAGGATCACTTTGACCAAGGCCTGAGGCACTGGCTCAGGATGCATCCTTCCCCCGTTCTGAGTCCTGGGAGCTGGTGGAGACCTGAGAAGGGGAAACTGAGGCAGGATGCTGCAGTCCCACTCCAGGCCAGGAGGAGGCACTCTCGAGGCAGCAACCCAGCACAATTTCCCCTTCTTCCCACACTCCAAGGAACTGAAAATGAGATGCCACCTCTTGGGACGGGGGCTGGTTTATTTCATCTTCACGTGGTTTCCAGCAGCCTGTGGGGCCAACCTTTCCCTGAGTAAGGGACTTTCCCAGCCCTCCCTCCGGGGCGCGGGCTGCGCTTCCCCCTTGGACTCACCGCCATCGGATCCTGGTCTCCCCCAGCCAGCCTTCGCCCAGGCTCATCCGCTTCCTCTGCCCCACCCGGACAGGTGAGCGGAGTCACAGGTGGGGCTGGGCCCATCTTCCCTTAAAGGAGCCAGCCAGCTGGGAACAGGGGGCCATGGTCCCTGCAAGTCATGTCTGTGCTCACGGGATTGGTGCATAACAGACCATCCTTGGGCTGCTTGGGGCTGCTGATCTGGGATCCAGCGCTGCCTCGAATCTTAGCCCCTGCCTGCCTCTGGCAAGGAGAGCGGCCAGGGCTGGGGACAGAACCATTCCCCCGTTTTAAGTTCCCCGATACCTGTCTGCTATAGGCCCTGTTGAACCAGACTCTTCCCTGATACAGCTGCCTCAGCGCGGGGAGAAACACGGCTCCTCGGCCTGCAGGAAACGGTGACGTGTTGTGCGACGGTTCCCTTGGGAAAGAGTTAGTGTTAATCCGTGTTTTAATGAATGGTCACTCAATTATTATGCAGGGCAAGCTATACCCAGTTATACCCCTCTATGCCACCTCCACTGCTAACCAGCTCCCGCCCCGTGTGTGACGTGTGTAAACCAGCTGCTCATCACTTATTGGCCCTTCGCACACCACGGAGAATGGAGCCCCGCATGAAGCATGCCCGACAGACGCGCCGAGCTGCCTAGTCCCAAATACTACCCTGTAGCTCCTCCACAGGAAGGAGGCCTTTTATTATTATTTGGATTGTGGCTGCTCCCAGGAGCTCAGTAACCAGCCAGGACCCTGCTGCGCTAGGAGCTGTACAAACACAGAACAAACAGTCCCCGCCCCACAGCACGGACAGTCTAATGAGTGGAGACAGACAGAGGAGGAGCGGAGCCATGGGACAGGCCTGCTCATCATGACAGAGCGGTCTCTGTTGAAATGTATTATACTAGAACTGGAAGGGACCTCGAGATGTCATCATGTCCAGTCCCCTGAACCATCTAGATCATCCCTGACAGGTGTCTGTCTAACCTGCTCTGAAATATCTCCAGAGATGGGGATTCAGGGGAATCTCCCTGAGCAATTTATTCCAGTGTGTAACCACCCTGACAGGTAGGAAGTGTTTCCTGATGTCCAACCTAAACCTCCCCTGCTGCAATTTAAGCCCTTTGCTTCTTGGCCTGTCCTCAGACATTAAGAAGAATATTTTTCTCCCTCCTCCTTGTCACACCCTTCTAGGTACTTGAAAGCTGCGTCATGTCCCCTCTCAGTCTTCTCTTTTCCAGAGTAAACAAGCCCAAGTCCTTCCGTCTCAGAGGGGAGCCGCGTCGTCAGTCTGTACCTTTGAAACCAGTGAGTGGCGGCCCCGTGGGCCTGTGGTACCACAGAGATGCACAGAAACGTATCTAGTATCACGAGCTTTTGTGGGCACAACCCACTTCCTGTTGCTCTTGCACAAACCCATTAGCTCAGCAACCAAGAACCAGGTCGGAGGATCCTGAGTTTGCAGGTCCTACGGGGCCACCACACCCCTGGCCCAGTGGCACTAGGCACATCCAGGCTGCTCTGGCCATTCGCCCGCCCCATGGTCACGCCCTGCACAGCAGGGTCACTGGTGCATGCCCAGAGCAGCCCCTCCCCCTCGCTGCCGCACCCCCAGAGCCATGTGGAGCTAGTCACAGGACCAGGGTCAGCAGATGCCACCTGGGAGAGACGCAACTTTCTCCTGCCAGCACCTCCTGCTGGACTCTTCCTGCCACTCTCTCTGGGGAGGGGAGTTTTGGGGGCTCCCGAGTGGCAGAGGGAAACGGGGCCAGGCTGCAGCCAAGCAGAGGCAGCTATGAGTGGATGGAAGCGAGTTGGGGCAGAAAGCCCCTTTCTCCTGCCCTGTGCCGCAGAAGCTGGCCTAGGCCGGCGGTGAGATGAACGTCTGCCTCCCTGCCCGAATCCGCTCGCGTGCGGGGCTGGCACAGGGGGCGGGGAGCAGGGTGGCAGGGATCCGTGCTGATTGGAGATCTCCCCGCAGCCCTGCGCCGAGGCCTGAGCACATCCACGCCGGGGGGGGGGGGGCATCGGCGTGGCCACTGCCCATCACTGCCCGGCCTGGCGTATCCAAACAGACAGCCTCCTGCTCATCCCCTCACCTCCCTGCCCTCGCTGCCCCCTTGCGCCCCTCCTGCTACGCCCCAGCGCTCACTGGCCGTGGCACTGTCAGGGCCCATCAGCTCAGCAGCAGGCTGGGCTGTCGCGTTGGCCTTGCCCTACTTTTCAGGGTTGATGCGCAGAGACAGGAGGACCAGAGCTGCATTCGGTGTTTCCACTCGCTCGGCCGCTTGGCCCAGACGGGGGGGGGGCCCTCTCCCAGCCCCCTCCCACCCAGGGTATTACCCAGCCACACTGGGATCCACCCTTCCCCCCCAACCCCCTGCACCTGGGGGGGGGCCCTGCACTACAGCCAGGTGGCACTGAACACATGGGGCCAGCCACAGCTGATCAGCTCAGCTCGCTGGGCCACCTAGTCCCGCCTCCTTTCCCCCCCGTGGTTCACGGGCCACACGGGCGAAGGGGCTCATGGTGCGCTGCACAGCCCAGCATGCGCCCAGGGGCTGAACAAGAAGAGCCTCCGCCGGCTGGGACCCGCCCGGGCAGGAGCCAGGTGTGCAGGGGGAGGGGTGCCTGGGCTCCGGGGCCGGGGGTCTGGGACCTGCACTACAGACCCGGACCTTGTGTTCTCTGCTCTTTGCTGTTCCTGTGCTGACCTGCAGCCCCTGCCCCCACCTCCCACCCACACCCAGCCAGGCCCGGCCTGGCATCGCTACACACCCCCATCCCGGCACCGCCGACAGCCAAGGTGCCGACAGCCACGCCCAGGAAGGAGCCTGCACTCTCTGGCCAGGAGCCAGACCATAAGGCCTCTGGCTTGGGCCCAGAGCACTGCAGATGCAGGCAGCTAGGGAGACATTTCAGAGAGCAGCCAGCAGCTTGGGGAGGTGATGTCGAAGTTGAGGGCTGAGAGCCCCTGTCCTGAGAGCCCAGCTCCCATCACTACAGAGATCCACATGCAGGCTGGATCCTTTCTTGAGCTTCAGTTTCTCTTTGCCCCAGTAATGCCCTGCAGCAATGAGTTCCACAGCTAATTCCACACTGCAGAAACTTACGGCCCTGTCGTCACTGTAAGCTTGCTGCCTTTTACCAGCGCCGTGCCACATCTCACACTTGCTATCGCCAACCACAGCTCTGCCAAGCACCTTGATACACAATCCGATTCCATTTCTCTCCCCCGGCCTTTGCTGCCAGAGCCCCGCATTCCCAGCATGCCACATCCCTGAGCAAGGCACCAGGGGGAGGTGGCCATGCCTAGTGGTCAGAGCAGCAGCTGGCGCCAGGACTCAGCGGTGGCGCCAGGAATTCAGGTGGGAAGCACACCTGGGGTAGGTGTAAGTGCTGAGCAGTCAGAGAGGGGCTGTGGCTGCCGGGTTTCAGAGCAGGCTCGCTGGTGTCCTCAGCCTGGGGGGTGGCGTGGGCAGGCAGGCAGCGCGGGGCCCTGCGGCAGTGCAGCTGTGCCCGTAGGCCCCCGAGCGTCTGGAAACCCGGGGATGGGTGGGGGCGGCTGCACGTCCTCACACCTGCCCAGGGAGCTCACAATGCCATGAGCCCCACAGACGCCGGCTGGGGGAGGGGCAGACGTGTCTCAGCGCCGTCCCTGGGGCTGGACACCCCTGGAGAGGGTCCCGGCGGGGGCTGGCGGGGGGGTTAGAAGCAGGCACTGGGCCCTGTGTGCGCCCTCAGGGCAGGTCTGCGCACCGCAGCCCACGAGGGACGATGCTGCTCCGCAGGCGCAGGGAATCCGCCTCGCCGAGAGGCGGTAGCTATGGCGATGGGAGACGCTCCCCTGGCAACACAGCGCTGCCCGCCCCAGGCCTCGGCGCCGTCCCGCTGCCTGGCTCAGGGCTGGGGATGTTTCTCAGCCCGGAGCATGGCGGCTGTTTGCAGGGCAGGCCTGGCCTCGGCATCCAGCCACTCCCGCTCCCCGGCCTGCCCTGGCACTAGCGCTCACTAGGGTTGCCAGGTGGTTTAACCAAAAATACCGAAAAACACCCCCCCCCCCCCAAAAAAAAAACACCGTGGAGAAAAAAAAGGGGGAGGCCAAAGTTATTGAGCAATAAATAAATAAATAAATAAATTCCAAAACCCAGCCCTTTTCAAGGCCTTTGAGGCTTTTTTTGCCGGCGGCCATCTTGTTGTCTTCCTCCGTGCCACAAGACAGCGGAAGCAGGCCAGCGGGGTGCGAGGAACGGGGGGCTGGGCCCGGTTGCTGCGTGTGGCCGGGTTGCCAGGTGTCTGGTATTTTCACCTCCTGGCAGGGAAAACGATCCGACAGTGCCGGACGTTTCAGGGGTTCGGTATTTTGCGATTTTTTACCGGACAGGAGGCGGAAGTACCGGCCTGTCGGGTCCCTACCGGACACTGGCAGCCCTGGCGCTCACTCTGTCCTGCCTGACGACCGGCTCTCGCAGCCCGGCGCCATCCCCGTGCAAAGGAATAGGGGCCGGAAAGCCACCCGGGCCGCCGGCCGAGCTCCCCCTCCCCACCGTGGGCCGGGCCCGTCTGTGGGGCACCTGTGCCTGGGGGTGGGAGGAAGAAGCCATTGGTGTGTGTTGCGAAAGGGGCGGGCTGGGCCCTGGTCGGCGCCGAGCCTGGGCGAGCCACGCGCATGCCTTGCGGCCCGCTCCCTGCCCTCCCAGCCCGTCCTGCCGGGGTCTCCCCCCGTGCCTGGGGCACCAGCGGCTGGGCAGCCCAGCGTCTCTTCCCTGTGCCCGGACCTGGCCCACGGACTGCGCCGGCAGGTTGCCAGGGGAGTGCCTGGCAGTGCCCAGCAGCGTGGGGTTTGCTGGGAGGGGCAGGTGAGCAGAGGGCCCTGGGGGTTTGATTGCAGCTGCTCCTTTCCAGGGCAAGGTCTGGGAGCTTTGTGGTTCGCTCCTTCTGGACAGTGGCCCCCCAGGGAAGGCTCCGTGCCCAGGGGCTGCCAATCCAGCCCCACTCCCTGCACCAGGCCACCTGCACGAGCAGCCAGAGGGCATGGGCCACAAGCTGCTCTCTGCCCTGTACCGAGCCGCCCCCCAGGACTGCAGCTGATGCCCTGAGCCCTGCTGCGCGGAGACGCCCGGCGTGAGTGCCAGCCAGGCCACCTCCCCGCAGAAGAGGGAAAATATTGTGATCCCCTGTGACGGGCTAAGAGGCACGTGGAGGAGCAGCGGGATTAGCAGGAGCTGTAGTTATGCCGCCCGGGGCTGGAATTAGCCTGCTGCGGCAGCACAAAGCCGCCCTGGGGGCTGACGGCTCCCCCGGCAACAGTGCCAGCACCCTGCCAGGCACCTACGCCTCCCCGGCTGTGTCTGTAGCAGGGAACCCCAATCCAAGCCCTCCCAAAGGCTGGGGGCTCAGAGGCTAGTCCCCAGCTCTGCCCCACTCCAGCCCCAGAGAGGGCTGCTTGGCAGGTCCTGCTCAGAGGAGGCCCACGGCAAGACGGCTGATGTGGGGAGGTTCCCCCGGGGCGGGGCTACATCCAGTCTCACCCCGAGTCTCTGCCGGCAGCGTCCCCCCAGCTCTGCCCTGGCACTGAGCCGCAGGGCTGTCAATCACCCAGGAGGGAAGGAAGCAGGAATCCAGGGTGCCAGAGAACAGCCGGGGCAGGCCTCCTCCCAGCTCCCAGCTGAGCGACACTGCACCAGGCCCGGCATGCCGGTGACCTTAAACGACAGGCTCTGCTGGCACAGATGTGGCCCCGGCAGCCCCAGGCCACCCAGTGACAGCCTGGCCACCAGCCGAGCGGAGAAGGCTCTGTCGCCAGATGCTTGGCTCCACCCCCAAGCTCCTCTGCCCACGGGGACAACCCTTCCCAGCAGCGGGAACATCATTCGTGGCAGCTGTCCTCCCCGGGCGCCAGCGGCGCATGCAGGGGTAGGGGCTGCCCGCGCAGATCTGACCCCAGAGAGGCAGCAAACGGCAAAGCAAGAAGCTCCAGGCCTGGAGCAAGGGGCGGCTGAAATCTGACTGCCCGGCGGGGTTCAGCGAACACGCTGCTCACAGCGAGACGGACGAGCTGATTCCAACGTGTCCGTCACGTCCTGCGTGTGCAGCTCAGACACGGATCCTTCGCGACACAGCTCCTGTCCCACTGGGCTGCCCAGGGAAGGCTTCTGGCTGGGCCTCAGAAGACCTGGCTCTGTACAGATGCCCTGTGTGAGGCTGCGAATGGGCCTTCATCTCTCCGGGACTCAGTTCTCACCCTGCAATGCAGGATATTAACCCCCCTTTCTCCAGGGTAGGGAGCGTGGCTGCTCCACAAACGTTGGCACAGTTAGTATAGCGCTTCTGGGCATGGACACTCAGGACGACCACAAGAGCTTGTATCAATGCCCAATGCCACGTACGAGGGGTGGGGCCCGTTGGCCTCTGTGAAGTTCTGGAGATGCATGGTGTGGCGGGTTGGATCACAGAGGTCCCCTTGGGGCTGTCACACACTGCGCTGATCACATCACTGAGCCTGCCTACCTACCCTCTGAGCCATCCCACCACCCTGTCCCGCTGGGCCAGAAGCTCTGGTCTCCCCCCAGAAAGACACAGAATTGGGGTAACTACCCCCCAACAGAGCAACTCAAGATGCTGAACCAGCTCAGCTCAGCTGTAGTTCATTTACAACACCCAGGAACACAGCCCTCAAAAGGGACCAAGGTCCCCAATAAATCCGCCTTACTCTGTATACAAGCCTCACACAAAGAAAGCTCATTAGGCTGTCTCTCTTTGTCAATGGAAGAGAGACACACACAGCTGTGACTCCCCCCAGGTAATGATTATTCACACTGGGTTTGAGAATAAACAAAAGGGTTTTTATTAAGAATAAAAAGTAGGATTTAAATGATTGCAAGTGAAAACAGACTGATCAAAGTAAGTTACTGAGCCAAAATAAACCAAACAAGCCAATTAAGCATAATATACTAAGACGCTTGTTACATGCAAAGTCTTACCTTAACAGTTGTTCTAATCTCTCACCTTGAGCCTGATCCTTCTCCCTGTTAAGTCTTAGATGTTTCCAGCAGGCATCTTGGGTGTTAAGTGGGTGTCTGCTGGTGTCTTGTTTGATTTCCCACCTTTATCTCCCCTTTGCCCAACACAGGAATTCTTAGTGTTGAGTTCAAACTTTTCTCACCTTGAGTGGAAAAGTACAAGATCCAAAATGGATTCCGGTATCAGGTGTCCTGGCCATGTGACCTGGCAGGACCAACCACAATCCAGGCTTTCAGGAAAAACATAGCCATTCACAGATTGTTACCTTGAGCACCGGGCCATTCTGTTGTAAGCAGCACTAAGGGTTCTCACTACAAATTCCAGATTAATAAGCAGGTTTACACTTCATATTTCTAACTTCACACACATGCACACAAATAGAACATGCACATTCAGCAGACTGAAATTTTTAAAATAATATGTCACATGAGGCATTTTGCCTAAAGCGCCTATGAGTTATGCATATTCATGAGCCAATTTTCATAAGGAATAGGGGGTGACAAATGGCGGGGGCAAAATGGGTCGTGCAGAATGACTGGGAGCAAGAAAGGCAACTTCCCAGTGTGCAACCGTCTCCATCCCATAATGCCATCTGTATCTCATAAGTTTCATGCCTTTTTTCCCAAAATCTCACACATGGGCACAGCCCTGGCTGCCATCCCTGCTAGAAGCATAGAGCCTGCATGGCTTTGAACTGTTGTCACTGACACTGCAAGCACAAGACACGTGATGCTCAGTTATCTGCAGAGCCTCAAGAACAACTGGATCAGCAGGGAACATGACCGTTTCGTGCAGGACAGAGGCCTTGGGACATAGTGAGAACCAGGTCAGGGTTGCTGGTGGAATTCATGGAGCAGCCGCAGATGACGCAGCACCTCCTCTGGGCCTGAGAAACGAGCAGACCGGTGGGGTCATGTCGTAAGGAAGACCTGGGACCATGAGTCGTGGCTTCAGAACTTTGGGATCCACAATCCCAGATGTGTGCATGGAGCTTGCCCCCGAATCTGACGTAGCAGCACCAAATTGAGAGCTGCATGGACAGCGGAGAAGCGAGAGGCGATTGCACGATGGAAGCTTCTTGTCGAGACTGTTTCTCACTCGGGCACTTGGAGTGCAGAAGGTGGGGGCCCACAAAGGACTTTTAAATACCCTGCTGCTGAAGGGTTGTGTTAAAACTCCCCCACGTTACAGATTCTCTAGCCATGGACTGGTATCCCTGCCACCACCCACATGCAAAATGCTTTTGAGAGCCCAGGAAGGTGCATTTGGGAATTCCTTCCTGTGGGAAACCCTCTAGCTCTTCTCACCCTCCCTCTGGAGAGAGCTTGGACCCTTAGCTGGTGCAATCAACCAAAAAGGAGCCCTTCATTTCTCTTCAGACTCTGGCGTGCAGCCTTAGGCACACAGAACACCCCACCTGCTAGGACCAAGAATCAGATCATGGTTTTAAAAGGGTGATTTTACACTCTTTGGCTGCCAGGTGTTACAGAGCAACTCACAGGGGGAAATCACAGTGTAAGGGGCAGTTACATGTGCTCAGCACAGAGGCATCTGACAAGCCACAAAATAAAGGCAATAATCTCCTCGTGTCTGACTAAACATTCCCTGCTCTACTCACTCCTCTGTAGTTTCAAGAGTTAGTCCTTCCCTAGGCATGGATCTCACTGGGTTCTCCCTGCCTGGCTCCTTGGCTTATTTCACGTCCTCCCAGGCTCTGCTCCAGCCATACCACAGGAACAGGAAGGGCCAATGCTACCAATTCAGAAGTCCACACTCTTTTTCTATTGGCTCTCCTCGACTTCTGTCAACTCACTTCCTGCTTCCCTGGCATTCCTGGTGACTCTGTGCAACCCACTGTCTATGGTTTTAACCCTTACAGGCAAGACCGTTAAGGTTAGGTCTAAAGAGTTCTCTGCTGAGAAAAGACTTTAGCTAACTGAATGGCTGGACTGCCCAGAGCATGGTATTGCCACCACCACCCCTCCATCTCCCCCACTTGTAACACGGGATTGCTACTGGTCAGTGGGAAACCATGCAGGAGTTGGAAAATCCACTGCAGGGCTGTTGATATGGAAGCAAGCAGGGCAATTAAGCACCCCTGCTACACACAACTGCAATGCTTGACAACGTGCCAGACGTAGTGGATGGGTCTGCAGCAGCGATGCTCCCGAATTGTGGTGGAGCAATAGGTGCGCACATATCCCTGCTTAGGCACAAGAGCCCCTCGCTACAGAATACATCAGCTGCTTTTCAGGGTCATGCGAGCATTGGTGGAGCCCTACGGATGCTTCTCCAGCATCGGTGTGGGCTGGCCAGCGGTGCATGGTACACATGTCTTTAAGAGCACAGGGCTGTTCAGGAAGCTACAAGCAGGGGCTTTCTTTCCCAACCAGCAGATGATCACTGGCCATGTTGAAATTCCAACAGAAGCCGTACCCTGGCCAGCACCAGCACTTGACAGCACCTGGGAAGGATTCAAACACCTGCTCTGCAGTTGCAGAATGAGTGTACATCTAGACTGCAGTGCTATTTTGGGGTACCAGAGGTATCCCGAAATAGCTACCCTGCGTCTAAGGAACGCGTCTTCTATTTTGAAATAATTTTCGAAATAATGGACGTGCTATTTCGGCATCCCTGTAAAACTCGTTCCACGAGGAATAAGGGATGTCTCGAAATAGCACTTTATTTTGAAATTTGGTGCCGTGTTGTAGCACTGGAATTGGACTTTTGTAACTAAGAAGTCAGTTATAATAAATGTATGTTATAGCAAAAGGTTTGGATTAAACTTAAATACAAGATGTAGGTCTCAGACAGGTCAGGCAGCTTTGTTAACTTAGCTCCAGCTCTGTTTGATGTTAGCATATTGAAGCGAAGAGATGGAATATCATAATACATAGTGATGCTAATATTAGGCAAGACCTTGTAGCAGATAGAAAGAAGTTTAATGTTGAAAGACTTTGTAACTTTGTTCAAGTGACTAGAAGTACCCTTTGTTCCATGATGCAATTCTGTAAATGTGTTGTTTGTGTGAATGAGAGAGAGAATGTTTTAGGAGAGATAAGTGTGAAGGCCACTGCATGCTCAAATGGTCAGAGGAGGGGCTGGACATTCAGAAGCACCAAATAATTTTCAACTAAATGAAAGCGCACTGAAGATGCAGACTACTGGGGCAGACTGACGAACCCTGAAGTTAGTGGCAAACATGATAGGAAACAGATAACAACTTTTGCTGGAAGGTCAACACTCTGGAGGGATCGTCAGCACACTGATATCAGATGACTGTGAGAACAACTTCCTCCCGATAAGCACATGTTGTAGGAAGATTGATTGTGATGCTGAATTGCTGATTAAGACCTGACGAGGCAAAATGCATAGACTTGCATGGAAGCAAAGTCCTATACAGGATGGGGTGTCTTGTATGGTTCTTCGGGTTCTGTCCTGCTAAGACCAAGAGGAGCATCAGTCCAGACTGACATGAACTCGGCTCCTTCCTCACACCTAACCTATCTGGCCAATAGGTTGGGCCGAGCAACAGACTGGTAACTATACCATCAGCGGGGGGGGTGTGTCTGTGTGTGTGTGTGTGTGTGTGAGGGTACATCTACACTAGCCCCCTAGTTCGAACTAGGGAGGCTAATGAGGGTGACCGAAATTGCTAATAAAGCGCGAGATTTAAATATCCCACACTTGATTAGCATAATCCCGTCCGGTCGCCATTTTGGAAACTGACTAGCCCGAAGTAACTGCCCGCGTCTACATGCGGCAGAGAAGCGGGATTACGAGATAAACCCCTTAGTTCGAATTAACTGTTAAACCTTATTCCACGAGGAGTAAGTGAGAAAGAACATCCCAGTGTTACAGCTGCCTGCTCTATGCCGTGTAACATATGTGAAACGAAGGGCGGGAGGTGGTTCTGGGGGGAAAGGATGGAGTTGGAGCAGCTGTTCGTTGACTCTGAACAGCCCGACACAGGGCTCAGTGTGGAGCTATACAGCTCAGGCAGGCTTGAAAGAGCACTTTAAGAGTGAGCCACAGTAACACGTTGCGTACTGTGCTCTGCCTGATCCTGCTGTTTGGAACAGTGTGGTGCTTGCTGTACATTTGTGAGTAACACTGTCAGTGCACCTAGTCAGTTGCAGGCCTTGCTATACGTTTATAAGTATTACACTATTTATCGCCGATCCTGTGAGCTGTGATATGCTGGACGGTAAAAAGTAATTGGTTGCTCTCAGAACTGCTGGGCACTTCTGCAGCATATCTTGTGAACTAATAAAGATGAACTATGTTCCAAATAATAGAGTTGTATTCTATAATAAAATCAGCAAAAAGAAAAATCTGTGCCATTTGAAAGCAAATACATTAAACCTGTAATAAATTAATAGAACACACTAGTGGAGGGGAAAGAGCCGTCATGTCCATTTTAGCTACGCGTCTGCCAGCTGGAGCTCCCGCAGGTCAGGGTGGGTGAAGCTGTGGTTGTCTCTCATGCCACTGCTGTGGGGAAACAGGGTGCGGCTCCTGATGCTGTGTGGAGTCTGAGTAGGGAGTAGCGAGGTCCCACAACCGAGTCCTCGATAGATTGCACCGTGAGATGCCCTGGGGTCATTGGCTCAGTTCTTCTCCCCAGCTGTGAGTGTGGGTGTGGGCATCTGCATGGACAGGTATGTGTGCACCCGGGTGCACGCATGCACACGTGTGCATGCATATGCCCATCCATTTGTGTGTGCATAAACTTAAATCCCACCCGCCCTGCATTAAAATTCCACCTTACGCTCTAGAGACTCTACAGATTTTGCTGTTCCCACTTTGCTGGTTCTTTTACTTCTCTGGGCTATTTGTAAAAAAAAAAAACCTTTCTGTTTCTAAAAGCAAACTCAGACTCACCTCGCGTGGGGCTGTCCCACAGAGACAGGGCTAAACTCTCCTGCTTCGTAGCAACCCCAATCTTAACAACTTCCAGGTAACAGCAGCACGTCCCCCCCAACCGTTCTGGTCCTGTTGGCTCTCATGTTACCGGGTGCAGATGCTGGCTGGGGCAGGCCACTAACTGAGGACTGTATTGTCCAGGCTGCAAGCAGGGAAGGAAGGCCAGGGATGAGCAGTCTCTAGCTGCAGCCCGGCAGATCAGCCTGTACCCAGGAGCTGAGCTGGGCAGGGCAGCAGTGGGGAGAAGCTGCAGGTGCCCGGGCTTTTGACAGTGGGCTCTTGGGGCCCATGGAGCTGCAAGGCACCTCTTGCCACCTCTGCCCTGCACAGGCCCTCCTGTCCCCCCGGCAGCCCCCTCCTCACGCCTGCCCGGCCCATAGCCAGCTTTGCAGGGCTAAGCTGGGGTGGGGGGTGTCCCAGCACGCACTCCCCTGGCTGCAGCCCTGCCCACAAACCTGTCTGCTGCTCACTGGCATCTGCCAGCCAATGGCAACTCTTTGCTGGGACGTCCTGACTCCTAGCCCCCTGCTCGCGGCACCGGCCCCAGAGGAAACCCAGCAAAGTTGCACAAGGGGCCGGGGTGAAAGAACCGGTCTGTAACCCTGCGGTGAGAGCCCGAACTGTGATGCGGCGCCCAGCGGGGCTGAATGTAGGTAGCACTGCAGAGCGCCTGGCATCCCTTCTGACCCTGCCTACAGGGGACACACGCACAGGGTACCAGGGATCTATCCGCGCGGGAGCTGAATTTTATAAGGGGGATTCATGGCCACATAGTTTTCTCCAGCTCCATTTTACTTGGCACGCGGGGCCGGTTTGGTGGGGTGAAATGCCCTTTTCTCCGGTGTTCTCCGAGACTCGTCCCAACGGCTGGTCTCGCTGGTTAATCGCGGGTGTGGCCTGCAGCTCCGCTTGATGCACCGGAGGGATGCTGCTGTCTCTCCGGCTGCGCCTGGCTAGCTGTGGGGAGCAGGGGAAAACTGTCGAGGGAGGATGTTTGGCTCTTTCAGCCCAGAGCCTGTGGGATCCGGAGTCCCAGCTCCTGGGGCCCTTCCTTCCTGCAGCAGATCAGCTGCGATCTCATCAGCCAGAGAGTGGGAAGGGCCACTCCGCACGGGGGCCGGTGGGGAATGGCAGAGATTGATTCTCTCCATCACTCCCCAGCAGGGAAGAGGGATGGATGGGTTTGGCTGGCTCCCAGGAGCCAATGGGGCAGAACCATCTTACCTCCTCCCAGCTGAGTGGCTGCGACACCTTCAATCACCCCCATCCATCGCGAGGCCAGGCAGGCGCTCCGTCACTCTGCCAAGGAGCGGCAGGCTGACGGGCACTACATCACGGCTGGGGGCTCGCTCTCCTCTGGCTGTCCTGGAGTAGCCCGGACAGTCAAGGGGAAGGGACTCTGGGGCAGCAGTAGCCCCGGCAGCGCGACAAGAGGTTGTTTGTGCAGAAACAGGCGGCTCTTTGTATCTGACCTGGCAGGAGACAGCCCCGCAGACGTCTCTCGTTCGCTCTCTTGCTGGAGGAGGGTGCCTGTGCGTAAGAAGGGCCACTCTGGGTCACACCAAAGGTCCGTCCAGGCCAGTGTCCTGTCTGCCCACAGTGGCCAAGACCAGGTGCCCCAGAGGGAGTGAACAGAACAAAGATCCCTCTCCTGTCACCCATTTCCAGCTTCTGACAAACACAGGCCTAACCTCCATGAATGTACCTAGCTCCTTTGGAACCCTGTTAACGTCCTGGTCTTCACAACATCCTCTGGCAAGGAGTTCCACAGGTTGACGGTGTGTTGTGTGAAGAAATACTTCTCTTTGTTTGCTTTAAACCCGCTGCCTCTTCATTTCATTTGGTGACCCCTAGTTCTTGTGTTATGGGAAGGAGAAAATAACTTTTCCTTATTTGCTTTCTCCACGCCAGTCAGGATTGTATAGACCTCTGTCCTATCCCCCTCAGGCGTTTCTTTTCCAAGTTGAAGCGTCCCAGTCTGAGTGATCTCTCCTCAGAGGGCAGCCGTTCCGAACCCCTCGTCCTTTCTGAATGAGCCAGCCGAAGGCGAGCTGAGCCGACGGGAGACGGCGCAGGGCTAGGCCGAGGGAGCTCATAGCACTGGGCTATGGGAGTTGCTGGCCATGGAGAGTGACGTTTATAGCATTAGAGACCCAGCCAGGCGTGGGTCAGGGCTCGGGGGAGTCAGTGGAGGTGCCTGGGCCGGGGCAGGTGGCAGGGACTTTGGGTCAGGCTGAGGAGGGCTGGCAGAGCGGGGGCGGAGGGGCTGATGTGGCCGCATGAGGCAGCTTGCCCAGCCCTCCCTTGCAGCCGTCTGGCTCCCCTCTCGCTCCAGGGGCTTTACAATTCACATGAGGGCTTCGATGGTCTCTGGGGGCGGGGGCCGGGCTGGGGTTGGCTCCCCGGCCCCTGGCCTGAGAGGCTGCTGCTCCATCCCCCAGGCCCTGGCGTGCGCACACAGTGCTGCAGCGACAGCAGGAATGCAGGAGCCGGGGCAGGTGCCCAGTGGGGAACTGGATCCGCCCCACGCCCGGATCCGCTCCATGTCTGCGTGACACACTGGCGGCTCGCAGACCAGCTGTGCAGCCAGAGCAACCGGCTGCTGCAGGCTGGTGCAATGAGGTTACCCGGCCCTTGGGGCAGACGGGCCCTTACCGGCCAGGGGGATCATTCTCCTAGTGCTGGAAACAGCTGCTGTCGCGCATTCTGTGCCAAATTCGCCCGCGGTAACGCTTCCCTCGCAGCCCCCAGGCTGGGGCAGTGCTCCCGGCGCGCACACAGAGGCTGGCTGCTCCCTCCGCTCTGCTGCCCGGCTTTGTTCCTTGCACACCTGGGAGCTGGGCGGGTGGCCGTGCCAGCCCCGCAGCCCTGGACTCTGCCAACTGTGCCCGCAGGAGATGCAGCATGGGCAGCGGGCGGCCCGGCTTTGCTCCTCTCCCCTGAGGGTAGGCTGGCAGGGGAGCGCGGGCTCTGGGCCCGGCCTGGGACTTGGCTCTGCCATGAGAAGGATGCTCCTCTGCCTCTTGTGCGGCAGGAACCGGACTCAGCTCCGGTCCGCTCCTCCGAGGCCATGGACTCCTGGGCGGTGTAAGGCTCAGAAGAGCGCTGTGGGCCCATGTGCAGACAGACTCATAGGCCAGAAGAGGGACCCCTGCGATCTCCTAGTCTGGCCTCCTGCAGCACACGGGGCGGCTCCCTCTGCAGGTGCCGGAGCCCGGGGGCCCGGCAGCGCTGAGCGGGGTGGGAACTCGTTGTCACTGTTGCTACGGAGCAGCATTTGGCCCCCACGGAAGCTGATGCCGAGCAGATGTTTGTGCAGGGTTGCTGCTAATTTTGTCCATGTGAGGAATAGATTTTGTGAGGTGCACTGAGGCTTGTGCAGATGTGCACCACCAGGAGAAACAGGCTGCCCTGCTGTGGTTCTTGGTGCTGGCATCCCCGTGTAACGTGCCCATGAAGATGGAGCTGCTCCACCCAAAAGCTTCGGACCCCTCTGTCCGGCCTTCCCCCTTCCACTTACAGCCACCAGCCCCCCTGCTCCCTGCCTCCCAGCTGGTGGCTCCACGTAGAGGGACCCCGCTGGGCTTCAGCTCTCTGAGCAGGCCACGGCGGCTGAGTTTTCAGCTCCCCACGCAGCAGCAGGGACGGTGCTTGGGGGGCCAGGCGCCTGCAGGCCGGCCCCTGCTCACTGCTCCTCAGCGCAGCCAAAGGCTTTTCCCCCGCTCCCCGCTCCTGTGCCAGGCGAGATCCAGCCTGACTGGCGGCTCGTGGAGTCCAAGAGCAGGGCCCGGCAGCCCCGGACAGCAGGCATGGGTCAGAACCCAGGTGGGGGAAGGGAGGAGGAGATGGGAACATTCCTGAGCCCCTGGGTGCCAACGAGGTGCCTGAGAGTCACTCTGCCTCTTGCCCTCCTGGGTGAGGGTGGGGCGAAGGGGCAGGCGCGGACTCACCCACCCCTTAGGAGAGGCTGTGGGGAAAGGGACCAGCCTGGGGGGTCGGAGTCTGCCCCGGAGGCCAGGACTCTAGATCTGGGCCATGAGTTCCATGTGACACTGCGGCCGACCGGGCTCATCCCTGGGTGGGTTCACGGGGGGATCGTCAGGAGGAGCAGGGACGTTATTTCACTGCGGTGCAGCTGCTGCGAGGATCCCGTGTCCAGCCCCGGGGCCCACGGTTCCAGACAGACGTTGGTACATTGGAACGGGTCAGAGAAAAGCCACAAGCCCGATCCAGGGGTCGGAAAACCGGGCTCAGCGGCAGACTCCGGAGTGCTTGTGACGGGTGACTCGCTCCCAGGCTATTGACACCGACCCGGGAACAAGCATCTACGAATGGGCTAGTCCGGCTGGCAGAGGGAGGCTGAGCCGGACCCACGGCTGGAGGCTGAAGCTAGACCCATCCAGACTGATGGGTGCCTGCGGCCCGGGAGGCATTTTGTTTCCCATTGTCCAGGCGCAGGGTTGCTGGATTCCCTCGATGTCGTGTTGACAGGCACCCAGCACTGACAGGGAGAGCCGGGCGCTCGCTTGCAGCCAACCTCCGGGCGGCTACGGATCAGTCGGCACAGCGAGCAAACCTGCCCTCGCCCGGGAGGTTGTCTTGGTTACAGCAATCTGGCAGCCCACTGAGATGAAGGAGGCTGCTCGTGCGGCTCCCTCGTTAGCCCAGGTTGCCCAGCGCTGGACTAGGCAGCCCAGCTCGTCCCTTCCGGCCTCGGAACCGGCGCAGAGGGAAGTCAGACATTGTGTTTGGATCTCAGCGTCGTCCCCCCCAGCTGGTGTGTCAGTGGGGGCCATTCGGGGCAGCAGGCCAGACGGGGTGGGTGCACTAATAGTGCTATTCAGCCAGAGGTCTCCACGATTGTCTTACCACCTTTTAGAGACTGGGAAACTGAGACACAGATGCACAGCAACAAAACAACTTGCCCAGGGTCACGCAGCAGGACAGTGGGTGAGCCAAGAACAGGGCCCAGGCCCCTCGAATCTTGCACCAGTTCTCTATCCACTAGGCCACGCTACCTCCCTGCCAGTTCACACGAGCTGAGCATTCCGAAGGGCTTGCACACTTGTAGAGCCCAGCGCTTTGCCCGTCCGTAGGGAGAAGCCGACATGGCAGGGCCCTGTCCTAGCCCAGCTGCACCCAGCATGACGCTCGCTTCACTGAAGGCACTGTCCCACCTGCCCGGCATGTTCCTCCCTGAAGCCTTGTCCTCACTGATTCCTACATGTTGCCACCAGCTCCCCGGCTGCGGCAGCCCCAGCGAGAGACACCGATCGCAACAGGCTCCCATCTGACCTACTTACAGGCTTCAAAGAGCGCTGCTATTTCTACCTTCAAGGAGGTTAATTACCCACTGCTGAGTCATCCCGGTTGGTCGTCTGACCAGCGTGCCCCAGGGCCCAGAACCCCCTTGGGCAGGTGCCCGGCTCCTTTCAGCTGAGCGCTGCGGAGTGCTGATTACCCTCGCAGCCCCCAGACAGAGACCTAAGTGATGAGCTCCACGTTCCAGGGGAAACTGAGGCACGTAGCGGGGCCAGCGCTTGCTCCAGGGACCACAGTGGCAGAACTGGGCACAGAACCTAGGACACCTACTTGCAAGTGCCACAGCCTATAGGCAACACAGCCCCGGAGGGAGTGGCGTTTGCTTCCCCGGTAGGAGAGTGGTTAGTCTGAGGTCGCCGCTCGCCTGACCCCTCTCTGGGGCTTCCAAGCAGAGGCAGAACATTCGCTCCCGTTGCAGGGAGGCCCCGGAGCAAGCCAAATGCCGGCACCCAGACAGCTGGCCCCCTTCAGCGCAGTCACTAGGCCAGATCCTCCGCAGGTGTCCGGGCTCTGGGTCTGCATCTCTAGGCAGCAGGCGTCTGGCCGCGCCCGAGGACACGGCCTGCTCTGGAGAGGGAGCCGGTGCGGCGGGAGCGTTGCTTTCTCAGCTGTCGGCGGCTGAGTGAGGACACGGCTGGCCCAGCTCAGACAGACCCTTTCTGATACAGCTTCCCCCTGCCCCAGCCCAGGTGAATAGCAGCTTCATAAGCTACAGATGGGCCTGGGTCCAGGCCAGCCCTGCCCGCTGACGGCCAGCAGGAGCGGAGGCAAGGCCCTGTGGCTGCACGGCAGGGGGACCCCACCTCGGTCACCCGCATGTCCCAGGCAGCTTGCCCCCGGCCAGGGGAGCTCAGCCCAGGATCCCCCCCTCTCCGGCGACTGCGAGCTCTGGCCGGTGTGTGCACAATGGGGCCCTGATGCTGGGCCCGGGAGGGAGGGGCTCCCACTCCGCTGTCTTGCTCTAGGGGCCGGTTGGAGCAGGCAGCCTCGATCCGGCCACGAGCCTTGCCCAGGCCTCCCCCGGCCGCGTCCGGGCCACCCACTCCCTGGGTGCGGGCTGGGCAAAACCCGGCACTACGGCAGCTGCGTGAAGCAGAATGAACAGGGTAGAAATGCAGCTGCCACAGCACAAAGCTGCTGCCCGGATTGTGCTGCTGGGCCCAGCAGGGCTTCAGCCGTCCTACCCCGGGCCCGGTGGGGCTTCGGCTGTCCTACCCCGGGCCCCGCGGGGCTTCGCCGTCCTACCCCGGGCCCAGTGGCAGCCAGCACTGGAGGGAGGCATGGCTGAAAAGGAGCCACCAGATGCAAGGAGCAGCCTCAGAATCGGAGAGACCAGTGGTCCCCAACCTTTTTGGGCTGCCAGGCGTCCAGGGGTGGGGCTACTCACACGCTGGGCACCTGCGGGCGGGGCCACACATGCACCCGGGGGCAGGGCCGTGCACGTGCCTAGGAGCAGGGCCACCCATACAGCGCGCACCCCATGCTGGTGCCACCCATGCGCCGCACTCCTGGGGCCGGCGCCGGTGCTGCGTGCCCAGGGGTGGGGATGCCCATATGCCATGCGCCGGGGCTGGAAAAGCCCATGCACCGCACGCCCAGGGGCGGGGCCGACACCGCCCGTGTGCTGCATGCCTGGGGCCAGCGCTGCTTCTATGATGCACGCCCAGGGGCCGGCCCCGCCCATATGCCATGCGCCCGGGGTTGGCACAACCCTTGCACCGCGCACCCAGGGGCAGGGCCACCCATGTGCTGCGTGCCCGGGGCTGATGCTGCCCATACGCCGTGTGCCCAGGGGGCCGGTACCGCCCATGTGCCGTGTGCACAGAAATGGCCCGGCAGGCGCCATGGCGCCCGCAGTCACCATGTTGGGGACCACTGGCATAGACTTATTGGCCCCAGGAGGACAGAACCCCGACAGGGCACAGCCGTCCCCACTGGGCTGAGCACTGGTCAGATCTGGGGCCTTGCTGGGCTTTTGCGGGCTGGGGTGTCAGTCAAGCCACCTTTCCTAAACTGCTGCTTCACCAAACCCCAAAGTAAGAGGACGGGTCTGAGTGAAAGGACCCAAGACCTGGCACACGGGCCACCAGGGCAGCCCCTTCTGTCAGCCTACATGAAGCATCAGAGGTATGGGACCAGACACCGAGATATTTCCTACCCAAGGAATTCATAGATCATCAGACCAGACCTTATATGCAGAAAGGTCGATAAACAGAGCCCTCAGGAATTAATACAAAAGACCAAGGTATTTTTACCCTTTCTTCTCCACTGAGATAGCCTCTAAATATGGAGGGTAAAAGAATCCCAAATTCTGATTAGCTCTGTATCTCCCACCAAGGGAGGAGGCAAAAGTGGATGGGGAGTTAATACCATTCAGCATAATTTTTAATCTAAATTCCTTTTCTTTCTGTAGGAAGCAAACAATCTAGGGGGGGTTTGTGCTCAATTTCTTGCTTTCATAATCTAAATGAATTGTTTGCAAGTAGAAGCCAGCTGCAAGCTGACAATCCCCGATCAAATCTGCCACCTCCCTCGTTCCCACAATCGCTAATTGGCTCCTCCACGCTGGCGAGTTAATCCCCATTGCCTGGTGGCAGGTTGTGAGGATAAGACGGTGTGAACGGCAGCTCAGCTACAAGCAGCGATGAGACGGAGGGGCAATGGGGAGGTATCTGTGGGTTTTTCCAACCAAACCGAATAGCCCGGCGTTCCTACAGGACAGGACGTCCGTTGTGCTGGCGAGAACGGGCTGGGGGTTGTTATTTATGGAACCCTGACATTTTATAAATATCCCGCCTCTGCTCCACGCAGGGTCTGCTGCGTATCTCTGCAGTTTGAAATTAATTAGCATGGTGCTTTTTAAATCTAAGCTACTTCTGTGGATACGGTCCCTGTACCTAGCGTCTGAGTGCCGCACTCTAATTAGTGTATTTATCCTCAATCCGCCGTGAGGAGGGGAAGTGCTGGTAGTTCTTTTGTACACAGGGGAAACTGAGGCACACAGGCTCACCTCCAAAAGGTCTTTAGGCTCCTAACTTCCAATGAACTCATGGGCTGCCTGAAATCAGTGGGAGTTGGGGCCATAAATACCTTTGAAGATGCGAGGGGCCCTAAGCTCGCAGGCTGTGATTTGTCAGAGCGGTGCCACGCTCTGCTCCTGCCCCTCCTCTCACCTACTTTGACTGGTGTCAGCGTTGGCTCTGCCAGGCTTAGACCACTGGAGGGGGTCCCCCCACCTAGACCCTGGCTTTTGCTCTCTTTGCAGCTCTTTAGCATGGGAGTGGGGGCCAGCAGTGTGGCCCCCGTGGCCCTGAGCTCCCTGAGAACCGTGCCACGCCACCGAGAACATCAGTAGTGAAGCAACGGGCCATGGCCATGGGGGCCCTAGGCCGGTGCGCAGCAGGGAAACCCCTGCGGGATCTCTGACATGCCTGGGCTGGGGGTTTACACGCCTGTTAGCCAGGCCAAGAGACACGGGGGGGCTGTGGGGAGCATCTGGGGGGGGTGTTGCAGGGAGAAGGCTGCCTTCCTGGGAGTCTGCCTGCTGCAGCAGCTGCTTTAGCTGCTATGTCTTCTTCAGGAGAGTCGGTCGGTTGCCGGAGAAACACCTCTGGTTTCTTTTAGAACAGCAGGAGACGGGCGGAGAGTCCAGAGAGAGGGGGCCAGGCTGCAAGGCCACAGCAGCCAAGGGAGAGTCCAGCGAAGGGGGGGGGGGGAGGGCTGGAAACACAAATACAGGAGCTGACAGGGCACGTGATTCATCAAGCACTTCCTTCCACCCTAGCACAGACGTGTTCTCTGCCCCTCCCCCCAGCCAATCTGTTTTGTTCTCTGCCCCTCCCCTCAGGCACAGACTTTCTGGAACATTCTCTGCCCCTCTCCCCTCAGACACAGACGTTCCAGAACATTCTCTGTCCCTCCCCTCAAGCAGAGACGTTCCAGAACATTCTCTGCCCCTCCCCCCCCAGACACAGGCATTCCAGAACGTTCTCTGCCCCTCCCCTCAAGCACAGATGTCTCAGAACATTCTCTGCCCCTCCCCCCTCAGACACAGACGTTCCAGAACATTCTCTGTCCCTCCCCTCAAGCACAGACGTTCCAGAACATTCTCTGCCCCTCCCCCCTCAGACACAGGCATTCCAGAACGTTCTCTGCCCCTCCCCTCAAGCACAGACATCCCAGAACATTCTCTGCCCCTCCCCCCTCAGGCACAGGCATTCCAGAATGTTCTCTGCCCCTCCCCCCTCAGGCACAGGCATTCCAGAACATTCTCTGCCCCTCCCCTCAAGCACAGACATCCCAGAACATTCTCTGCCCCTCTCCCCCAGGCACAGGCATTCCAGAACGTTCTCTACCCCAGCCCGCCAGGTGCAGATGTTCTGGAGCATTCCCCACCTCCTGTCTAGGCCCTGGCCTTCCAGAGCCTTCCCTGCCCTTCTCTGCAGGTGCAGCTGGTTTGGGACGGTCTGTCCCTCCGCAGACATTCCTGAGTGTTCTCTGCCCCTTCTCCCTGCCCGGACGCAGACCTCTGGGGCTGACCTTTGCCCCCTCTTTGGAATAATTATGGAACTGCTTGGAAGACTTCAGTTTCTAGCTGACTCCCTCGTGTATCTTCACTAGCAGCTAAACACACACACGCTCACTCTCCTTTTTTCACTCACATTCCCTGAGGGCATCCCCTTCATTTTCAATTGTTTCAGAGCTGCACGCAGCTTCGTAGCATGTCAGAGACTGGCGTGGAGCACAGGAAATGGCCTAATTATCAGTTAGGGACAGACAAGGTTTTCCAAGGGAACTGGCAGTCCACATTCTGCCTCCTTTCCCTGGCTGTAGCACACTGTACCCTCGCTCTCGGCTACGGGCCTCTTGGACCTTACCTACACCCTACAATCAACATCACCCTGGCCTGTTTGTCTAGTGGTTGGACTAGTGGGCTGGGAAGGCGACATGTGGGGCCTACTCCTCCATTGGACACTGAATTTGCTGGGTGGTTTCGGACACATCACTTCCCCGTTCTGTGCCTCAGTTTTCCCAGCTGGAAAATGGGTATAATATCTTCTGGTCAGTGCTTGAAGGTGACATATGGGGCGAGAGGGGGATTGGGGCTGTGTCATTTTGTGTGTGCTTCTTTATGGCTTTAAGGAAGGCCTGAAAGAGTTTGAAGCTTAAAAAATATGTAAGGAAGAGGG
This sequence comes from Pelodiscus sinensis, assembly GCF_052426305.1. Taxonomy (NCBI): domain Eukaryota; kingdom Metazoa; phylum Chordata; order Testudines; family Trionychidae; genus Pelodiscus; species Pelodiscus sinensis. Next base: position 4,520,323 of record NC_143066.1, read on the forward strand.
GGTTTTAACCAGTGTTTTTCCTTAGAAATATCAAGAATATGCAGCTGCTGCAACTGGGATGAATACTTTCCAAGGAGCTGAGGTCAGTGTGAGAGAAGAGCTAAAGAGCTCTCAGCCGACAAGTCCAAACTACTTCACCTTCTCAGCGAATGGGGTGTCATTGCCTGCCCATTCCGCCGGAGAGCAGATGAATTTCTACTGTAACACACACACCAGGGGAATAACTGGCCAGCCTTTCTGTAAACACCGTAGAGAACCAAGACGGCCCCAGCCCCAGCTGGTTTGCCTTCTGCAGGTCACCCTAACAAGTAACGAGGAATTACGCTCAGGCTCGCAGGGCTGTGGGGTGCTGCTCTGAGCGTCCCAGCAGAGCGCTGCCATCCATGTGCAATGCGTCTTTCGATGCTTACTGCAGTCACTTGGTTACCCCCCGGCGAGGGGGAGGGGGACCAAGTGTATGATCATTTCACATGCCAGCAGGCTGCTTGGGGGCAGCAGCCAGGGGAACAGCGTGGGCTGATCAGTGAACGAGGCAAGAGAGTCAGCCGAGGGCATTTAATACACCCACCCCATTCCATGCAGCCGGTGCACTCATTCTTCCTTTATCCAGAACCCCTCTCCCGGCTCCTTGATGTAGGTGCCAACCCTGGAAGAGAGGCTTCCAGTACGCAAGGTCGTAAGGGCAGAACAATCTGCAGTCGCGCCTGACTGTGAGTCTGTCTACGCAGCACATGGAGCCCAGACTCAAACTCAGATCCAAGCCCAAGCCCTTGTTCCGTCTACACAGAAGTTAGCTGGATGCAGGCCAACTTCTCTTGACTGCCAGTGGCTGGGTCAGACCCCAAGCATGTTGCAGTGTGGATGCAGCCCAAGCCTGGGTCTCCGGGCGGGAGAATCCACGGGGCTGTGCTTCCCAGCCCGTCAGTTCCAAAACTTGCCACTGGCTACCCTGGAACCGGAAGCAACTTTCCCACACAAAACCTGCGGCTCCGCATGTACCTCTTCGTTTCCACACAGCGCGTACAACTGGAATCAGCACACACAGGCAACACTGATGTGTGTTAGCTATGGCCGGCAGTCAGAGGAAGTCCTGCATCAGGCACACAGCTCACTGGCCACGGGAACGCAGCCCGAGTCTGTAGCCTCTGGGGCACAGCAAGCAAGACATTTGACTTGAGCACAAGAAACGCTCCTGTGTAGGGAATATTATCTGCGTGGCTGGCAGGGTTGGGGGTTGACCAGATCTATGCAGACAGCAACTGAAGACAGCAAAGTCAAAGGAAGCTAATGGCCCCTCTGGGAACTCCATCTTCCTACCTCCTTCATGAGGGACTCCGGTGAGAAACTGGAACATCACCGAGCACTGGGTTGGCCGTGCCGTGTGACCCTCTGCTGAGCAAGGATGGGCCTTATAACCCCTCATCATGGGCATCACGGGAGGAGAGAGCCAGCAGACAGATGAAGGCCAAGAGGTGTCCCTTGAGCTGGGGCTGGCAAGCGGCGGTTATCAGGCATGCTGGGTCCGTACTCAGAGGACCTTGTGGGGGACGGCCCTGGGGAGCAGCAGCAGCAGCAGGACAAATGCCTGAGCTGCCAAGTTTCCGCTGCCATGTTGCTGTGTTTCACTATCTAGCTGGGAGGCATCCGGGCCTGTGAGGTTATTCATACACCTCAGGATTGTGGGTGCTTCTCTTCAGGGTGGGCCCCCCCGCCAATAGATCAACGGGGCAAAAGGCCTTGCCAGTCACTGTGAGGCAGATCACGCACCAGTGAATTCAATGGCAGGGGGAGGCACTGCCTTCCTAAACTGCCATCCTGGCCCCGCCGATACCCCACCTCCAGAATACCTAACGTAAGCGTACTGGGGGCGGAGCACCACCCTCCCCATGAAGCTGTGGGGGGTCAGGGCGGCTTGGCTCCGGTGGGAGGCGGGGCCTGGCAGAAGGGGCGGGGCTGGAGGCTTATATCCCCCCAGCAATACCCTCACCCACCACCCATGGCAGAGAGCTGCCGGAATGACGTAAAACCGTGCCCTCAGAAATACGGCTTGCACTGCGTCTCAGCAAAGAGCTGTCCTTTTGCGTGCCGTGATGCTGTGAGCTAGCAGCTCCCTGGGAACCGCACTAGAACTGCTCCTGCTGCGCCCACGACCGGCGATGTAATCAGCTGCGTTGGTGCACATGGGCACAGATCTCAGGCTGGCCAACAGGGCAAAGGAACAAGAGGCCTCTTGGGCTGAGAAGAGAGCTCGGCAAGTATCTTCCTGAGAGCTCCTGTAGTTCACCTGTCTCTTCTCAGCTGCCCCCAGGAGGCTGAGGCCTCTGCGAGGAGGCAGGTGAACTAGAGAGCTGGCTGAGCGGTCCACGACAGTCAATGGAAGGGACAAGGATGATGCTTTTAACACAGGCTACTGGTAGCGTGGCAGGAATGGCAAGGGGCTGGGCGGGGGGCTGGAGCAGACAGAGGGCTCAGCGGGAGGGCTGGGTCGGAGGCACGCGGACATTACACTCTCATACTTTTATCCCTGCTCAGTCAATAGCGGTAGCCTCCTAGGGGGATCTGCAGAGAACCCAGGCTGCCCCACCTTACTCAGCTTCCCTTCTGTGGGCTGTGCCTGTCTCCACTCTCCAGCTCCTGTCACACACCGGCCGGCGGTGAGCGTTACTGGGGAAGTGGTGGCAGGGCACCTGAGAGTGGGAGCAGGACTGAACCATAACTCTAACCCAAGTGACTGACATGACCCTATAGGCAGAGCCGGCCCGTCCATAGGACGCTTTGGGGGGCCCCAGGAGATTATCGGGGGGGCTTGCACTGGCAGAAAGGGTCCCCCTGCACTCACGATGGCGGCAGGATGCAGAGCAGCCCAGCCTCGGCCCAGTCTGCTCCCCAGAATGACGGCTGGGAGCCAGGGGAGTGGAGCAGGCTGGGCCCAACCCTGCTGCCGGAGCCGGGCTCCCCGGTAAGCCACCAGGTTGCGTCGTTCAGGGAGGGGGCACTGGGGCTGGGAGGGGCAGAGCAGGGGCCGAAGAGGTGGGGGCGGGGCTTGGGAGAAGAGGTGGAGTGGGAGCAGAGTGGTGACAGGAAAAAGTGGGGCAGGACGTAGGGCAGAAGGGGGGTTCTCCCAGGGACGGGCTCCGCCAAGCACCCATCAGACATTCAGACCAATTATGCTGCAGCACAAGGCCGATCTCTCCCTATTCTTGCCTCCGCCCGTCTGCGCTGCCTGAGACCCAGACAGGAGAGCAGCAGGCCCTGCAGAAGCGACAAGCTGGTGGCTGGCAAACCGGCGCCTCCTGCCAGTTTCTTTCGGGAGAAGGCAGAGCCCCACTTCCCTGTTCACACGGCTCCCGGGGCCAGTCAGAGCGCCCCAGAAAGGCTTCTCTGCGTCAGCTCCGCCCCCAATTTGCTTTGTTCCCTTTCCAGTCAGCCCCCTGGGAACCGGGGCTCCAGTGTGGAGCGATGCTTCCCCGCCTCCCCCCGACTCAACTTAGCGATGCAAACGCCACGCTCCAGCCTTGGCATTTTAATCCCAAATGGGACAGGGCTGCTCTACCAGTGCAGTCCTGAGGCCTCCTGTGCTCAGACCCCATGGGATTTGCAGCTGGGCTGCTCAGGAGAACAGAAAACCCGGGCTAGGAATCCTGGATTTCAAGGCGGTAGAAGCTGTTGGACGTCAGGGAGTCGAAAAGGCAACAGAGCAGCTCTTCAGCCTGGGGAGAAAAGGGGGGGAGCTGGCTTTACTGTCTGTTTGCCAGGTGACATGTGGGGGCAGGCTGAAGCCATCCCAAAGCAGAGGGGGGATTAGCCCAGCAGAAGGGAAACGCCCTTCGGTTACTCTTATAACATGGGCAAAAATGGCAGCGCACAAGATGCGGCATGGGAAACCACTAGAAGACATCCCCTCTGCTCCTCCTCCTCCCGCCCCTTCCTTGCCACCCCGCTCTGGCTCTCCTGCCCTGGCTGGCTGCCCCGGGGGTCTGCCCTCAGGCTTCCCAAAGGAATGGAGAGGGGCAGGCGTGCAGTCAGGTCACTGCCACCGGGCCCCGCTCACTGGGGTGGGGAGTGGGACAGCGGCGACGACTTCCGAGTCAGCGCGGGCACGGTGGGGCCTGAAGAGGAGCTAGGAGCCCGAGGGTGACGTTCTGGGCTGTGCCCTTCAGAGGGGCAGCACAGAGTTCCTGCTCCAGGGCGGGGGCAGCTAAACTGGCTACGTGCTGAGAGTCCCCCCAACATGTGCTCAGCCCTGCCCTTGCCACGTCCATATGCCCGGGACTGGGAGCAGCTCCTTGGAAGATACCATTGGGGCTGCCTGCCCCAGTGCCTGCTCTGGAAGATATGGGGCTCTCAGGGCTCCTGTACAGGGGACTGACCCCTTCACCTGGCACAAAGAGGCTGGAGGGGGTGGGGATTTCCCAGGGTGCTTTGGGCAGTGTCACAGCCCCGCTCCTGGCGAGCATGCTGTCCCTTCTATTTCGTGTCAATGATGGAGCTTTTCGGGGCAGCTGACGGCAGGAGGCGGTAAGACGGCCACCTTGGCTGCCAGCGGCAGCTGGAAAGCTCCCAGGGGCGGGAAGCCGGGCAGAGCTGGGGGAATCGAGCTGCCACCCGGAGGAGGCAGGTTTGTGCCGTGACCGGGCAAAGCTTTGCACTCTGATTGTCTGCCAGCCGGGGGGCTCCTCCCTGGCACACTGCTAGTAGGAGATAACTGTCTGTGGCAATGCAAATCAGAGGGCCAGAGCCAAACCACTCCGAGGGCATGGAAGTGCGCACTGGACGGGGTGGGTCATCCCGGCCCAGTGCAAAGCCAGCGGGACACACACACTAGGGCTGCCAGATGGTATCAACAAAAATACCAGACACACTTGCCATGACATCACAATCGACATCCTCTCTGAGGCTGTGTCCAGACTCCATGCCTCCGTCGACGGAGGCATGTAGATTAGCCAGATCGGAAGAGGGAAATGAAGCCGCGATTAAAATAATCGCGGCTTCATTTAAATTTAAATGGCTGCCCCGATCTGCCGATCAGCTGTTTGTCGGCAGATCGGGAGAGTCTGGACGCGATGCCCCGACAAAGAAGCCTTTCTTCATCGACACAGGTAAGCCTGGTTTCACGAGGCTTACCTGTGTCGATGAAGAAAGGCTTCTTTGTCGGGGCATCGCATCCAGACTCCCCCGATCTGCCGACAAACAGCTGATCGGCAGATCGGGGCAGCCATTTAAATTTAAATGAAGCCGCGATTATTTTAATCGCGGCTTCATTTCCCTCTTCCGATCTGGCTAATCTACATGCCTCCGTCGAAGGAGGCATGTAGTCTAGACACACCCTGAGTTAGAAAACACCCGACAGTTCTATTGTCTCCATTTGTTTCCCAAACAGAAAGCTCAAATACTGGACTGTCCCGTCCGGTTCAAAACTGGACACCTGGCAGCCCTATGAGCCACGTGCTCCGTGATACAGAGAGGGCAGCCGAATCCCACACGGAACTGGCAGGCGGGCGGGCGAGCTCTCTCCTCCCTGCACTTCGAGTGAGCCCCTGAGGGAAAACCGTCGCGGCTCGCTCTGGAGCAGTGCGCTACAGCTGCCTGGTCTTGACATAAGCTCTGAAAGGGGAGCCTACTAGCTCATGGTGCCTTACACAGCAGGCCCCCTGCGACACTGGAGACTCTTCGTCCCCAGGTGTCCGGCTGGTGGTTCTTGCCCACATGCCCAGGGTCTAACTGATCACCGCACATGGGTGAGGATTCTCCAGATCGGACTGGCAGAGACCTGGGGGGGGTCACCTTCTTTTGCACTGTGGGGCACGGGGTCACTTGCTGGTTTGAACTAGAGCAGTCGGTGAATTCTTGGTCACTGGAAGTGCTGCAGACCTCAGTCCCTCACCAGAGGTTATGAGCTTATTACAGGATTGGAGGGGTGTGTGTGTGTGTGTGTCCTGCAATGTGCAAAGGACAGACGGGGTGATCATGATGCTCCCTTCTGGCCTGGAAGCCTGTGGGACCATGAGCAGAGCAGGTGATCCCTTGGCTGTACGGCCCATGGCTTGCCCCACGGAGCTCTGCTCATCTGACGTGCTGCAAACAACGAGGATTTTCAACCTTAGCTCCTCTTATTTAGCCCCGTTGCCTGCCATCATATTGTTTCCCATTCGCTCTGGCCTGGGGGCCTGCTTGGCACTTTGTACTCTCGTTAGCAAGGGTCAGACGTGGCTGCCCGGGACAACCTTTGAGGCAATTCAAACTCATTTTTCTAGGAGCGTGCTTCTCGGGTTTGCTCCTCGGTTATTTCTCAAGCTACCTGAGCAAAAGATGCCCTGCCAATGGGAGATGAAATTTCCCACCATGCAACAGGGGGAAGGGGCAGCCTGGCACCGCGCTGGAGGAGAGGCTGGGTTGGGGACATGAGCTCACATTCTCACGTAGAGCAATGAAACTTGTCCCAGTGCAGAAAGCATCCCAAGCTCCTTGCTCCTTGGCTGAGCGCCCATGTACTGGCACAAGGGAGAAGAGATTTCATGCCAGACAGCAATGACCAACACTGTTTCCAAAGCAAACCAGAGGGCCTCCCCCAAGCCAGTGGGCAGCCCGGAATGGCTGCCGTGGCACGGTACATGCCCCATTGGCATAGCAGGCAGTGTGGTGCCGCACACTCACAGCTGGCTCCCAAAGATGGGCTAGGGAAGAGTTGGGCTTGCAGACCTTGCTAGGCTTCTGATCGCACTCTGCTCAGCATCCTGGGACCTGCACTGCCTGTTGTCAAGGGCAACACAGAACACCTTGTGCTGGAAACTACAGCTTTACAGCACTCACCAAGGGGTGTCCAATTGGCAAGGCCACAGAGCTGGGGCACCGTCCCAGGGTCTCTTGCAAGGCCTAGCCCTGAGGGTGCCGAACACTGATTTTGGGGAAATGTGCCATCTGCTGTCGCTCCGGCGGGAGCTTCGCCATGTCACCAACACATCTGACACCCTCCCTTGCTTTCCTGGACAGGCAGATTGGCTGGCTACCATTCCTCATGCTGTCCCATCTCCTCTAACCTAACCCTCCTTGTTCAGCCAGCACCCTCCCTCCAAAGTCTGTGTCTGGTTGGAAGCTGCTGGACAGACCCTCTCCACGTTTGCAGTGCGCTGTTGAGAAAACCGCCAGCCACCCCTCATTTTACGGGTTAGCGATCCTCCCCCCTGGATCAGAGACAGGGCTTCTAGAATCTGAATGCTGAGTGGCCAATTTTCCACCAGCGCTGCTTTTTGATGCAAAATTAGGGCTTCGACCAAATGAAAAGTATCTGATCCCTGGGGAAAATGTGCTCTGTTGACAAAAGGACAAAACGTTTCTTCTATTCAAAATGGCACCGCGGTGCCTCACGGGAGTTGGAGTTCGGAAGCCTCACGCTCCCATTCTGTTACATGGGCTGAGCTCTCTGGCCAGACTACACCTCCCCTGATGCACCACAGCCAGAGACCCCCTGACCCACTCTCCCCTGCTCCTCTCTCCAGAGAAAGTTTCATTTTCGTTCACATTTTCCACCAAAATAAACCCGTTCTCAACAGCTGGACTTAATCTACACCCACTTGCCTGCTTCTCGGTCTGAGGATACAGAAGATGCCGCATGCAGTCCTGCACGGCCTGCTTCTGCCGATGGCCACTGGGAAGAGGGGGGGAAAATAGAGCAGGGGAAAAGCAAGTGTCACTCGGCCGTCTTTGCCATCAGAGCCTGCAAATGACCTAGTTGGGGGAGGGGAACATTCTTGGCCATGCGCATCTGTTGCTGAACTTCTTTACACAGCTAAATCCAGGGTTTTACGAAGCTTTGTATAAACGGATTGGAGCTCTTCAGATATAATCCCTCAGACAAACAGTAATGGCCAGTGATGTAACAGAGTCTCTGGGGCAGTGTGGGAAAGAGACAAGCCCTCGGGACCTGGCTATTTATCTCTGGAGGAAATCACACAGAGGAATTCCATAGGAGTTCTAATTGTTTCCCCAAATACACAGGGCTTCTGGACCGACCACCAAAACCCAGAGGCCTCCACTAGTCCTCGCTCCTCCCACGCTCAAGCCCATCCAAGCCCCCAGGAATGAGCCAGAGAGGGCGCTCCAGGACTAGAGGTGCTGGGTTTGAGTTTCAAAAGCTTGGAAGCGCCTCTTTGGAAAGATCTGCTCGTTTTCCAGCTCTCGCGTGTGTGGGCTCAAGAAGAGCAGGGCCCTGGCGGCGTTCTCCCGGGGGGTGCTGCCCAGCGGCGAGCCGGCCTGTAGTGCCGCGAGATCGCCCTTGCAGGGTGCGGCACGGCACAGGCTCTGCCGGATCCAGGGAAGCCCGGCACACATCGCAAACAATCAGCCTGTCGTGCTGGAGAGGGAAACTCTGCCTCCTGGGCCCACTGGGGTAATTGGTCTGCGATCATTCGGTTCCACTAATCAGCCCCTACGGGGGCTCTGTTTGTTTTAGCACGTTTACTCCTCTCCCAGGCATTCGTGGGGATTTACTGAACAGGGAGATTTTTTATTCCGTTCGCTGGTATTTGCTTGAAATTGGCTTTCCGTGGTAGATGCAACAGAATCCACCCCGGTGTTCTCCTATTGATTCTGCAGGTTTATTCTCCAAGCAAGCCTTCTTTTGGGGAACTCCCGGTGTCTTTGCACAACAAAATCCCAACACTACCCTGACCGTGTCCTGGAGAGACCCCAGTGCCTGGTTGGGGTGTTCTGGATGCGTGACTTCCGAAAATGAACGCTCTCTACCATGCTGGTCCCAATATAACCAATGACAGTAGGGTGGCCTTTGAGAGGTACCTCCCCTTAGGAAAGGTACATGGGAGATGAATTGCAGAAAAGGATCCCAGCCCCACGATGAGCTCAGGAGCTCTCTGGCATGTGGCTGGCGTGGTGGTGTCCCCGCTTACCTGTCCAGCAGGGAGTCAAAGCAAATAACGGCATTGTCTCGCTGTGCTGCTACCACCAGACAGGCCCCATCCAACAGGGAATGCTGCGAGGGAGGGAAGAAAGCAGGCTGTGTAGAGACCCACGTAAGGAACTCTGCTCAGCTGCTGATAGCACAAGGAACAGGCAGCGCGCTGCATGGGGGATGGAAGAGATGGGGCAGCACACGCTTTGAAAAGCAGGCCCCACGAGAATTCAGACCTCCCCATTCTCCTCGGGCTGGGCACGGGTCTAGTCATTTCCCTCTGGGCGAGAGGCAAACCGAGGCACTGACAGGAAGGCATGGCCTGGGGTGGTACTCAGACTGCGCTGACAGGCCTTGCTGGAGGCAGGAGGCGAGGGACTCCTTTGGGAGACTCCCATTGGCTCAGGACTCCCAGGCCTGTATGGAAATATACCAGCCACGCCTCACTGGTGACTGAAGAGATTCCTCGCTGAGTGGGGAAAAGGATTTCAGCGCAACACTCCCTGGTGCTCCCCGGCTTCCATCCTACTACCCATCCCTCTCCCTTCCTATAACAGCTGGGGATCATTCCCGGGTGGGGCTGGGGGAGGGACTGAAAACCAGAGGGAAGCAGACTGGTGCTTCGTCTAATTGGCTACTAGATAGAATTGCTCTTCTATACAGATCTACTTTAAGGGGATATTGTCAGTGTAAAAATCATGCTCTGAAAATAGCTTCCCTGCCCTTGCTGCAGGAAGAGCTATGGCCCCACGCTGAGCAGCGAGAGGCAAACGATGTCCGTGTTTTCTCAGTTGGGTGGCTGTGCGCGCATGGGACAGTCCTTTGTCTCTAGCCAGTGTCAGGCTCATCCCCCCTCCCCCTGCTTGCTTTGGGCGTTTGACAGCACTTCCTTGGATAGTCACCATGGCTACTTCCCTCTGGCCAGCTCCCTAGATGGGCCTGTCTTCCACACAGCAGCCAGGGAGGAAACATGTTTGGGGTCAGACTCTCACCGGGCTTCAAGAGCCAGAACTCCCTGGGCTTCAACAGCCCTTGTCACGTACTTCAGTGCCGGGGCAGAGCAGGGCTCAGGTTCTCAGCCATTTGCAGCACGGAGCTCCAAGCTGGGTGGGAACACGCTAGCCTGCCCCGGAGATGAATACTGGTGCCTCAGCACCAGCAAGCTAGCAACAAACTGGAGGCAGCTCAGAGATGAGCAACAAAAATGACTTGGGGTCTGATTTTTGAGCAAAACCCAGGAAAGGGTTAAATATGCTTAGACTGGCTATGCGAAAACTAGGCGGTGGGGCACAGAATCCCCTCCCAAGAAGTCAAGCGTGCACTCCCCAGGAAAGGAGGGGGGTTAGTTAGAATAGCCAAAGGGGGCCAGGGATGAATGAGTGAAATGAACAACAGGGAAACAGGCTGTAGGTATCAGGGGCAATGTCCTCCCTGAACCCGTGGCAGGGACTCCAAAAAGAAAGTGGGGATGCCTGTCTGCTTATAACCAACCTGGACTCTAGCAAGTGCGGTAAAGACACCCATGCACCGAGAGGGGAGGTACTCGAAGACCTGATGGGGGTTTGCCATTGCAGGAGTCACAACTAAGTGGAACTAAGAACTGTGAAGGCGAGCAAATGGGTGGGCCGAGGGAAGAGCAGCTCCTTGTTTGTCCCGTACCACTGCTGAAACACTGCGCCCCTCCGAGCTCAGTGTCTCGGAGACGAGGTGAGCCTGTGCTTTGTCCAGCACGGTGAGACGTATCCCTGTCACTGTGAAATCTCTGCCAATCAGCTGGTCTAGCAGTCCAAGGCAGGGTGGGTGCTCGGAGCCCCGAAGGGTTATCCCAGGAAGTATCAGGCAAGTGGTTTGGCAGAGTGTGTCCAGCAATGGCCGGTCTGAAGGGAAAAGACCAAAACACAACAGATGGCTGCTTAATATTGAAAAAAAACCCCAACAACCTGTAAATACCCTCCCTTTGTCCAAACAAATTAAATAATCCAGGGGCCAGAGGTTCATACAACACTATGCTGTGTAGATGCTAGCAGATGTGATTGCTCACTTCAAGCTGTGTGTGAGTGTTGTATGTAGTCAGACAGCAGTAATGACCCCATTTTCAGAGACATCACACCAGGACAGTGCCTGATGTACTACATGAGATATTATTCCATTTAATTTCATCCAGGCAAAGAAATCTGTTAATCCATCTGGTTTTATAATCCAAACATGCACTTCGGATCAGCATCTGTAAGGTTTGATGACTTTCGTGGTTTCCCTATGATAAATCTGTTGGTCTGTCCAGGCGAAAGCTTTGTGGATTTGATGAATAGGAGCCAAAGGAACAGGTTTCTGGGTGTGCAATAGAGCCCTCTAGTGTCCAAGATGATCTTAAAAGCTCATGTGGCTTAAAGTGCCAGCTGATTTAGTGGTCTCATGTCCTTGCCTTCTCAGGACAGTCCCACTGTGGCGACTGTCTCAGAAGCTGTTGGATGGGTGTATTGTGTCGGTCCAGCATGTTTCCTGACTCTTCTCTGTGCTTAGACCAGTGGTCCCCAACACAGTGGCTGCGGGTGCCATGGCGCCCGCGGGGGCATTTCTGTGCGCCCGTCAAGTGCTCGGGGCTGGCCTGGCCCCAGGCACGTGGCACATGCATGGCGCTGGAGCTGGCCCCGGGCGCATGGTGCACGGTGAGCGCCAGCCCCGGGAGCACCGCGAATTGGCCGCCCGTGCTCTGGGCGCGTGGTGCATGAGGGGAGTGCCGGCCCCGGGCACGTGGCGCTTGGAGGGGGCACCGGCCCCGGGCGCACGGCCCTTGGAGGGGGCACCAGCCCCGGGCGCGTGGCTATGGGGGGGCCCCGCCCCCATCCCTGGGCACAGGGCTATGGGCGGCCCTGCCCTCTGGCGCCCGGTGGGCGAACGGCCACGCCCCCTGGCGCCCGGCAACCTCAAATGGTTGGGGACCACTGGCTTAGACACTCTCAAAGGCAAAGGGCAGGCGGGGGGTGTCACGTTACTGGATCTTGAGGGGAGCAGCCAGATCACTGATGCACCCATAGGTGGGGGTGTTGGCCCCAAGAATGGTATAGAAGGGGGCCATGAGAGGTATTGAATAGAAGCTTACTGTCTGCTGATCCTGTGTACGCTATTTATGTGAGTGTATAATGTTCGTGTGTGTAGGTAGGAATCTGTAATTGTGTGGAAACTGAATATTTCTCTGAATGTGGTTGAGCACTGGGCAGAGCCTGGCCTATGGACAGGCTGATTAGCGAGGCCATGGGACAATGGCACTCGATGGGCCAAGGACACACCTAAACCATGAGGGCGGAGGCCTAAGAGCTGCCAGCAGAGAGAGGCTGACTGCCAGGTGACTGGCTGCGGCTAAGGAGAGGCCAGGAAAGATGTATAAAGAGGCCATGTGGGGGACTCCATTTTGTTCTCAGCTCAGCACTTCATCCCAGAGGCAGCACTGCAGGGATTGAAGAGCCGGAAAGACCTGTGAACCCATCCTGATTCTAGGATGTGCAACAAGAACTTTTAAACCAGCAGCTGTAACATCTCTGCTAGAGCCTGCATCAAGGACTGGGAGATTCGGTGCATGTATCATACTGTACTTTAATAACCTTACTCTCAGGCTTTTCTTTCTTGTGATAATAAACCTTTAGATATAGATTCTAAAGGATTGGCCCAGCGTGATTTGTGGGTAAGGTCCAGAGGGTAAATTGACCAGGGATCTGTGGCTGGTTTCTTGGAACCGGACAGAACTTGTTCGGGGTAGGTGGGATTGGATGCTAGGACCCCCCACCTGTGTATAGGCCCAGGGCCATCTGGGGCACGGATATTGCTGGGGTGTCGGAGGGGTTTTGCTCGTGAGGCCTCAGGCAGCTGCTGAAGTGCTCTTTGGGACTGGTTTGTGGCCTGTTTGGAGAGGTCACCAGTCTGGGGACTGTAAGGAGCCCTGAAGTTGAGCGGACGCCCTCAGCTGTGCCCAGACACGGCCCAGTCGGTCACAGGGGGGCTGATACATACGAAACAGGGCAGACTCCAGGATTCACTGCCAACTCTGGGACACAAAGGCTATGTCTACCCTAAGGAGTTATTTCAAAATCATAACTCCCGAAATAAGCTATTCCTCTCCACAAGCAGGAGTTGTGATTTCGAAATACCGGGCATGGTAGAGTGACACTCACCTCGTTATTTCGAAATAGCCCCAGTGGAGACATGCCCAAAGTGCGGCTTGTGGAGTATTCCCGTCTCCTCAGGGAGGGGTCGCACTTGCAATAACTCTTGCAAATCCAGAACTTGAGAGGTCATCAAGTCCAGTCCCCTGCACTCCTGGCAGGGCCAACCACTAGGCAAACATTTTTGGGGGGCGGGGGGAACAACTCCAAGATGTTGGTAAGTGGTTAAGGGCTGCACTTTTCTGTGTAGGGGACATGGGGTCTGGGACAGGGCTTTAGTGCAGAAGGGAGCTCAGGATGAGGGACTGGGGTGCAGGAGAGGGGGTTGGGTCTGAAGGGAGTTTGGGTGAAGGATGAGTTATGACCTGGGGTGAGCTGAGCTGGAATGTTAGATGGAAGAGAGTCACGGATTGAACAGCCTTGCTACGGCTGCCCCACGGCTAACCCGAGGGGGACAGTTACCTCCCATGCCTCTGAGTTCCCTGCCCTTTACTTATTCATATTCCGGGCAGGAAAAGGGCTTGACCGAGAAGATGTGGCCGTGAGTGGCCTCGTCATGCTACAGAGACACATGGGCCCTGAGCCCAGGCTCACTGCAGTCCAGAGGAAAGGCCTGGCGTCCAAGGGGTTAATAAGTCTGAGTGGTTTGCAGCTCTGAGCAGGTCAGCGCTGACTCAGGCTGCCACCCAGGGCTTGTCTTGCTGGCCAAGGAATCAATAGGAATCGGAGGAGCTCGAGGTTTCCTTACCTAGACTCTGCTGCTGCTCGGTGCCCCGGGAGCCGAGCTGCCTTCTGGTTTCACGCCTTACGACCCTGCGCCGCTTGCCGGGTTCCGGTTGGACCACGGGGTCCCGCTGCATGTTCTCAATCTACAGGAGGGAAGGGGAAAGGCGGACCACGTGACTGGTGCCCTCTCATCAGCAGGGGCCATGCTTGGGAAGAGCGATCTGGGCAAGCTGTGGCATTCACCTGTCAGTGCCAGCCTAGGGAAGGCCGGGCCGGGCACTCGGGAGCTGAACACGCTCCCTTCTGTGGTTAATTCAGGGCACCTCGTTATCCTTGTCCAAAGTCCCTGCCCTGAGTCTGCCCAGGCCAGACTCTCTAGCCCCGTGGTCACCAGCCAGTCCATGGGGATCTACCGGGAGACCTTGGAGCCTCTGACGGGGGATCCTGACAGGTTTGGCCAAGAGGCTACCAAGTGCAGCACTTCCGCTGCCCCTCCCCCCACTGCTGTGCATCTCCTGCCCCCAGTCCCTCCAGGAGCCTCCTGCTTGCTGTGCAGGGCAGGGGAGGGAGAGGAGGGCGCTGAAGTCAGGGTGCCCCCCTTCCCACCATATTCTTTCACCACAGAATGGAGGGGGGCACAACAGGGTTTGGGATGGAGTTTGCTGGCTGCTTTGGAGAGCGGTGCAGGGCCACGGCAGGGGGGAGCCTGCCTTAGCCCCACTGCACCCCCACCCAGGAGCCACCTGAGATAAGCAGCGCCCAGCTGGAGCCAGCTCCGAACCTCTGCCCCAGTCATGAACCCCCTCCTGCACCTCTGTCCTAGCCCTGAGCCCCCTGGACCCAAACTCCCTTACAGAGCCTGTACCCTGAACCCCTCCTGCACCCCAACGACTGCCCCAGGCTCAGCTCAGAGCCCCTCTCACACTCCAAATCCCTCAGCCCAAGACCAGAGCCTGCGCCCCAGCCCTCTGCCCCTGCCTGGTGAAAGGGAAGGAGGCCGGAGTGAGCAGGGGAGGGCCTCGGAGAAGGGGCATGAAGTAGGTGGGGCAAGAGTATTTGGGTTTGAGGTACAGGCCATCCTCGCTGTAAGTCCAAGAGACATTCCAAAAGACTTGGACTTCTTGTGAAACAACTTGAAGTGGGGAATTTTCCCCCCCGCGGCTGATTTCCATTTGGGCAAATTGCGGGGTCGGGGGGAGGGGGAGAGTTGGGTTTGCATGACTTAAGAGCAGGGAATGGCACAACTTATAACGCATCAGTTTCTACAAGCGTCAACGACTTTAGTGAGGCACGGATGTATCCCGGGGCGACTTATAGTGGGGATGCCCTATAGATCCTGGATTGACTTAAATTCAAAGTGATCTTGTGCTTAAAAAGGATGGAGACCATCGCTCTAGTCTCTATGGGTGTGTCTAGACTACATGGCTGCGTCAACGGAGCCATGTAAAGTAGTTTACCCGACATAGTCAATGAAGCAGGGATTTAAATAATCCACTTCATTAAAATAAAAATGGCCACCACGCTGGGCCGACAATCAGCTGATCTGGCCCAACGCGGCAGTCTAGATGTGGATAGGTCGACAAGGGAAGCCTTTGCTGACCGCTCCCTTATGCCTCGTGAAATAAGGTTTACCGAAGCGGTCGACAAAGGCTTCCCTTGTCGACCGCTCCGCGTCTAGACTGCCACGCTGTGCGGATTAGCTGATTGTCGGCACAGTGTGGCGGCCATTTTTATTTTAATGAAGCGGGGATTATTTAAATCCCCGCTTTATTGACTATGTCGGGTAAACTACTTTACATGGCTCTGTCGACGGAGCCGTGTAGTCTAGACGCACCCTATGGGTATGGCTACACTTCCTCGGGAAAATGTTTGTTCTTCATGGGCTCTCTCCCAGCCCCCCATGAACGACAAAGTTTTGCTACAAGTGAAAGTGTGAACGCTACTAAAAGCCATTTGTGATACTTTAGAAACTTAATGGCTAGGGGATCAAGTCAATGACCCCATGCATGTTTTTTTCTCGTAAGCCCAAACTGCGGCCCGATGCGGACCCCGGCTAGTAGATTTTGTGCCCTCCAGCACTGTACAGGGGGGCTTAAGCTGAGGGTGTCCTTGAGCCTCAGGGGCCAGATCCAGGCAAGGCAAGGGCCACATCCAGCCCCCAGGCCTGAGGTTCCTCACCCCGATCTAGGTTGTAGTTTCCTAGTTCGTTTATGAGGCCATACGAGACTGTGTCAAAAGCCTTACGAAAGTTAATGCTTAGAGGAGGTGGAAACGGCACCCAACAGAGGACGAGATCAGAGTCCTGGGCTACCCAGGCCACAACCACTGCCCTGTTATAGCAGGACATGCTTCAGGAAAAGGCAGAACCCTACCTCCTCTTCCTTCAGCACCGGGCAATCGGCCCCGCACAGCCCTTCTGGGAAAAACAGCTTCGTATCCCGGACAGCAGCGTGGTAGGATCCGGAGCCTGCCAGACAGACACGAGGAGATTCTATCAGGCCAGGACTCACCCATTCTCCAGGCTCACTCTGCTGGATTGATGGCATGCAGCTCGCTGAAGGGATTGCTTTAAAGGGCAGCTGTTCTACACAGTCACCGCGAACATTTAAAGCCACTGTGTTTACATTTGCTTCATTGTCTTCTTGGTATTTTGATTTGGCGCTATCATTGCTCAGCTTGTTCTTCATACTAACCAAGGCGCCTTCCGTTCCGTGGCAGGGTGATCAAATGGGGATGGCTGGAGGGAGTCAGTGGTAACAATGCACCATCCAGGCTGGATCACATGGGGCAGGTGTGGTCGGGTGGGAAGGAGCTACGAATGACCTCAGTACCCCGGGGGCTACACCTCACCATGGCATCCTGGAGAGCAGAATTTGGTTCTTTCTTCCCCTTTAAACATCAGCCACCCCAGAGGGAATGGGTGTCACAAACCCCACAACCGCAATGCGCTCCTGGGAACACAGCTGAGATAGTCACTCTGGTTATGTCTACACCACAGGCTTTTTGCACAAATGCGCAGACACCCGCAAAGCATCCACACCTCAAGCGCATTTTAGCGCAAGTACATTTACAGTAAATCAAAAGAGCAGAGGAGTTTTTGCAGTGTAGGTATTCCTCTTTCCACGAGGAACAGCTCCTCTTTGTGTAAGAGTTCTTGCACAAAAAGGTGTGTATGGACAGGCAACAGGGGTTTCTTGCCCAAAAAGAGCCAATGGCCAAAAGCACAGGTGCTCGGGTGGCTATTCTGTGAATAGCAATCAGAGCTTTCTTTCGAGAGAGCGTCCACACAGTCTGGATGCTATTGCTTTTGCAATGCACTTTTGTAGTGTGGATGCGCTCTTGCGCAATATGTTTTTGCAGAAGATCTCTTCCGCAAAAAGCTTCTTGTGCAAGAAGCCGGCAGTGTAGACGTAGCCTCTGGGATTACTTTAGGTGCTGGGCATTTTCATCAATAGGCACGGCTCAGCCACGAGGCAAAATGTGTTGGTTAATCATGCACCACTATCCACACCTCTTGATACCAGGGTTGTGGAGAGTGGGACAATATGGGGGGAAACACGAGGAGGAAGGATGGTCCTGTGATTAAAGCACAAGACGGGGAGGCAGGAGGTATCTGACCCAATCCTGAATGCGACACTAACTGCCTTGTTAAGTGATGGGAAAGTCATTTAACTGCCACGTGCCTCAGTTTCCCCTTCTGCAAAAGAGGGCAGATGAGATTTTGGTACAGCCCAGGAGTGCTGTGAAGCTGTATTCATACTGCTTAGAAAGTCTCAAGTGGAAGGACTAGAGAAAGGAAAGTTATGCCCCTGGACTGGAGTTCAAGCAGGCTGCCAATGCGCCGGGCAGACTGATGCTCCTGGGATGCGAGAGGTCCCTGCCCCAAAGCCTGCTGCTCTCTGGAAAGTGCTCACCCATTGCAGGCTGCGCAGACTCAACATCCGACTAGTCATTTGTGGTGCAAAAGCTCCTGGAGTCTTCTGTCAGAAGAGGCCTAATGCGAAAGTCAGCTGACCCCAGAGCTGTGTATCGAGTGATCGGTGGTGCGGAAGCCATGCTGCCAGCTGCAGAGCCCTGCGGCCTGATTCGCCATTGCCCTGTACCTTGTGAATGGCACTCAAACCTCAGCAGAGCTGGTGTAAAATGCTCCAGGCCCTGCTGCTCCAGTGTAAATGGTCACGCAAGATGCAGGGCCACAGGGCATCAGACACCCTGCACCTTGGTGTGGAAAACAAAGATCCAGAGCAGACGGAAGCAGTCCAGGTGGTCAGCTGCTAGTATTAAAAGCGTGTGGCTGTTTGGTGCAATCAGCCGAATTCTAGCCTTGCCTTGCTTGATTTTTCTTGACCATGCTAGGGACTAATGGTCCCTCTGATTTTTTCCATCAGTGTGCAGAATAAATGTTGTTATCTGCACCAAGGCATGTGCAGATGTGCACCGCCAATAGAAACACAGGCTGCCGGCTGTGAGTGCTCTGACAATCAGCTGGGTGGAATTTGAATCAACATCCAGGGAACCCTGCTAGGGGCTGCTGCTAGGGGAGGAAACTCACACAATTCGTGTCTGCTCCAGTTCAGTAAGAGGATCTGGCAGGGAGCCAGCAATGTGTCATTGTCTGGGGCAAAACTAAGGACACTTGGTGTTTTTTCATATGGCAAAGAAGTCTGCTTGGGCAAGCCCCTGTCGCTCGCCAATCAGTCCATGCCGAATGCTGCTCTCCCTGCTCTGCCTTCCCGTGCTCGGAGGATGGGCATGGAGAACTGATGAATGCCCCATGTCCCAGGACGGACTGCTGCTTGGCACAGCTGGCTGGAGTGCACCCTGCCCTGCCTTGGCAAACTACACAGTGGCCTGTCAGCGACTGACCACTGGCCACCTGAGTGCGGCTAGCTGGCTCACACCGTTATTTACGTTTTCAGAATAATGTGGCTAGTTCGCAATAGCCGTACCACTCTAGTGGCTACTGCTTCAGAACTGGCTGGGAGCCCTTCTGCAGACACTGTCGGCTGCGTGACCTCTCGAGGAATAGACACTCTGGGGCCAACCCCTCAGCTGGTGTAAGTAGCCAAAGTGGGACCCTTCAGATTCACAGGGTCCCACTTTAGCTACAGTGATTGAAATCCATCGACCCTTTTCCACCAGGCGTGGCGAGATCTCATCCACCGAGTTTTCAGCACGTGGAAATCCATCAGCCCTTTAGGAACCTGAGAAGCAGGGTTTCAGGCTGGGCATGCGCCAGGTAAACAGCTCTGATATTTCTTCAAATCTTTCAGGCTGGTAAACCCTACTCCCAATTACTTCCCTGACTGGGATCATCCGAGTGGGAGTGCAAAGGGATTTCTCTTGGCTTATCCCTGAGGACTGGAAAAGAGAACAACTCTTGAAGAGCCAACTGAATTCCTTGAAGCATCCACACGGTCACTGGCTACTTGCTGATGTACGGGAAGATGTGGGTTCTCTCTCTTTGCAAGGGAGCTGCTGTCAGAGTGTGGCCGTTGGTAAATCCTGTGTACGTCAGACTCTGTACTGGCATGGATCCTGTTGAGCGCAGAAAGATCCTTCCTGTGTCCACGCAGGCTGGCTGGCTGGCTGGCAATATGAGCCGTTGAGGCAGAGTGTGGCAAGCCACCCTTACGAATTTTGAAAAGCTCTGCAGGAGACTCGTCATCACGACCTTGAACATGCAGCTCAATCTGCTGAGCGCTCTCAATTCCAGCATGGAGAGTGATGGGGAAGAAGGGGGATTTGGTGCCATGGAGTAGAACTAAATAGCAAATCTAACTAGCCTAAAGGGGGCTAGAGAACCAAACCCATGTGCTTCCTAAAGCTTACTTATTTTATTTGGAAAAATACTAAGTTGTCAACCAGCAGATTCAGATATTTTCATACCTCCACACTAGGGAGAGAGATGAGAACGTGATCCCTGAGTTGGAAGTCTGGGGATCAAAGGGGATTCTGACTCTCTACTTGGGTGGCTTTGGCCAGAGCCAAGGCAGCAATGGGGCTATTAACCTCTTCACACATCTCCACCTAGAATTCTGCACGGCCCCTACCCAGCAGCCACAGCTCCCCATGGGCTCTGGCTTTGGTGTCGTGCGGAGGTGCCTCCCCAGGTTGCTCTGGCCTGGCAATACATGAAGAAGTAGTTGCAGGCCATCTTTGTTTCCCTTGGCCTATGGGAGTCCCTCAAATATCATTTTCTTAGCTTGGGGACCCACCATAGAATCCATTTTGGACTGAGCTGGTACCGTACTGAGCCCTCCAAAGGCATGGGTCTAGCGTTTGGGCCAGCGTAGGGTCCTCCGGCCCCAGTAAGTCCACCAGCTTCTTTACAGCATTCTCTCTCTGCAGGCACAACACAAGGGAGGAGCCAGAGGTGAGGTAGCTGCTATGAGCTTCTAAAATTGCAGGCTCCTGAAAAGAAAAGTGGGGAGAGACTCAGATTGTACTGATGCACGTTGAGTATTAGATACACCTGGCAAACTTCCAATGGCTAACCACATCCACAGCGTAATAAACACCATTTATTCCCTGCCCTGCTTCCTGCCAAAGGGCCATGTGCTCCCTGCCAATACCCCCCGCCCCAAAGTTCACCAAGCCCACACATGTGCACGTGGCCCACTGGCGAGTGCATGTTACACAGGGCCGGCTCGACACCCGATCCCCAGAGAATAGGGGTGTGTTACTTCCAGCGCCACCTAGGGACTCTTGTCTGTTTAGCTCAAGCTGTAGCAGTTCGTGCTTGGAAGCCGCCGGTTCAATCCAACATGGCCGCTCTCTCACACACGAGCATACCTACGTAGCTCTCGTAGCGTTTTACGATAAATCCTTTGGAAGCACCCAAATGAAAACTGCTTTCCCTGAGGACATTAAAATATTCCACAGGGGCACACGTGGTGCCTGGCTGCACGTCCCCCTGACTTCAGGGCAGGGGCGGCCCAAGGCGAGCTACCGGCAGCTGGCGCCCCAACCGGAACGCGTGATCGGCACCCCTGCTTCCACAGCCGTCAATGGCGTGACGTCGTCATTGGGCGCCCCGTTTAACGCTGTGCCCTAGGCGACAGCCAAGTTGGCCTATACGCACGGGCCGCCCCTGCTTCAGGGAATACGGACAGGGAGAGGCGTTAGCCATCATTCTCAAGCCTTGCAAATAACTGGAGAAAACTCCTTTTCCAACTAATATTGAGCATTCCCCAGGGGGGAAACCAAAACAAACACTAATGATCCAACACGACAGATTATGCCACCTCGGAATGGGATGCTGATGTTGCTAAGAGGTTACCTAAGAGTCTTGATACATCTAAGGACATTTTTTCTCATGAAATTAGGTAAAGCTGACAAACAAGTCACTGGCGTCCAAGCTCATTCCCATGGTATTATTGCCTATGGAAAGTATATGCACAAACTCCACAGGGTTGTGCTGTGATAAAAAAGTGCTGTTGAGTCCCGGTGCAAGAAATGTAACAGCGCAGAATATCTATCCACTTTTCAAATCAAGAATTTCACAACCCAGTGCATTTTGTTTTCAAAAATGTGCTTTTGTTTCATCACGTGAAACCCATTTTTCAGAAATGTTTGATAGAATTCTTTTGATCAAGAATATTACCCAAACCGCTACCTCAATTATCAACATTTGCCTTGACAAATTAAAATGCTGAGAACTGTTGCGAATACATTCGATATAAATGTCAATAAACATTTCCATTAAAATGTCACAAAAGACTTTTTTTTGGTCAACGGAATTTTACCGTTTTTTTCAGATAAAAAACGGAAATTTCTCAATGAAGAAACGTCTGGTTTGAAAACTTCTTATCTGTACTACTGCTATTACTTTACAGTGTGGTTCCATTATGAAAAGAAACCCAGGAGAAATGCTGGGGCAGTGGATCTAGATTTACTGTCCTGCAATGGCTCCCATGCAAACGTGTTTCATTTTGAGGTGCTGTGTCTAACGGCTGACCCTGAAAACTCATGCTGGGACCAGAGAATCAAGCTGGCTTCTTTCCTTCTGGTGGACTGTCACAGGCAGCAAAGTCCTGCAGGCCAGACAATGCCCCCATTTACCCTCATGCAACCTCACTGTCTTCAGTGACATCCTCGTGTAGCACTCATGTCGTTGACTGGGACTTAGAAACAACTGCACCGATGCCCGAGAAAGATCAGTGTTCAGCTGTGTAGGCTCTGCAGGGCTGGCAGGATTCAAAAGCAGCAAAACCTTTTCCTCTGCTCCCCAAGTCAGACTGGAATAGAAACCCACAGCAAACGCAGGCCAACACGGGATCTGTAGCATGCACCATGGGCCAAGGGTTACTGAGACCGAGCGATTGCTCAGCTGCCTGGTAACAGGAGTTGCTCGAGATGGACGAGCCAGGAGAGGATGTGCGCACACCCCTGTATTCCTACTCAGAACTTTAGTCAGCAGTGCCTCCTCATGCTCCGGTACAAGGGGCAGCTCCTTCCCAAGCTCAGAGCCGGGGCACAAAGGGTCAAGTGCCCCCAAACACCATGGGAGGGAGAACCAAGCAGCCAGCAGCTGGTGGGAAGAGCCTGCCTTTTGGGGGGTCTCTTGGGGCCCCGGGCAGACTGGGGAACTAGCAGGGGACTGCTGTCGGCAGCAAAGGTCCCCCCCACCACACTCACCAGCAGCAGTGGGGGGAAGTGGAGTGACCTGGCCCCAGCCTGCTCCACTTCCTGCCACCAGGGAGCGGGTGGGGGCCAGCTTCAGCCATTTGCCCCTAGCCCCCAGGCTCCAAGTGACACAGCCCAGGGATTAGTGAGTAGCCTGGCGCTGGCAGCAGAGAGCGACCCCCCTCTCACTCACTCGCAGCGGGAAGCAGAGCAGCACAGCTGGGAGCCAGGGGGGTGGAGCAAGCAAGGGCCGGGTCGCTCTGCTTCCTTCACTGCTGCCAGTGACTGTGGCAGGGGGACCCAACAAATGTTCCCTCTAATTTTCCCATCCATGTGTAGAATAAATTTTGTTATGTCCACCAAGACACGTGTGGATGTGCACCACCTGCAGAAACACACACTGGCTGCTGGCTCTGGTAATCAGCTGGCCAGTACCTGGATCTCTTCTGGGTGGCTGCTCACTCTGTAGCTTAGAGAACACTGGACCTGGACCTGAGTGGAACAGGAGCGGGGAGGGGGCCTGGGGAACGAATGGAGATGGCGGGGCAAGGGCAGGAAGAGGTGGAGCCCTTCCCCGAGTTAGGGATGGCATGGAAAGAGTCACATAGTGTGTGGGGGGGAGTCATGTGGCAGGTCCCACTGTGCAAAGGGCTTGGCTGTATTTTTTTCTCCTGTGTTATTAAAGGGTTCCCACCTGACCCTGAGGGATTCCTGTTTTAACAGCTCCACTTCCAGAGCCTTAATTTCCTCACCAGCCCTTCACCTTAACCACCCTGTCTCTGTAACAAACTACTGACTCTCGCCCTGGGCACCTCTCCCTCTGCGAATGTGCATTTCACTCGAAGGTGTGTGAACCCCCTTCCCCTCCCGCCCACACCTCCTGTCTGGAAACCTGGGCAGGAGGGGAAGGGGGCTGAGCTCTGATTGCAAATGTAATAGGACTCATTATGAATTAGGGCATTTACTTAATAACTTATTCCGTGCCTGGGAGATTTCCTCCTGAACGGAATTATGCTCAGAACTTTCCTTTCAGAGAAACCTGGCCTGTTTCTTTGTGCCATGTGATACAAACAGGCTCTCAGCCTTGCCGCTCTCTTCATAGCTGACACCCTGTGCAGACAGAATTGTTTTGTGGAATTCACCTGTGCCAACCACTGAGAAATCCCGGACTGGAGTGTTTTGCTTTAACAGAAATGGATTCTATCAGCACATGCTGCAGCGGGACCACTTTAAGAGCTAACGCAGTCATAGATCTGTCTGGTTTTTAACAAACCTGTTTAGCTTCAGAACAGAGAAATCCTAAGACAATGTCTGGTTTCAGGCTTATGTGTTTCATCCCAACAAGGCTGAATTTTTCCAGGACTAATTTTCGGAGGATCTTGGCGAGGCTACGAGCCCAGACACCAGGTTTGATCAGCAACACAGTGCACAGAAGTTGGGCTCCTGTAACAGAAAAACAACAGTGAAAGCAAAGCTGCTTAAAGCAGGAGAGCAGGGGTACTCACTCAGTAGTTTTAAAGGCAAACATCAGTTAACTGTTTGTCAGCTAGGACAAGCATTTAAAGAGCAAGGACTTTAAAACAGCAGCTGGCATGCAGTCTACAGGACACTACTGTCAGAACCAAACAATCACAGAATAAAGATGGTATGCTTTAACATTTTAGTTGTAAAATATATTTAGAGCAGGCAAGGCCAGAAGGGCGATTCTATCTGATATCTGAATGTCTGTGAGCAGCTCCAAACATCTTATAGTACAAATCTGTAGATCCAGAATCAATTAAGATATTTCTGTGGGATGCCATTTTTGCATATGTTAAACAGGGTAATTTAACCCCCCCCCCCCTTTTCAAGTAATATAAGATCAAAACAAAGCCGAAGTTAGCACAGAGTTTATAATGCAATCCTTGGGGTAACCATGTAGCCGTGTTAGTCTGGTGTAGCTGAAACAAAATACAGGACTATGTAGCACTTTAAAGACAGTCTTTAAAGTGCTACATAGTCCTGTATTTTGTTTGGGATAACCACTGAGCCCTTAGCATCCTTTATTTAGATTCCGTATGTGTCTGTTTCCCCACTAGGACTATACTGCTTAGATGGGCACTGTCAAATAGCTTAGCTCTGAGATTCTTATGGGTACTTAGGCACACAACTGCCACTGGTTTAGAGGGCAGTTAGATGTCTAAATATCACTGAGGAGCTGAGCCAAAATCACTTTGCGTCTGACCCAAACTCCCGTCTGCAGAGCAGAGAACCAAGCTCAGCATCTTGGTGCACATCCCTGAAAACGACAAAATGAAACTGACCAGGAAGGGGAAGTGAAACTGATCAGACTAGCTCCACTGTCCTCACTGGGCATAATACATAAAGCAAACAAACAGTATAAAAATTCTATCAGTCTCAGTTATTGAAAGCGCCATAATTTTAAGAGTACAATTATGATTTTATCTCAATAATATCCTTTAAAGATTTGCAGGCAAACTGTAATGTTGGAAACAGTGAACTGGGACCCGTCAGCTCCTCGTACCTGGCCATGTCAGCTAGCATGAAGCATGTAATAATAATAAGTATTGCAGGCTGCTAATACTGTTACCGTTATTATCTGCCTGCATATATCAGATGTCACTTTATGTTTTCTATGCACCAAGTTACTGATTATACAGATGTTAATGCAAGGAAGCATCAGTAATACTACATATAATTTGGCGCATGGAGTTATTTTCAAATGGCAAGAGACATGTTATTGATTCATGACACAAAGCAATTTGGAGCCAGATAAAAAACAACAACATGCCCCTCTTCTGTGTACATCTCAGTGAGACAAATTAACCCATTTTCTTCTGGGAGCTTTCACATTACAGGGTCTCATATTTTCTGTACAAAATCCTTGAACAGAAAGGTAAATGCCATAGCAACAGCTTGCTCTGCAGAGGCAAACCTCCTGCTACCCTCAGCTACTGGTGGATAGAATGGCAATCTAAATTACATACTGTTACATAAGTAGTCATTGTCCTCAAGATGTTTTATGCACCATCTGCTGTGTTTCCGGGCAAACATTCCTATTCTTTCTGGGATGTGCTTAACTATACGTGCTGCCTATTCATACAAATTCCACACCCAAAGGTGTGTACATGTTTTTACCTTCAGGTGAGCCTGCAAAACTGATACCCTCAGCTTCCCCTAAGAACCACACCGGGTGTGTCTACACTGCATCTGGAGCTCGAAAGAAGCTGTGCAATTCGAGCTATGCAAATTGTGTAGCTTATCTTGAGTTAATTTCGAAATAAGCCGCTACTCCGAAACTCCTCGTGGAAGGAGGTTTACAGGGATGCCGCAATAGCGAGCCCGTGAGAGTTCGAAATAACAGGCACACTCAAACGATGCGGAACAGCTATTTCAGGATACCTCCTGTGTCTAAGGCGGTTTTCCTCTCCAGGAGGTTGAAGCCAACCTGTGGCACTCACTCGTGTACACTGCTAAACTGGAGAGGCTTCCTTCCTTGGGTGTATAAATCAATGCGGTCTCAAGAGCAGCACGTGTCAGGTTCCTGGGATGTTTAGACAAGGGAGTGTATGTCACTGTCTGTGTTCAAGCCCAGGGAAGCATCTCATGCAGTTCAGGCGCCGTCCTATTGGCGTCTAAGCAAGCTGGCTCCACAGAGGCCCTTTCCCCATGGATATCTGCAGCCTAGCACTGCACGTGAGCCAGTGAGCTGGAGAGAGCCTGCCCTCACCTGCTTGCATGTAGGCGAACAGCGACTCTGCGTGGCCTCTCCGAGTCTCTGCCCCTGGAGAAGAACAGCAAAGGGACTTGGTAGGTGAGCGCTGCTGTGGGCCGCAGGTGAGGAGCGTGGCCCTCTCTGCTGCACTGCAGCATGTGGCAGTTACAATGGTGGGCGCCCTTCACGGCACAGGTTTTGTTTTCAGCTAGCCCATCCCCACACACGGGGCTGGGACTCAGAAGTGCTGAGCACCCACAAATCCTATCCAGGTCTAACATGGGCCTGCTGAATGGGGAGTATTCCCAGGGACAACTGCCAGCCACCGGAGGGGCCAGGGCAAAAGGCCGTCAGGCCCCACGAGGAGACCCTGCGGGCGAATGTTTTCTCCCGCTTGACGGGGCACCGCTGCTGGGCGATAACGGGGCAGCTACAGGAAGCTCAAGGCCCACTTGAGTTACATGTGAACCAGGAGCGGAGGAAGCTTCCTACAAGCAAGGGGCCATCAACACCCCAACACCTGCATGGCTCCTTCCTGAGCCCTCACCCTCGCACTGCCCCTCCCCTTAGACCCTGCCCCTCCCCTTGCTGCTCGCCCTTACAGCCAGTGAAATATGACAGGGCTTGGCTCTGTGACCCCCGTCCAGTCCAGAGCCCCTGATGTGAGCTGGGGAGTTCCCTGGGGCCCTGCTTTCCAGTGCCCAAAGAAAAGCGCCGGATGGATTACTCTGATGTCCTGCCCAGGGCTCCGGTAACGTACAAACCAGGCCGGCCAGGCGGCCAGACTGAGTCACCATGCAGCCTGGCAATGGCATGAAAAATGCCACTTGGGGTCCCGAGGGCTGGAACCCCATGAAGAGCCAAGCAGCTCCAGCGCTGTGCCCACCCCCGAATGCATGTCACACGCATATGGGGCACCGCCCAGTGACGGGACGCTTCTGAGCCTCTCAGCCATCTAGGACACAGCGGGCCCGCCAGCTGAAGCGGACTGTGCTCCGGGCACAACGTCCGTCGGAGCGACTCCCAAACATCCAGGCGTCTTAACGCTCGCGTTTATAAAACTGACACCCCCCAAGGGACAGGCAAGGCAATACGGAGCCTTCCACCTCCAGGCTAGTGGTTGATGGCCAGTCTCGATGCGCAAGGGCCGGGCAGTGGCAGGGAAAGGGGCTTTGATGGAATCAATTCACGGCTCTCAGTGCAGCTACAGTAGAGAGGTTACAAACCAACCGGTTGCCCCTCTCTCGGCATTCTCGGCAGGGGCCATGGAGCCTGAACTCCCCACAGGCCCCTCTGGAACACTCCTTCCCGCCACTGAGCCGGTGCTGGGGAGGCCTGTAACTTTCGCCTTTAGCACAGGGCCGTCAGTCTCCTGGCGTTCAGCCTGGCCGCTTGAACATGCCTGACACCCAGTTAAAAAGGAAACTCTGTTTGCGAGCAGCAGACATCACCCCACCGCTTCGGAGTCTGTGCAGTCTCCCATCCACGTGACTGCTGCTTCCCGCAGCCTTTCCCTGGGAGCTGCCCAGCCGCCGCATCCCTTCCTTGCCATGGCCACTGTTCTGTTCTGGGAGCATGTGAAGAGGGAGTAGGTAGCAGATGTATCTGCACTGCAGTGGGGGAGGTGATGCCTGGCAGGGGCAGAGCTCGTGCACTCTATGGGGTGGTGTGGACAGCCGGTATGTCCGACCAGAGCTGTCTAGCTCTAGGTCTGCCTGACCCCTGGGTCTGAGCACGGGTGGCTAGCCCGCCCTGCTGCTCATGCTGCAGTGTCCACATGGACATTGTACCCGCACTGGCAATGGCACCTCCCCACAGACCCTTTGTCATCCATCCCCAAGCACCTCTTCCCTTCTGGGGTATTCTGGAAGCCCCACACTCCTTGACAGCCCTAGATGGGACTGCCTGTCTGCCTGGGACAGGATGAAGACTGGAAAGGGGTCCAGCAATTAGGGCACTGGCCGAGACTTGGCGAATCTGGGTTTAAGTCCTAGCTCTGACACAGATTTCCTAGGCAACCGTGGGCAAGTCACTTAGTTCCCCATCTGTGCAGTGGGGAGAACAGCAGTGCCTGCCTCGCATGAGGACGTGAGGATACGCCTATTAAAGATGGGTGGGCCTGGGCACCAGAGAGTTCTCAGAGATGGACAGACAGGAGGGCTGGCTGAGCTCTCACCAGAGGGGCCCTAGGGTGCAAGGCGCCCCCACTCCATGGTCAGTGAGCAGACAACAAATCTGGACCTTGTACGTTGCTCTCCTGCAGTCAGCCAGGCTGGTGACTGCCAGCACCATTTCATGGGCACAGGCTGCCTTCCATGCTCCACTCCATCTGCAGCACTCTTTGAATCAGAGAACCTCAGGGCGGGCGGAGACCTCGGGAGTCGAGTCCAGCCCCCTGCCCAAAGCAGGACCAACCCCAACTCAACCATCCCAGCCAGGGCTGTGTTAAGCCGGGACAAACACCCCTAGGGATGGAGATTCCAGCCCCTCCCTCGGGGACCCAGCCCAGCCCAGCGCTTCCCCACTCGCCTAGGGAAACAGCTTTTCCTAATCTCCAACCTAGACCTCCCCCACCGCAACTTGAGCCCATTGCTCCTCGTTCTGCCACCCGCCCTCACGGAGACCAGCCTCTCGCCTCCTCTCTGGAACCCCCCTGCAGGGAGTCGCAGGCTGCTGTCAAATCCCCCCTCGCTCTTCTCTCCTGCAGACTGAACAAGCCCAAATCCCTCTCCTCGTAGGTCACGTGCTCCACCCCCCGAATCATTTTGGTGGCCACTCCCAATGCTGGTCAAGCCAAATGATATTGTAACAGAAATCAAGAGCAAGGGCCAGTCAGTGCCCGCCCCCCTTGGAAGCAGAGGTGAGCCCCTCATGCTGGCACCAGCCAGTGAAAGGGCTGCAGTGATCAAATCAGCCACAACCCCCACTGGGCCAGCAGCCTGGAGCCCATGACAGGGGAAGGGGGGTCATGGTCAAGGAGAGGGTGTGAGCCAGCACACTCGCCGGCGTCCTCCACAGCGGGACCCTATGGCCCTTGCTCTGCTCACCAAAGCTGCTCCCATCCTGGCATCCCTTGCAGAGAGTGGCTGTGATGCTACCGCCTGCCCAACTTCTCCGGAAGCACAGGGGTCCGCCCACGGCAGCCTGGGGCTGCTAACCCCATGGGGTGGGTAGGGCCAGCGGCTGCACAATGACAACGGTTTCAGTAAACACCGAATGGCCCTGCCGTATTTCAGGACCAGGGAATCATCCGAGAACAAACTCTGCACAAAGGGCATCACTGACCCATGCGTCTGGTCTTACCTTCAGCCCGGGCTCCTCTGCCAGCGGGTGGCAGGTACTTCCCAGCAGGGCGGCGAGTGCAATCTGCAAGGGAAGGAGATGTGCTTGTTGTGACTAATCCCAGGGAGGCAGCCCCGACGGCTTGTTGCGCCTGGGCCTGTAGCTGTAGGTGCCATGGCAATAGCAGTGGCCTTCACCCTGCTGCAACCACCCCAGGAAGAACTGCTGTTCAGAACACAGACCCCGGAGGAGGAGGAAAGAATTCAGAGCGACCCGTGAAAGAATTCCTGCTGGCTGCGGGCGTCGTGGTTAATTGCAGGTTCTCTCCTTCATTTCTACCCTGACAATGGCCTAGCTGGGAAAACAGGCATCTGAACCACCCCTCCCTGTGCTAGCTGATCTCTCAGCCCTGAACCTTTCGTGCACCAGGACTTTAAGGCAGGTCAATGCTGCATCAGCTCGCATGGCTTCTTGGGGAGATCTAGCTGAGCTGTCGGCTCCCCGCCCTTTCCCCCTCCTCGTGCTCCTCCATGCTGCACACAGAACATCTGTATAGCTCATTTGCAGATCTTCGCAGGAGCACGTGCACACACTTTGGACATCATCGCAGTTCACATCGGCTATTCGATTGGGCTGCCGCACTGTTGTGCGCTGCACAAGCACAGGCAGGCGCATGGGAACTTGAGTCGGCAGCAATGCAGACGGGCAGCGACAGGAAGAACCAGAGGGTTATTATAACTCATAAGGAATTTATCATGAGTCTATGGAGCTTTGACACCTTTGCCTCATCCAATACAGATGCCCTGGGTGTGATGTGCACATGAGGTGACAGCATATGTGATTATGGATTATTTACCCTTTCGGTGCTGGGACTCAGGATTTCCCTAGACCTGTAGGGATGTGCCGATGGATTTCCCATTGGAAGTTGTTCAGCACTGCATCCTATCCCTCCCTCTGAGGCTTCTGGCATTGGCCACTGTGGGCAGACAGGATACTGGGCTGGATGGATCTTTGGTCTGTGCCAGTCTGGTCGCTATTATGTTCTTAAGCAATGGAGCGAGCACCAAGTTTGGCTGTTCCAAGGCCTCCCCTCTGAATGCAAGAGCCCAGTTTGCCAAGCGATTCGGTTTTAGTAGGTCGGGAGGCACACTCCTTCCCACAGAAGGAAACAGGCAGGTTTCCCGCACAGATGTGTTAGTGCCAGCATGCATCATTCATGTGTGGGGAGCTTCTGGAACAGCACCATCCATCTTCCATGAGCTGCTCTCCTTTAGTTCAGAGAGAAATGCTAACCAAAGGCCCCAAGGAGCCTGCCTGCACTGGGACACCAGGCCCTGGCGTGTCTGTTACTTTGCACGGTCAAACCCAACAGGAGTCGTGGAGCGGATGGCTACCCATGTTCTGCCGTGAGTCTCAAAGCGATCAGTTATGGGGCAGGGGGCAGGGAGTGCTTAGAACAGGGGACTGGGTGTGGGAGTGGTTAGAAAATTTTGTGAGATTTTGTGGCCTGCACTGTGCAGGGGGTCAGACTAGATGATCATAATGGTCCCTTCTGACCTTAAAGTCTATGAGTCTATGAGAAAAAAAGGCTGGGGCCCCTCATTTTAGGTTCTGTGCCTGGCTTTGCTACTGGAAGCCCTTCAGCACGTCATACAGGCTCTCCGCGTCTCGGTTTCTGAAACAGAAGCATACAAAATGGCTAGAAGCCGATTCCCCTAGCCTACAGGGTGTTGTAAGGGCTACTCAGTAGTGGAAC
The DNA here is from genome assembly GCF_052426305.1 of Pelodiscus sinensis. Classification (NCBI taxonomy): domain Eukaryota; kingdom Metazoa; phylum Chordata; order Testudines; family Trionychidae; genus Pelodiscus; species Pelodiscus sinensis. The sequence goes on from NC_143066.1 coordinate 4,551,492, forward strand.
GTGCTTTGAGAGCCTCCGAGGAAAGGCGCAATGGAGGTACACAGTTGTGTTAGACTATTAGGGCCAAATCCTCCCTCCCGGTGCCTCGGCTCCCAGTGACTTCACTGGACATGCACCTACGTGCAGAACTGGCCCATTTCGTGTGTGTCTCCTCCTGCTTGAATGGAAGCCACAGTGGAAGGCTCCTTTGTCTGCACTGCGTAAGCAGCCCAGGGTCTGCCTAGCTGCAAAGGCCGTTCCCAGTAACAACTCCTACCGGCTACGAGCTCCTTGTCGGAGAAGAAGAGAGCCGCCTGCCTGAAGGCCGTCTCTGGAGTCAAGGCCATGACTCTCTGCAGGTCCCCGGTGCCCATGCGCTGTTTGTCCCCCAGAAGCCTGAGCTTCTTCAGAGTCTCGGCAAGAACCCCAAAGGCGTTGACCCTGCGCAGCGCACAGACGAGAGCTGGGCTGGACATCAGCATATTGAGGCTTCTTTGCCAGCAGGTGTCTCCCACCTCGAAGGGGCTTACTTCCTTGGCCTGACTTCGCGTGAGACGGGGCAGCCACTTGAGGCTCAGAAGCTCAAACCCAGGGTCAAGTCCCTCTGCAAGACAAGAGAGACCTGTTCGTTATTAAGTGGTAGCGCGTGTCTCCCCGCTGCCCCATTCTCCAGCCAGGGCGAAACCGAGCATATTCAAACAGTGCCTGACAATCGAGCCAGGAACGGGCTCCCTAGCAAATAACAAACCTTGTGCCTCATCAGCAGAGACACGGAGATCAAGTGATTAAAGAATGGAGAGCAGGTGAAACTATATGTTGGGAATCCAAGGGTATTTAAGTGCTTTGACACAGAATAGCATATAATTATAGATACTCTGTAACCACTCTGATAATGCTTCATTTTAAGGGATATTAATTATAGTAATAAGCGCCATTGTAACACTGACTTGTCACTGGAATAGCTTAACTATTGTTATGTTTGCAAACTAGGCTTGTTTGCTGGATAGCAAGATGTTTGGGGTTCAGTGCATAATTGTACGTTGCTGAAGTTACGATGGGCTAGATTTGGGCACCCTGGCACGCCTGCGTAGTATCTTCCTTTGCGAGCCCTCCCATTGGTTTCCAGATGGCTCTCCGGGTAAGGTGCTACTCAGCAGGAGCCAGGCTGCCAAACTGGCCTGATGTTAATGAATACATTGTTTTCTATTCCGTAACAATTTCTGCGTAATTACTTCCCGTTAGTAGAACACAATAATCATACTACTTAGCTCTTCTATGGTACTTTACAGTTGGAAAGCACTTTACAAAGGAGGTCACAGTCACTATCTCCATTATACCAATGGGGAAGCTGAGGCACAGAGGAGTGATGTAACACGCCCATGGTTACACAGGAGATCAGTGGCAGAGCTAGACTAGAACTCAGGTCTCCTGACTCCCCTGTTCTCTTCCCCATTTGTAGAGCCATCCTGCCTGCTAAAGACTAGGGATGGGTAAACTGGTTCCGATTACACATATGAGCTAGCCTGAGCCTTACCACTCCCCTGAACTGGTCCAAACCCCCTGCATCAAAAGGTGCCCATCTGGGCCAAAATGTTCTTTGAATCGTGATCCATGGATGAGGTCATCACTCGCTGACATTCACAGACCTTTGGTGCCTTTAGGGAGGTTAATCAGCACATCTATGGACCTGCTGTGTTCCGAGGTAGCTCCTCCCAAAAAGGCTGGCTGGGGAGGTGCAGGCTAGTCAGATGCTCAGGCTGGGAGAGTGAATTAGTCCAGCAGCGGGGGATATGAGGACGACACAGAAAGGATGCAGTGGGGGGAGTCCAGTACATGCAGCGCACTGGGTGGAGAGAGAGCCCTGTGGGAAAGGGCTAAAGGAGGAGAGACACTGTATGTGGTATCGTGTTAGTGGGGGACGGGGATGTAAACAAATCACTCAACAGAGAGAGTCTGAGAGGCACGTGGGGCGTCTAAGGATGGGGAAGAGCAGGCCCCATGACAGGCCCTATCACTCCTTTCCCTAAGTAAAACCACTGAGAAGAGGAGCTGGATAGAACGGAGCTGGCCTAGGCCTCCAACCTTTCCCCAAGAGCAGGACTCACCGGAGTTCGGAGGCTGCTTCTGGCAGCCAGGGCGAAGGATGTGGCACAGAAGATGGCCAGCACTCTTCAGGGCTTCCTTCCCAACTAGAGTCAGGATGACAACTTGTTCCATTTCAGGATCCGAGGCGTAGCTTCGGTGGCATAAAAGATCCAGAGGAACCATACCCAAGTCTGGCACTGCACTCAGATTGCCTCCTGCCCAGGGAGATCAAAACAACAATCCTAGTTAACCAGGGTAACAGCTTCCCCCTTCTCTGAACATGGAGGGACTGACTCATCCTCTAGGGAATAACAGAGCCTGGGTTCTAGGAGCAGCAGCCCCCAGATACACAAGTAGGACATCAGCAAGTGTCTGGCGACAGTCCCACGCTGGTCTATAGCGAGGGCTGACCTGCACAACACCAGCAGGTAATCGTTCTCCAGCCCGAAACCGACCAGAGCTAGAAAGGCTGGATTGCGTCTCTAACTGACGTTTAGATATTTATATCTGGTCAGGGCAGTATCTGTTTGTGACGGCGAGTCGGGGTTCCTCCGATCCTGCAGCCCCGTAGCAGCAAGAACAGACTCCGCCCGCCGGTAGAACGGGGGGTTTATTGCTTCTCCAGGACACAGCGCAGCACAGACGTGATGTGTCTACAGGAGTCAGGGCCAGGATGCCTCAGCCCCCTTGAGATGGGGTTCCTGGGCCCCTAGATTCCAGCCCCCTCCTTAGTCTGTTTCCTTCATGGTTCCAGCCCAAGACTGACTCGCTCCCAGACCCTGCCCCCAGCCAGGTGTTCCTCTCTGCCTCCCTGCCTTTGTCAGGGTAGCACCTTACTCCACTTGTCCGACTGGAGTCACTAACCAGCAGCATCGGGAAAGGTCTCAGAGGCCAGTGCTGACAATGAACCAGATCTAAAGTTCTGGCTCACAAAAGCTCCCCGTAAAGAGCCCAGGCTCTGGCAGACCTCGGGGTCCCGCTCTGGAACAGCGGCACTCGGACTTACCCAGCGTCTGCAGCAGGCTGTCGGTATAGGGAGCTACGTGGATACCCCATGCAGATCCCAGTTCAGCACTGGGTGGCAAGCTGCTTCGTAGCTCCCCAAGGAGGCCCCGTTCTGCCAGTTCCTTCATCAGCCCTAGGGACAGAACGACAGACAGAGTCCGACACACTATTCCCGGTGCATGCCGTCGGCGCTCGGCTCAGTGGGTGTGCGCTTCGTCCTGCCACCTATCCTTGGGTCCTATTTCCAGGCTCCTCTGACGGAGACATTAATAAGGGTGCTGGCGAGTTCGCCCAAGGAATGTAAAACACAGCGTCAGAAGCAGCCTCGCCAGCATGGCAAGCCACATTCATTTACAGCAGGATTCAGTGACGGCTGGAAAGGCTGGCTGGGCCATTCCCGTTCTTAGAAGGACTCTCAGCCTTGCGGCCAACATCCCAGCATTCGCAACCCACACCTGCCCCGCTCCACGGAGAACGAGGAGCCTCTGCGTTCTGTGTCGGTCGGGAAGTAAGTAGGCCGTGTCACCAGGCACGGCCGGCTGCTCCTTGGCAACGCTGGACTGCTCAGTCGAGGCCTTGTACCAGCTTGGCATTTCCTGGGGGCCAACCTAAAGCTCATTGGACAAGACAGTCCGCTTGCTCCACAAGCTGCTTAGAAAGGAGCCGCCAGCCGAGGTCGGTGCTTGGAGCCATGCAAGGGGGCAGGGCTGGGGTTCTGCAGACAGGCCAGAGAGGAGGCAGGTGCCCCGGCAGCCGGAGAAGGCTGGATACATTGTCACGGGACCCCGGGGAGGCAAACACCACAGAAAGCTGCACCTCAGAAGACCAGACTGACAGCTTCCCACATGGCTCTGATTGGCCCAGGCACCCTATTTAAGACCAAGAGGAGCCCCAGGAAGTGTCCGTGCAACTAGGTGGACTCCCCAGCCAGCTACAGGGATGGACCTGCCTCTTGTCTCGCTCCCAGACTCCAACCCTGACTTGGAGCCCTGGCTTCCGCCCTGAACGCCAAGGCCGATCCCGACCCCAGCTTCGGTACCTGGACTTGGCCTCCCACCTGGCTTCTGTATTTAGACTCTGGCTTGGGGTTCTGACCCCTGGCTTTGGCGTCTGATCCCTGACTAAGGCTCTTGGAGTCAGGCACCAGCCCTGACCACAGGCCTGATCCTCCAAGCATTGATCATGACCACAGGGAAGGATGTTTGCAGAGCTGGTCTAAGGATGAAAAAGATCTGGTGTGATCAGATCTGGACGTTTTCCCTAAAGCTCTGCCCCAGTTCGGACAGGAATTGCTTCAGAGAATTCTCTGGCCTGGATTATGCAAGAGGTCAGACGAGCAGATCGCAGGGCTGCCTTCTGGGGTTCGATTCGATGCATTTTTGAGCAGCAATCTTTTACCTTCCCAAAGGGTTCCTTGTGCCAGTTTCTGCTTGGCTCTGTTCAAGTGCTGTAAATGCTACATATTCTCAGGGACCTTCTCAAAGAGAACGATTAGCTCAAATTCCCTTAGAAAGGCCAGGAACCACATTTCTTCAGCGAGTAACTTTCCACAGGCATGCAGGCAGAAAACAATTCAGTGCAGCAATTAGTCTGCCTTGATCAATCAGTCACACCTGGGCATGTTTTCAGGGAGCGTGTGCGATACTCATTGGAAACAAGGGAAAGAGTCTTTGGAGTTGTCCAGTCATTCTGACCCTCAAACGTCTTTCCTGCAGCAACAGCTGTGATGGATGGTTTTCCATTTTCAAGCATGATATGGTGCACAATCGAAAAACAAGACACTAGAGAGAGGAAGAGGAATTCTCAAACTGGGATAGGCAGTGAGGGGACATTGTCAAGCACCCAGCCCCAAAGAACACAGGGTCCGATCTTGCAAAGAAAAGGGTCCAAGTGAGGGCGGGATGGCTAGGGGAATACTATAGAGGAATAAAGGAACAGTGACGAATGGATGATGCAGATGAAACACGTATGAGTCACCAGATTTATTGTGTGATGGTGCCCAAGTCAGTGAGCGTCCTTCTGCCTCAGTTTCCCCATTTGTTAAACTGGGATAATAATGCTTTCCTTACAAACATGTTTAGTTCATGGTTGGAAAGGGTGGATAACGCTAGAGAAGGGCACAGAGAAAAGCGATCACACTTGAACCCCTGTGCTCTGGGTGCCCCCAATCCAGGAATACCCATGGCCAGAGGTGGAAGGGGCTCTGCACTGCTGGGGGACGTCAGCACAGCAATGTGCTACCACTGCAGCTTTTCCCCGCTGGCGCCTGGGAGCGGCAGGGTGCATAGAGCTGCATGTGCTCCTGGGAGTGGGGTGTCTGGTAAGTGCCCCACCCTGTACCCCTCACGCCCAGACCCCATAGCGCCTTCCCTGGCCTGGCAAAATCTTTAATCCGGCATTTCCTGTTTCCCAGGGTTGTTGGATTACAGAGGTTCGAGCATATTGGAGCCATGTGGAAATAACCGGCCTCCAGGGGCCCTGCCTGAAAAGAAATGGAAAAGGGGCCAGGGCAGAGAGAAGGGACGAGAACTGCGCTGTGCTCGGGACAAAGAGCCAGTCCTGACGGCCCAACCGCTGGAACCCAAAGCACCAGCTGCTCCCCTGGTGTAACCCAGCCTCGCGGCACCAAAGGCAAGGGAAGATCGTCGGGTTAGCTTATCAGAAAGAAGGCTGAGGTGACCTGGTTGCGCTGGATCAACCTTCAAGGGAAGAAAATGCCTGGTACTAACAGCTCAGGCTTAGCGCAGGCGGCTGTAACAAGAGCCAGTGACTGGAAGGGAAAGCCAGACACATTCAAACGAGAAACAAGGTGCAGTTCTTTAACAGGGGCATGATTAACCACTGAGCAAGCAGCTGAGGGAACTGGTGGATTCTCCGGCTCTTGAAGTCGTCAGCTAAAGACTGGGTGCCTTGCTGGAAGAGACGCTTTAATCGAACACCAGGCGTGGTACGGGAAGCTGGGCGAAATGTTCTGCCCTGTGTTAGACTAGATTACCTGTCTTTCCTGGCCTTAAAATATGAATTCCCAGGCGCGGAATGAAGCCTGGGGTCACTCACAAATAGGTGATGGCAGGGGCCAGGTCTGAGTCTGACAGGATGGGGTCCTTTTGGCCACCATGATTATCTGGGCAATGAGGAGTCCAAAGACTGGAGCCTAAAGACCAAATTACTATGCAGCTTGATTATCCTGCTACCCTGAATGTGGATCCAATGGTGGAGGCTGATTCACACACAAGCCTGGTGATGCATCCTCCTTACTGAAAGCTACGGTCAGGGGCGAAGATGTGGAAGAGTTTGACTGCCACTCGGGGTGCTGTGAAACGAGGCTGCCCGGTCGGAGTGGTGCACACCCGAATCCCAGCGCCCTTCCCTGGGGGACCTGGGAAGGACTGGCTTTACCTCTCACCAGCGCAGGCACGTGATGGCCAGCATTCTCCTTCCGCAGCAGTAGGATCAGGCAGTGCAAGCGTGGCTCAGCAGGAAGGTCTTCTCTTGAGGATCTCCTCTCCGGGGCACTTGAAATCTTGTTAGGGCAAAAAACAGCCACCTGAAACAACACAGGCCAGCACATCCTCATGGGAACCTCCTGCTAGTCTCCTAAGTCCACCCTTTACAAGTCATTGATCTGCAGGGAAGCTGAGCACGCAGATCTCAGGAGGCCCAGGGGAGCTGTGGTTGCTCCTCGCCTGGGCAAATCAGGCCATTTGTATTTCAGTGCCAGCCTGAGGATTTAGGGACCTTCCTTCACAAGCCTTTGGGAGCCAGCGATATTTGTATTGGTACGGTGTGAGGATGAGGGGGGAAGGTTCTTTAGGTCTGAAGACGATCAGGTGGCAAACAAGCTCCTTGGGCAGAGTTTTCTTGGTAAACCAGAAAGTGCCCCACTCTCCAGTCCCACGTCCCCTTTACCCCGCCGTGTGCACACAGGACTTACTAAGGGCTGTCTCCCTGTGCAAGGAAACATCTCACTTACATCACTGGGTGTTGGGCTGGTATGAACAGTGCAGGCCTGGGCTCACTCCTGTCTATCTCAGTTGGCTTGGAAGCCCTGTTTTAATGATTATCTTGACTTCCTTCAACTAAGATTTGACAATGCCAAATGCAAACGCATTCAGCTGCACCCAATGTAAGATTACACAAAGCAGCAGATAAAAAGCTTGCCAACTGGCACCATCATAGGAGAACCCTGCCAATCTACAGCAATACATGCTCTTTGTACATAAGGGGATTAATTTATGAGAGATGTGAGGAACCATGAAGTTATGCAGTTATATATGACACATGAGGAGCATCCTCTTGATGACACAGTCATTGATTAAAAATCCTCTTCATAGTGATAAAAATATAAGGGTATGTCTACACTACCCTCCTATTTCGAAATAGGAGGGTAATGTAGGCATACCGCAATTGCAAATGAAGCCCGGGATTTGAATTTCCCGGGCTTCATTTGCATAAGCCGGGCGCCGCCATTTTTAAATCCCGGCTGGTTCGAACCCCGTGCCGCGCGGCTACACGCGGCACGAACTACCGTTACTCCTCGTGTAGCCGCGCGGCACGGGGTTCGAACCAGCCGGGATTTAAAAATAGCGGCGCCCGGCTTATGCAAATGAAGCCCGGGAAATTCAAATCCCGGGCTTCATTTGCAATTGCGGTATGCCTACATTACCCCGCTAGTTCGAACTAGCGGGGTAGTGTAGACATACCCTAAGAGTGTAAGAACGGCCAGACTGGGTCAGACCGAAGATCCGTCTAGCCCAGTGTCCTGTCCGCAGACAGTGGCCAATGCCAGGTGTCCCAGAGGTAGTGAACGGAACAGGAAATCATCAAGCGATCCCCCCGCCGTTGCCTATTTCCAGCTTCTGACAAACAGGCTAGAGACACAATTCCTACCCATCCTAGCTAACAACCATTGATGGACCAATCCTACAGGAATTTATTTAGCTCCTTTTGAACCTTGTTAAAGTTCTGGTCTTCACAATATCCTGTGGCAAGGAGTTCCACAGGTTGACTGTGCATTGTGTGAAGAAATACTTCCTTGTTTGTTTAAAACCTGCTACCTATGAATTTCATTTAGTAACTCCTATTTGTGTTATGGGAACAAATAAATAAATTTTTCTTATTTACTTTCTCTACACGAGTCATGATTTTATAGATCTCTATCATATTGCCCCCTTAGTCTCCTCTTTTCTAAGATGAAAAATCCCAGTCTTATTAATCTCTCCTCATATGGCAGCCTTTCCAAACCCCTCATCGTTTTTGTTGCTTTTCTCTGAACTTTTTCCAATGCCAAGGTATCTTTTTTGAAATGAGAAGACTACATCTGCTCACAGAATTCAAGATGTGGCTGTACCATGGATTTATATAGACACAACAAGGTATTCTCTGTCTTACTTGCTTTCCCCTTTTTAATAATTCCTAACATTCTGTTTGCTCTTTTGACAGCTGCTGCACATTGAGTGGATGTTTTCAGAGAACTATCCACAATGATTCCAAGATCTCTTTTGAGGGGTAACAGCTAATTTACTCTCCATCACATTATATGTATAGTTGGGATTATGTTTTCCAATGTACATTTCTTTGCATTTATCAACATTGAATTTCATCTGCCGTTGTGTTGCCCAGTCACCCAGTTTTGAAAGATCCTTTTGTAGCGCTTCATAGTCTGCTTAGAACTTAACTGTCTTGAGCTGTTTTGTATCATATGCAAATTTTGCCACCTGTTTACCCCCTTTCTCCAAATCATATATGACTATGTTGAACAGGATTGGTCCCAGTATGGACCCCTGGGGGACACCACTGGTTACATCTCTCCATTCTGAAAACTGATCATTTATTTTTACTCTTTGTTTCCTTTTAACCAGTGACCAGTCCATGAGGGGACCTTCCCTCTTATCCCACGACAGCTTACTTTGCTTAAGAGCCTTTGGTGAGGGACCTTGTCAAAGGCTTTCTGGAAATGTAAGTGTACTTTGACCCCTGTCCCCGCTCCAAAGAATTCTAGTAGATTAATGAGGCAGGATTTCCCTTTACAGAAACCATGTTGACTTTCCCCCCAACACTTTATGTTCAACTAATGTGTCCAGTAGTGAATTTGCCCGGTGATGTATAGATTTAAGGTATGAGCCAGCTCCCACTGAAATCAATGGCAAAATTCATGTTTGACTTTCACAATGGCATATTCTCAGCTGCCAGGTAGGAGGGGCTTTAATGGGATTTTCCAGCACAAGGGAAGCTCAGCTCTGAAAGTAACTGGAGGTGCCACTCATAGCTAAGGAACATGATGTCAGAAGGTGGGGAATCCGGGCTGCTGGTAAAAGGGTAACGAGCCTAAGAAAGCCCCAAGCAGAGTTCACCCACGGTGCTGCAGCAGGGGTGAAGCATGCTTGTCGCTACAGGAACGATGATTTCCCTTAGTAAGTGCAAGCTAATACGAGGCCCAGTTGGCTATGATGGACTAATGCAATGGCACAGCACACGTTTGTAAACCTCATCTTTTGAGGAATACAGGGTGTTTCGAAAAAGGGTTTATTTTCAACAGATCCGCAACTAGACTGCCATTTTTTTTTTGAAAAAGCTCCATTTTGGAAAAAAGTGGCGGCCATGTTTATGCTAATGAAGTGTGGGATATTTAAATCCCTGCTTCGTTAGCTATTTCGACGTGTCTAATCTACATTTCTCTGTCAACAGAGAGGTGTAGTCTAGACGTACCCCCAGTGTCCTGTCTGCTGACAGTGGCCAATACCAGATGCCCCAGAGGGAATGAACAGAACAGGGAACCATCAAGTGATCCTTCCCCTGTCGCCCATTCCCAGCCTCTGACAAACAGAGGCTAGGGACCCCATTCCTACCCATCCTGGCTAATAAGTATTGATGGACCTAACCTCCATGAATTTATTCTTTTTTGAACCCTGTTAAAGTGCTGGTATTCACTACATCCTCTGGCAAGGAGTTCCACAGGTTGACTATGTGCTGTGTGAAGAAAAACTTCCTTTTGTTTTAACCCTGCTATCTATTCAATATCGCAACTCATCATCACAATACAATTATGTTACACCAGCCACCGAGGTATTCTGGGAGGCTTTCAATATCCTAGGAACCCAGCCTGCAAGAGGTCAGACAGTCATGCCAAAATCAACCTCCCTGGGACTGGAATCGGCCTGACCCATTGCAGGTTTTAGCAGGTGCACTCTTGGATATGCCCGTTTTACACAGTCAGGATCATTCTCCTCGTGGCCCTCTGGTTCCTACCTGACTCGCTGTCATGCTGAGCATGATGGCTCGCTTGGGAGACAGTCGCTGCTGCTTGATGCCCTGCAGAGTGAACCCTCTCTGGGAACAGACTGAAATCACATCCCCATATGCATGGGGTGGCACAGCAGGTGACACGACCACAATGACATCCCCTGGATCAATGCAAAGGGGAGAAGGGAATCAAGTTATTTTCATGGAAGCTGCTCTATCTTTCCTGGAAACTTCATGGAAGTGGCCAGCCCAATCCAGATGGTGACACTGCATTTTGCAGTCAACAGGACCGCTTGTCCCCCTATCACACCTGCATGCAGCTGTCCAGGAAAAGAGGGTTTACACCAAAATCACAGAAACATTTGTGACTCGGGTCTGTCTAGGTGTCTCACTACAGATTTTAGAAATGTGCACCTGTCTGTCTGTGAGTCCATTTGTTCAAGAACTCCTTCTAAACGGCAAGAGCTAGGACCACCAAATTTGGTAGGCAGCTTCCTCTTAGCATACCTCAAAGCAAAGTCAGGGTTTGGTTGTGCCAGGACAATGGGATGTGCCTGGAATTCAATTGATTCTCATAAAATGGAAAAGGAAGGAGTCTGGTAGGAGGGAGTCATACCGCAGAATGACCAGAAGGGGGCAGCAAGGGGCCAGAGATGAGGACTGGGGCTGCTATAATCCCATAGGGTCAGCAAGGGACAGGGGTGGAGAAAGGGACAACTATCTACTATATATTTCAGAGAGTTCGTCTGTATTCCTGTCTGCCCCCAAGCCAGGGGACATGCACCTCTCCCCTGGCTGTGCCCACTGCAGCTATAGCGGCTACGGACTGGTGCTTTTTGCCTGCCCCAAGCTGCTGTGGTGAGAGAGGGCTGGGGTTGTCCTGGGGCAGCCTGCATACTGAACCCCTCCATCCCAGAACAATGATTTAGATGAAGAAAAACAAATGTATTTAAGCAATGCTGGGTACATCTTCTAGTGATCTATACATTCCTTCTTCACTTGCCGTCAAGCTGGGTTTACTGAGGCATGGCTAGAGGGAGTCAGTGGTTCACCTTGGATTCGAACTGGCCCTCTGTTCTCCTAGCCCTTTGCTGTAATCATGAAACAACCTGCCCTCTGTGAAAGGCCAGGAGGAGGCTCCATACAACATGTCAGCTCTAGAGAGGTTTTCTCTGTACCGCCCTGCTAACATGCCCTGATCAGGGAGGAATAGTTCTGTCTTCAGAGCCCAATCACTGCAGCTATCGCTGCTGAGCACGCCAGCAAGAAATGGCCATTGTGGTTCTAGATTTTGTGAGATGGACATTTGTCTTCCAGGAGCTGGACTAAAGACCCAGCATGTGTTGACCTTTGAACAGTCACCTGCTTCTGGTTTTGTTCACCCCTGGACTTCAACCGCTGTGCATGGATAGCTTGGAAGCAGACGGCTCTGCATCCCATTGTGATTCCCTTTGGGTTTCCAACAGCCTTACCCCACGGTGACTGGAAGAATTCCAAACCAAACCACAAGCGATGCAGAAAGAAGCAATACGCGTGAAACGAGGAGATGGGGGGGGGGGTCTGTGTGTTGCAAAGTGTCAGGAAGGGCTAGTTTGTGGGATCTACTGTTGGGCCTGGCTGTCCAGATGAGCTTCTGAGCCCCCTCTAGTTAAAACAATACCCTTCTGGAATGAATCTAGGACTAAAACGAACACGTGTTTCTGCTACGGTTCAATAGCGGCAGGCGAGCCGTGTATGGCTCAAAAGCTTGTCTCTCTCCAACAGCCCTCGCCCACCGAGTCTCTCTCAGGTAGTGTGACTGGCAGCTGCACTGTCCACTCTGTATGGATGTCTGATGGGGTAGTCTGCCCCTTCAAGGCAGGAGCCCCTAGTGGTCAGCCCACCCCACCCCACCATGTGGGAATGGGCCTTTAAGGGTTTGAAAGGTTCAATATCAGGACCCACAGGGGTATGGAGAGGAGAAGAAGAATGGAGTGAAGGTCCTACAGCTGGTTAACTGATAACCCTGCCCCAAGGAAGAGGGCTGGGGCTTCTGCTCTGAGGAGAGGGGGGATGACAGTTTGAAGCACAGAAGGGATGTCCCTATTCCTCCCTCCCCCGAACTCCCTCCTCCTCACAGAGGTCTAGTTTTGATGGCGTCGTTTCAAACGAGGATTTGGAGACACCATCGGGAATCCAGATGCTGCTGTTCACGGTGTTTCCAACGTGGGGCTGGGAGCAGGAGCCACATTGCCTTTCCAGAGAGCGCATTCACGTCACAGCCTCCGCCGCCCTCACCCCCTCTGCTGAGCGTCCTGGCTAGCCCAGCAGCAGTGGATTGAAAGAGCCAGAGGAGAGGTGGGTCCAGTGGCTGGGCCAGAAGGGAGTGCTGGAAAGGCTCAGCCCCAACAAGGTGGGACGAGCCTGTCCCAAGGCAGACGCCCAGGAAGTGCCGTGGCTCCTGGCTCCCCTACTCCTGTGTGCTCTTCCCTCCAGGGGCATGATGCACCAGCCACTGGGAGAGCAAAGCTTGGGGCCACTTCCTGAGCCCAACCACCGCAGATGGAACTGCCGCGGGGGGCAGCTTAGCAGCCCACATCGAGCATGAATCAGCAGTGGCCATAAAATGAGAGGGAAACAGGAAATCTGGCTCAGGCCATTAGCAACAGCCGCCACCTGCTTCCCTCCCCACCCCCGAGCGTGGAGCGGAGGGGGCCTGCCAGGCACTGGCACGAACACACAAGCCGACACGGAGGCTTTCAAAGGCAGGCCTCCTCCTTTCTTGACTTTTCCCTCCCTTCCCCTCCTCCTCTCTCTCGCCTTCTCTGCCCCTCGCAGCTTCCCAGCTCCCATTTCTAACCCCCTCAAATCCTCTTTCTGTTGGCCAGTTCATTTCCTCTTTTCTATGCCAGAGCATCTTTCTCCTTCCCTGTCCTTCCTGGCCTCTCACTGCTGGCTGGAGGGACCCGAGGCCCCTCAGCTCCTCCCTGCAGAGCCAGTCTTAGTCCAGAGAGCAGGGCTAGCACACTCAAAGGCACGCCTCCTTTGGAGAGGCAGCCATGGGGCCCAACGGCCCATCTGCCGCACACACTCTCCTCCTGAGCCCAGCGACCCCAGGGCTCTCTCTGGGCCCACTTCCCAGGCGGCTGTCGCTCCTGGGCAAGGCTGCCAGAGCACTAACGTTACTGCTCAAAAAATGAGGAATAACGTTAGTTCGAACCAAGGGGTTTGATTCGAACTAATACGGCCCAGAGCGCACTTCCTGGTTCGAATCAGCTGGCAATCAGAATAGCACGCAGCTAGATTATGCTACTGAAGTGCAGGATATTTAAATCCCCGCTTCATTAGCAATTTCGGTCGGCTACATTTGCATCCCTATCTTGAGATAGGGAGCAAGTGTAGACGTACCCTCTGACTCCTGTAACCCTCGTTGTACAAGGAGTAAGGGAAGTGAGGGGAAGAGTGCTCCACCTCGGGCTTTCTGCTGCGTGAACAGCGTCAAAAGCTGAATGAAGCTATTTCGACTTTAGCTACGCTTATTTTGGCTTTGGCCCTGCGGTGTAGACATGCCCTTACTGATCAGGCTCTAGGAATAAAGGGTTTCCTGGTTTAGATTCCCTCATGCAGGGTCTAGGAGACCTATTGTGACAATTGGACCTCCAAAGGGTGCCCCTATTATGAGTTCAAATGTAAAAAGTATGTGAAAGCTTGTCAAATGTTACAATAACCACAAAAAAGCAGATCAAATTGTTTACAACAGTGAATGTTGTATCCAAATAAAGAAGTTGGATGGGGCTAAATACAAAATTCCACATTGAATTAATCCAAGGACTGTTGAAGTTACTACAGTTGAAGTGACTAGAACAAAATTGATGTAATGGATATCAGGCTTAATTGGTGTATAAAATAACGAGGAGGATGAATTATGATGCCTACTTTTCCCCTTTATGAGTTTTTTAAAAAGGGACATGGAAAGAAGACATGTTCATTTCGGCTCCCCCTCTCATATCCTATCCAACTTGGCATCCCAGATCACTCAACAAATGCTCATCTAAAGGTTTTCTTCTGAGAGGAAGGCCAGCTGACCATGATCTTGTACACGACATTTTGTTTTCAAGCACACAAGATCCTGCTTGTTTTCCCTTGTGTTATTTTCTACCCGCCTCCTTCTATCCTACTCTCACTCTCTTGGCTTTTCATCAAATCCTAACGCCAACAAAGCTGTATTCATCCCAGCCTGCTTGTCTAAGAAGAAAGATTCAATGACATGACATCACTGATCAGATCATAAACCAGGATCCAAGCAGCAGGTGTTGTGGTCAACTTGCTAGCCAGGTTGTAACTGTCCAGCAGGCCAGCATACCAGAAAATACCAACAATACCAACAGAAGCTGTATCTCCCCCTGCTTTTCTATCTGCTCCTCCACCTTGGTCTGTCTGCTCGTTCAGAACAGGAAAAGGAAATGCCCTGGTGTGACGGCGCGTTGGGGGTTCCCCGTCTCCTGCACCCCGAAATGGCACAAACAGACTGCACCAGCCAGTGGAATTGAGGGTGGTTTATTGCTCCTCCAGCACAGCGCAGCACCGATGTAGTCTGGTCACAGGAACTGGGCTAGGATGCCTCAGGCCCCCTTGAGATGGGGGAGACTGGGCCCCTAAACTCCAGCCCCTTCCCCTAGGCTCTCCTCCATGCCCTCCGACAGCCAGCAACCAACTCACTAACTTCCAGCCCTGCCCCCCAGCCAAGGCAGCATTCCACCTTCCTTTGTTCCTCTCCATGGGGGGTGTCTGGCCACTGGTTTGCATAGTGACTCATCCTGTTTTGCTGGGTCGTGGTCCCCACGACAGCCAGTGGGGGTTCCCCCAGAGCCAGCAGCATAGAAACCAGCCAGGTACCCCCACTACGTCACAGTTCTCCCCCCTCCGAGAGCGAACTGAGCAGGGTCACTCCGCTCGTGACCTAGGGAAGTTCGGGTCCTCTGCGTGGGAACCCGCCCTGGGGACATGGGTGCTCCCCTTGACTCGGGCCGGCCGTGGCGAGGCCCCACATGAATTGGCTTCCCTCTGTCCACTCGCCGCCCCGCTCCAGGGCGACTGGCACAGGCCTGTCCTCGGGGGTCACACCCACCCTTCCGCTGGCCTTGATCTCTGGCCAGGGTCTCTCGGGCCGGGGCCATGAGCCCAGCGAGCCTTCTCTGGACAGCCAGGGCGGCTTCCACCCCCGATGCTCCATCCAGGGAGGACTTCCCCTCCCATAACTCTCTCAGCAAGCCCAGAGGGTCTATCTGGGGTAGAGACCCCCAAGCCGCTTTCCTACTGTCTTGGGCCTTCCCGCCCCTCTGGCAGGAGTCACAGGACCGGCAGTACCGCTGCACGGCTGTAAAGATTCCCGGCCAATAGAAGTGCTGGAGCAGCCTCAGCCGGGTGCTCCGGATCCCCCGGTGGCCCCCAACGGGGACATCGTGGGCCAAATACAGCAGCTTGAGGCGATACTTTCGGGGGACGACCAGCTGCCGCTCTACCCTCCATGCCCTCGCCTTCCTGGGGGGAAGCCACTCACGGAACAGGAGCCCACGCTCCCGCAGGAATCTCTCCTGGCCACCTCTCCCCCGGGGCTGAGCTGCATGGAGGCCAGCCTGGTCCCTCAGCCTCTGCAAGGAGGGGTCTGCCTGCACCTCAGCCTGGAATTCAGCTGCTGAGGCAGGGATCGGGGCCTGTCCCCCACCTCTGCCTAGGTCCGGAGTCCCAGCCTGGCTGGACCCCGTGTCCACTGGGATGGGACCCTGAGGATGCTGCCAGGAGTCCTTCCCTGGACCCACGTTGTCAGCCCCCCGCTGGCTCTGGCTCCAGGTAGTGACTAGAGCCCGCTGGGATTCATGGGGCCACTCCTCTAGGTCATTCCCCATCAGCACCTCGGTGGGCAAGTGCGGGTGCACCCCCACTTCCTTGAGGCCTTCCTTCGCCCCCCATTTCAGATGCACCCGGGCTACAGGCACCTTAAACGGGGACCCGTCTATGCCCTTCAGGGTCAGCTGCGCGTGGGGTAGTATCCGCTCCGGGGCCACTATGTCGGATCGGGCCAGAGTCACCTCCGCCCCCGTGTCCCAGAAGCCCGTCACCTTCCTACCATCCACCTCCAGGGGTATGAGGCACTCGCTCCGCAGGGGCCGTCCTGCCCCCACCCGGTACACGGAGAAATCCGCCTCCTGAGAATCAGACCTCCCAGGGGAGGTGCACTGAGCATCCTTCCCCTCTCTCTGAGCTGAGGTTTGCCTGCCAGCCCCTGCCTCTGGGGCAGCCTGCCCTTCCTCCCGCCCCAGCCAGTTAACCCTGGAAAGTCCCCGGTCCTGGGACCTGGTGCACTGAGCCCTCTTGTGGCCTTTTTGCCCACAGCGATGGCAAGTTAGGCTTTGGGCTGTCTCTGTCCCGGCCCTGGCTGGTTCTCTGGGGCACAGATGACCTGTTCCTTGGTCTCGCCCCGTAGTTGACTCCCTCCGTCGCTCAGCCGAGATCCGGTCTCTGCGCGGTTCCCTCTCTCTCCGGGACTCCCGTTCACACCCGGACCGGCTCTCCGTGAACTCATCCGCCAGTCTCCCGGCCTCCTGGGGGTTCTCTGGTCTCCGGTCCTTGAGCCACAGCCTCAGTTTGGGTGGGCACGCTTCATAGAACTGCCCCATCATGACCAGCTTGAGCAGCTCCTCTGCGGTCTGGGCTCCGACTCCAGACACCCACTTGCGGCAGTATTGCGCCAGGCGGGAGGCCAGGTCCACATAGGTCTCCCGTGGCCCTTTCTGTACCCCCCGGAACTTCTTCCTGTACATCTCGGGGGTCAGCCCGAACTTGTGCAGCAGGGCCTCCTTGACTCGGTTGTAATCCCCTGGCTGTAGGTCCTCCAGCTGACTGAGCACTCCGGCCGCCTCCTGGCTCAGTGCGGGGATGAGCTCCTGCAGCCAGTCAGCTGGGGGAACCCGTTGCAGTCCACAGGCCCTCTCAAAGGTACTGAGGAACCCGTCTATGTCACCCATGTCCTTCAATTGGGCCACCACGGGCCTCTCCAAGCGTCTGGCAGTCCTGGGACCCTGGGGCCCATCCGCACTTGGCGCAGCCGGTGCCCCGCCGGTTCTCCGCTCTGCCATGGCCAGCTCATGCTGCCGCTGCCTCTCTCGATCTTGGCGCTCCCTCTCTCGATCTTGGCGCTCCTTCTCTCGGTCCTGGCGGTCCTTCTCTCGGTCCTCTACTTCCAATTCCCTGATCCGCAGCTGGATCTCCAGGCGCCGCAGCTCCGCTGGGCTGTCCCCTGCCCTAGATGGGCTACGGCTTGCAGGCCTCCCGGGAGACGCTGTCTCATCTCTCCGTTGGGTTCCAGCGCTCCTCCCCCTCTCTGAGCCTGACACACTCTCAGGGGGGGTCTGGCTGCTTCCCCTGGGGACAAGATCCTGGCCCTGTGGCTGGTCATTATCTTCCAGCTGGGCAATCAGCTGGGCCTTGGTTGCTTTCTGCACAGGCAAGCCCCTCTCTCTGCACAGCCCCACCAGCTCTGCCTTCAAGAGTCGGGCGTAGGCCATCTGCCCGCTGGGCCCCTCGGTGCAGACTCACCAGTCTAGTGCTGCAGCGCCCCACGATTCCCAGGAACCGCTTCGCTCTGTCTCCAGCACGCCTGGCTCCAGGGCTCTTGCTTCTACTGCGCCTTGTCGCTTGCCGCTGGAAGCTCCATCCACGGGGTGCAGTGCATCCCGCTCCTGACACCAGTGTGACGGCGCGTTGGGGGTTCCCCGTCTCCTGCACCCCGAAATGGCACAAACAGACTGCACCAGCCAGTGGAATTGAGGGTGGTTTATTGCTCCTCCAGCACAGCGCAGCACCGATGTAGTCTGGTCACAGGAACTGGGCTAGGATGCCTCAGGCCCCCTTGAGATGGGGGAGACTGGGCCCCTAAACTCCAGCCCCTTCCCCTAGGCTCTCCTCCATGCCCTCCGACAGCCAGCAACCAACTCACTAACTTCCAGCCCTGCCCCCCAGCCAAGGCAGCATTCCACCTTCCTTTGTTCCTCTCCATGGGGGGTGTCTGGCCACTGGTTTGCATAGTGACTCATCCTGTTTTGCTGGGTCGTGGTCCCCACGACAGCCAGTGGGGGTTCCCCCAGAGCCAGCAGCATAGAAACCAGCCAGGTACCCCCACTACGTCACACCTGGACACACCGGTTCTGAGAGTAAAATATCAAAGGCTTTTCTGAAAATAAGAGTCACTGATATTTGGTCTCCAAATGGAGAAAGGATTTAAAGGTTTGGTTTTGTACAATCATTCAGCCACAGTTCCACTCTGAATGCCTGTTTTGATACCTTGTTCTTTCTAATCAATCCATTTTGAACTTGAATGAGCACTTCTGGGAGTTTGCCAAGTCACCAAGTAAAACCAAAGCCTAAAATAAGCCATTTGATCACCGGTTAATGTTGGACAGCAAAAGCGTTTAGAAACCTTGCACTGCTTAGGCCCTTGAGAGCAGTATCTGGACAGCAGGCCTCTAGTAGCTACTCACATGGACAGGGCGGGGGGTGGGGGCAGGCCAGTCTCTGGTTGCCTCACACTGGGCAAGAAGCATGCCCCATTTCACACACTAATTCCCGACTCTTGTTCCTGTGGCCAGGGCCCAGCACTGAGGTGCGCACTGGGACGGGACGGCACGGACATATGGGGCAGGAATAAGATACCCAGTAACACCCTCGGCTACGCAGGAAGGAGTCTGGGCTGCGAGTGAAATCTCCAGCTTTGCTCCTCAGAAATGACCTTTGGTGGTCGAGACCAGGGTTGCTGGAGGCCTGGATGGTGCCATGTCCTGGAGATCAGCCCGCTCTTGGTCAACAGTGGCTCTGTTGGAGACTGGACTCTGAGGCCTGAGGAGAACAGCAGAGTTAGTGAAAGCTGGGAAAGGCTCTTACAGCTTTGCCCACTAACCCCAAGGAGAGGGAGGCTGCTTTTCTAAAACCGCTTTCCTGGAAGTGCCACTTCAGTCCCCTGTCTGTACGGAGCACACAGAGGTTTGTACACAGACTGGATGTTTTCCTTCACTGCAGCCTCTCTCTCCAGCTCGCTCTCATCAACCAAAAGTGACTAATGCGACGTGGTCAACTAGGAGCTGAGACACGCCAGGCCACAGCTCAAATGTCCTTCCTGTCCTGTGATATCTCAAACCTGCTACTGCCTGGTGAATATTTCATCAGACTGGAATTTGGGTCAAGCACTTTCAAAGCTGTTAGAAACTGGGCCTGGCAGTGGTGCCCAAGGCAGTGAAATACCCAATATGCCTTCCTCCCTTCCCTCCTTCCAGAAGGGAACAAAGCACAACAGGGCAAACCCATGTTCAGGGGCGGCCCGTCCATATAGGCGAACTAGGCGGTCGCCTAGGGCGCCAAGTTAAATGGGGCGCCAAATGGTGGCGCAATATCATTGAGGGGTTTGGAGGTGGGGGCGCCGATTGCATGGTTTGCCTAGGGCGCCAGTTGCTGGCAGCTAGTCTAGGGCCGCCCCTGCCCATGTTGTGGTTTCAAAGGCCAAGGGACTAACAGAAGTGCCAACTGGAATCTGGGAATCATGGGGGCCAGCCTGCTACGCACGGACTGCTAAAGCAAGCGCGCCTGCCCCCTTCCCTTGAGAGGTCTTCAATGCACAGGAGGCTGACAGGAAGGGCTGTGGGTTCTCCTAAGGAGCTGAGCTTGGAGATGTAATCTATATTCTTGCCAGTGAAGCACTCCAGCTGGACCAAACTCTTAGCACTGTGTCGCTATGTTACACTGGGGTTTCCTATTGGTAAGGGGGGAAGGACCCATAACAAAACCAAACCAAACCCCTTTAGCAGAGGGAAAATTTTTCAGTCTTAAAGCCAAGAAATGTTAATTGGATTCAGTGATAAGGATCATGCTGAGCTAAATTCGGTCAGGCTATGTCTAGACTGCAGGCTTCTTCTGGAAGAAGCTTTTCTGGAAGAGATCGTCCGAAAAAACTTCTTCCAAAAGAGAGCATCCACACAGCAAAAGCTCATCAAGAAAGCGATCTGCTTTTTCGACAGATAGTGTCCACACTGAATGGACGCTATCTCGCATTTAAGCCATGATTACTATGGACAGAGTGGCATGGACAGAGTGGCAAAAGAGTTCTTTTGGAAAAAGGCTTCTTCCTCGTAGAAAGAGGTTTACCGATGTTGGGAAAAGCCCCCTCTGTTCTTTCCATTTTTTTTTGAAAGAACGCGATTGCAGTGTGGACGTAAGTGAAGTTTTTTTGGAAAAACTCTGCAGTGTGGACATACCCCCAGACAGCATTACGGCAGGAAACAACCCTTAATGAGCAAGGGCATGAACTCAGAGAGGATGTAATTTGCCTCAGTGTAGAGACAATGCTAGGCCCATGTGCTGTCTATTTCTCGTCCCGCTGTCGCAGCAATAGCTCTATTTTCACAGCTTCAGAAGGGACTTTTCAGGGCTTACATGGGACTTCTGAACCAGGGGAATCTCCGCACAATGTAGTTCATCAGGAAACATTAAAAGGAGCCAACTCTCCCCTTGCCTGGAGAGACCCAAGAGAGGGACTGAGGAAGGGGGAGTTTCACATCCCAGCTGCTTGCTCTGTGGGGTGGATGCCCCCACTACACCCTGCTTCCAAGGGACAATCAGAGGGATGTGACTTCAAGAGGCCACTGTGGAGAGAGGGGTAGTGCTCTACTCCCCACCCGGATCTCTTCTATGGGACTGACACATCCTCATGGGACACCAGCGTGTCCTGCCATTTAGACTTACAGCATTGAAACGTCTTCCCCACCTTGGGTTGTTTGTGTCTGAGCCTGTCAGGGAATCTGCAGGGCAAGGAGGGAAGTGGACATTTCAGCCTGGGGAAGAGTGCAGTAAGAGGAGGGCCTGAAGCAAAAGCCCATGTAGCACAGGCCGGCAGTACGGGACTGTCACCTGGTTTTGTTATATTTGCAGGCAGGATTCTGGACACCAGCAAGAAGCACCTCCTCCCAGCATGCTCTCCCTCCGAAATAGAGGCACAGCTCCCTGTGCACGCGGCTGTCTGTGTGGGGCAGGTAGGCGAGGGGCTCAGCGTGGCTCCTGCAGTAGATGGCATTGATGGAGCTGCCGTCTGTCATGCGGGCCAGCTGTGGATCCGAGGGCCCTATGATATCTTGCAAGGCGCTCCGGGCGTTCGGCCCTCTCACACCTAAAGCCAGCACAGGGGGTACCTTGCCAGCCTCTGGAGCGTAAGCAGAAGGCAGCTTGTCTGTGAAAGATAAACACATGTGACTAATGCCTGGAATCTCCCTTTTCCGGCTCATTCACTCCACTCAAGGTCTCTTCTCAGTTCATTACTCAGCCGAGATGTCTGACAGCTGATCAGTGCCTCTCCAGCACCCCTTCCAGTCTGCCAGCTGTTTCTCCTTGGGTCCCTGCCCACCTCTGGAGGCTCTTGCTTTGGCACTGCCGGTTACACTGCGATCTCTTCCCCTGTGTGGGCAGGGCCGATGCTTTGCAATAACACACGCAAGCCCAGGTTTTCCCACTGGCCTGCAGCTCAGGCAGGAGGAGATGCAGCAGGCCTGAGCCCTCCACGCAACCAGGTCTAATTAGGGCTGATTAAATTAAACCTCACCTAGTTAGCCCCCACCAGCATTGTCTAGTCTAAACCCCTGCCAAGATGCAGGATTTGTTGGGTGCCATGGAGGGCTAGGGGTGCACCAGTGTCCAAGGCCCCTGTAATGGCAGGAAATTGAGCTGGTGAGATATACCCAGATGAACCTAACAACAACTTGTGGCCCATACAGCAGGGGAAGGCAAAAACTCCTAGGGTATGTCTACACTACCCTCCTAGTTCGAACTAGGAGGGTAATGTATGCATACCGCACTTGCTAATGAAGCCCGGGATTTGAATTTCCCGGGCTTCATTTGCATAAGCGGGGAGCCGCCATTTTTAAATCCCCGCTGCTTCGAACCCCGTGCAGCGCGGCTACACGGAGCTCGAACTAGGTAGTTCGGACTAGGGTGCCTATTCCGAACTACCGGTACACCTCGTTTCACGAGGAGTAACGGTAGTTCGGAGTAGGAACCTAGTCCGAACTACCTAGTTCGAGCCCCGTGTAGCCGCGCTGCACGGGGTTCGAAGCAGCGGGGATTTAAAAATGGCGGCTCCCCGCTTATGCTAATGAAGCCCGGGAAATTCAAATCCCGGGCTTCATTAGCAAGTGCGGTATGCATACATTACCCTGCTAGTTCTAACTAGCGGGGTAGTGTAGACATACCCCCTGTTCTTTGCCAATATGACCTGGGGGAAAATGTCTTCCCAGCCCTAAAGTTCAGGATCAGTTTGATCCTGAGCATGTGAACAAGACCCACTGGCCATGCGTTTAACTAAGCGAATTCTCTGCACCATCTCAGGGTACCAGCCACCCTGCCCAGTGTCCCATCTCCAGCGATGGTCATCACTAATGCTGCAGTAGAAGGGGGAAAAATAAGAACAAACCCAAAACACATTTTGAGGGAAAAAACCCTTCCTGATCCCTGCAGCAGCCTGACTGAAGGCCTGAAGCATGAGAATTAGGAACTGCTGACATGAATTCATGCAGATGAACTGGAAGGGTGATCTCAGGCACTACAGAACAGATAAATAAAGGAGGAAGAGGCTGAAAATACTTGAAAGCAGAAATATATTTGTATTTTTTCACGGTTCAAGCAAAGGCCAGTTTTCAGACCTGTGCTGTGGATCTCAACTCAGCAGAGCTCTGCCAATCTTCTGTGCTTGAATGAGGATTTTATGATTTTATATTTTTTTTATTCACCTTGGGTATGTCTACACTACCACCCTAGCTCGAACTAGGGTGGTTAATGTAGTCATACGAACTTGCAAATGAAGCCCGGGATTTGAATTTCCTGGGCTTCATTTGCATGTTGCCGGGCGCCACCATTTTTAAATTGTCCGCTAGTGTGGACTCCGTGCCCACGGCTACACGCGGCACGAACTAGGTAGTTCGGACTAGGCTTCCTATTCCGAACTACCTGTATGCCTCGTTCCACGTACAGGTAGTTCGGAATAGGAAGCCTAGTCCGAACTACCTAAATGCACTAGCGGACATTTAAAAATGGCGGCGCCCGGCAACATGCAAATGAAGCCCGGGAAATTCAAATCCCGGGCTTCATTTGCAAGTTCGTATGACTACATTAACCACTCTAGTTCGAGCGAGGGGGGTAGTGTAGACAGACCCTTACTGTGGTGTTGTGTAAGTTCCTTGCTGGTTGCTATGCTTGGGCTGTAGGCTGTGGGTGACCCCCACTGGCAGCTGTCTGTAAGCACGGCCCAGCAGGGGGCGCCTTACCACCCCAGGGCAGTGGCTAAAACCAGTTCTACAAGCTAAGGGAAGAGGCTGAACAAAGGAACTGAGGGCTTGGAAGAAGAGCCAGTCTTGGGCTGGAATCACGGAGGAACCAGTCTGAGGAGAGAGCTGGAATCCAGGGCCTAGGGACCCATCTCAAGGGGTCTGAAGTATCCTGGCCCAGACTCCTGTAACCACATCACATCTAGGCTGTGCTGTATCCTGGAGAAGCAATACAGCCCCTCTATTCTACCAGCTGGCAGAGTCTGTTCTTGCGGCTCTGGGGGTGCAGGAACGGGGGAACCCTGACTGCGTTGTCACACTTACTAAGCTTCCCATTTGCTTGTACCAACATATTACAAGCCTACTGCTGAAACAACAGTCAGAATTATGAGCCAGCCTGGGCCCACTGGTTTCAAATGGGACAAGGCAGCAGGGAGCCTGCAGAACTTTTCTCAGTGGTTGAACAGGCCTTGACTGACTTTCCACCCAGCAGAAAGGAAAGTTCTAGCTTGTTTCTCTCCCTTTCAGCCTGCCAATATCCCACCCCAAGAGATACAGAGTACGTGAGCATGTGACCCGAGAGTGTTCCCAGGAGAGCTAGCCTGTACAGAAGCAATCCCAGGACTTGGAAGTTATGTGACGGCTTTCATGCTAGGAAACTGAAGGGCTTATAGTGTAATTAAGTCTCACATTCTCCCTGGGAGGTGGGTTTTATTATGCCTGATTCACTAACAGGGAAACTGAGGCACCGGGCTGCTATTTACGAACATGGATATCTAATGGTATGGATTTAGGGCCAGATCCTCACAAGTATTTCTGCACCTGCCTCCCCCGAATTCAATCAGAACTAGGCACCTTTCCGGATCTGAGCCTAAGTGTCTAACTGCAGGCATCCATGTGTGGATGCACTGCTGGTGCCTCGTCTTCTCTTTAGTTCCCACCCCCGGAGTTAAAAGAAAGGGCAGAAGCCACTTGGCAAAGCATGGGAATCTGGAGGGTGGGTCACCCTTTAGCGTGTCTGGGGCAAGGCCAGGTCAGCAGTCCCAGACACTGCAGTTTCCTCAGAGCCTCCGAGATAAAAGTTGGGGCAGCCATCTACAGAGAAATAGAGGCCAGAAGAACAGCAGCACAGAGACATGAAGAGTATTGGGGAGTAAAAACAGAGGAAATAGCAAAAACTTGCCGAAACTTAACACTTTAACACTGGGGCCAGGCAGACGGGGGCAGGGTATAATCTGACTCCAGAGGAGACTCGAAGGGTCTTGACTGTGGCCATGCTCAGATCCCCCAAACTCCTCTTCCTTTTGAGCAGGTCTGGGCAGGCCTGTGAGCAGATACAGCTAAAGGGGAGCAGCTCTTGCAGCTAGAGGAGGCCTTACCTGTGCTAGAGAGGAGCACGCTGTGCTGGGGATAGAGCAAGCGGAGCCCACAGATATCCAGACCAGCGCGGAGGATCAGCTGTAACGTGTGATGGACAGCCACAGGAGTTCGGAGCAGGGTTTCAAACAGCAACACCACAGCCACCTGGACAGCCAGACAAAGAGTGCAATGGAGGAATGGGTCAAATGGCTCCTACCGCACTTTCTGACAATGTTGAGCTCTCTCTTCTAGTGCAGCGATACTCAGACCTCAGGGCTTTACAGGGCTAATCAGGGACCCACAAGAGCCACAGTCGTGTGAATTCACTGGTTCATTTACTAGGCTGCTACGTAGTCATTATATGCTATACATAAGGGCTGTGTCTACACTGGCCTCCCTTTCGGAAAAGGGATGCTAATGTAGCACTTTGGAATAGGCAAATCCGTGGGGGATTTAAATATCCCCCACGGCATTTGAATTAACATGGCTGCCGCTTTTTTCCGGCTTGGAGATAAGCCGGAGAAAAGCGCCAGTCTAGACGTGATTCTCCGGAAAATAAAGCCTTTTCCGGAGGATCTCTTATTCCTACTTTCAAGAGAATCGCGTCTAGACTGGCGCTTTTCTCCGGCTTATCTCCAAGCCGGAAAAAAGCGGCAGCCATGTTAATGCAAATGCCGTGGGAGATATTTAAATCCCCCACGGATTTGCCTATTCCAAAGTGCTACATTAGCATCCGTTTTCTGGAAGGGAGGCCAGTGTAGACACAGCCGAAATGTATATGCATTATTAGATAGAGTATATATTATACATCATGACATTTTACAAATTACAATCGGTTAATAACATTGTAAAAGTATCCTGATGAGTCCATCCAAGTTACTATCCAATAATGAAACCACGGTGTTTTAATATCGTGGGCCGCAAAGACCCACAAGAGTCACGTTAATGAGCCACTTGCAGCTCACGAGCTTCAGTCTGAGTCTCTGCTCTAGAGAGAACCAGCCACGCACACCAATGGGGCAGTGGTAGCTCTTCTCTTCAGCAATCCCTGTGCCTTAGCTTACATCCACACACTGGCAGTGGCGCACAGAACACAGGAGCCTATGTGTGTAACTACGTATGGCAGGGAAAGGCTCTGGCAATGGGGAAGGCTCGGGAATCTTTGCCTGCTGCCTTCCCTCACCAGATCCAATTCTTGCTTCCAGAGCTCTTCACGGAATCTAGGAAAGTTCTAGCAGGGGGGAGGCAGCACTGTCTCCTGCCAGAGCCCTTCACTACAATGAGGAAAGCTCCAGCAGCCGGGAAGAAGCAGGACACTAGGGGTGTGTCTAGACTACAGGGTTTTGTCGACAAAAGTGGACTTTTGTCGACAAAACTATACCTGGGTCTACACTACTGCTGCGTTCTGTCGACATAAACCTCATTCTACGAGGATTAACGCCTTCTATCAACAGAGTTCTGTTGCCAGAAGGTGTTATTGCAGCTACACTGTCCTTTGCGTCTACACTCTCATGTCGACAAAGGGGCTTGCTTTGTTGACAGAACTGGCTGTAGTCTAGACGCTCTTTGTCGACAGAAGCTTTGTCGACAGTATCTGTCAACAAAGCCTCTGTCGACAAAAGCCTGTAGTCTAGACGTACCCTAGAGAGCTAATAATATCAGTATAGAGGTGGAAGACCTGGAAACAGCCATGTGGAATACAGACCCTGAGAATAAGACTTTGCCTCTACTCTGCTATGCTATTTATAGCCACGTCAGCTGGGCATGGAATGTCTGTTCTTTACATGCCACTGTAAAAGTAGATGAACTTTTACTTGCACTGTAAAATCTCTGGGGTGGGAGCTATCTCTTTGTTCTGTGTTTGGCCCCTCTGACACTTACATAATCAGAAATATTTAAAACATTAATGAATAACATAATGCTTTCTGTGGGCTGAAGTACTATCTTTTGTCTTGTATTAGGTTGTAGATTCTTTGGGAAAAGGGATGAAATTTACCTAATGCACTGTTTACCTTTTCAGTAGTAAAAGAACATTTTCTGATAATATTAGACTAGATGACTGACTTTTGCTAGTTTTAGAAATTCTAAAATCAATGTTAGAAGATAATTTAAAAACAGATACACCAGGTATCCTGTAATATGTCTATGTTCTAAAAGCCTGTTCTCTAGATTAATCTCATTCAACTTGTCTTTAACTAAAGAGTTCTGAAAGACATCCAGCTGTGGACTGAATGTTCATATCCATGTTTCTGAACAGGAAAGAAAATAATTCGGAACCCTCTTCTTTTCTTGCTTTCAGTTCTGTATTTCACACTCCATAAGCGGAAACTTCAAGTTTCAAGGAGTACATATTTCTAGAGCCCTGCGCAGATACACATTTTATATCTGCAAAAATGAGCAGTGGATATCCATATCCACATCCCCGAATGTGGACACTTGCAGATATAAAGTGGATATCCACGGATTTGCAGGACTCTAAATACTTTAAATGTAAGAATCCAGGTTTTCCCTGAAATTCAGGGACCTTGGAAGGTCTGGCTTGAGCTGCATAGTACAGCTATGCTGGCTTACAACTTGTTCATGGTTTCCCCTTCTGGACAGAATGCTAACCCAAAGAAGGAGTGTTAGCGCTCCAGTGAATGCCAAATTAACACTTTAAATGAAATGCCACCAAGTGCTATTCCCTCATAAACACATAGTGAGGCGTACAACATTATGATACATTAAGCTATAAATTGACCTCAGTAATAAAAGAGACTATTCCAACCAGACAAAAAAAGTTGTTTTCCCTGTTGATGTTGTTATAATATCCTTGATATTGACCCATTGCGCTGACAGGCTAATGAGTTTTCCCATAGGCTCCTGCCCTATAAACCCTCTAGCAAAGACTTCGCAAGCAGGGAAGTAAGTTACTCCTCATCCTCTTCAAGGCCTCATACCGGAGACCTCTTTTCAGCACAGAAGCAGGTCCCTTGAGAAGCCCAACAAGGTCACTTGTGAACCAGTCACAAGAGTTGTTGTAGACTAGAGAGAGGTACATCACTCCCAAATCCTTGGTGCCCTTTGGTGGACATCAAGCACTTTGTAGGATCAAGCCAGGCATGTGGGATCAAAATCATCCGTCTAGCTGAAAGTCACAGCTGCTGCATTTTTAGATCAAGTTCAAGATGACGCTTTAAAGCCTCCCCAAATGAATCAGACTTATTCAGCTTTGTATTGTACAAGTTCTAAAAGCCAGGCAAGGTCTATGGCAGATCAGTTTGTAGTCAAGCTGGGTTAGATTTTCAAAAAAAGAGTCTGCCACTACAGATATGCACCTGGCTGGCAGCGATTTCTCCAGCCCAGACATTTCAGAGTTGAATCTTTTCATGCTCGGAGCAATGGGCACAGGGAAAAGGATGACACCAAAGGCTAGGCTGGCATATTTAGATCTGAGTGAGAAATGTTTAAAGTTTGATTATTTGCACCCATCACATGAATTCAAACATTTCATGACAGTTTGATCGTCCTGCAGATACCCACTTCATTCTGCCAGTCAGAAAGGAGCTCTTACCTCAGTGTCTAAATCTGTGCTAGCCCCAATGTCACTGCTGTGAGGGAAGTATTTTTCATCAGTCTCGACTGTCTGCCAGTAGAACCCAGCTGGCATTGCAAATGCTTTCTCCACAGCCTGAAATGCACAAAAGACAGCTTTTATTTGGGAATGATCTTGATCCTTCAAAGGCAGGAAGTGAAAAAGACAACGTTACGGTGAGAGAGCAGAAAAACGACAAAGGGTTGTACTCATTAGTTCAATATCATGGCATCATTTGCTCTGTTTACCATTAGGTGCAAGAACTCCTTAAAATGACATCCAGGAGCATGGACCTGTTACAATTGGTATCTTGGGAGAATGACCATAATTAGGGACCAACCGGCTACCATTCCATATGCAGCTCTCCCACAGACTTCTATGGGTCTTTTGTGCAGTGGGGAATGGCAGGATCCGACCTGCAAGCATGCCAAGCATTCGCCTGTCAGTGCGAGTGCTGAGCATCTCATGGCAAAGGGCTATATGGCGAGAGGAGTTGGATTAGCCAATTGCTACAAGAATGAAACCAAGGTCAGTTCTGCAACGTAAATCAAAGACCCCACATTTTGGGAGGTCCTGTTATTTCAGATGCAATCATTACTCAGGTAGACGTGGGGCGGGCCTACAGGCATTTCATTACCCAGCATTAACTACATGCTGCACTTTCTATTAGGACTTACACATTTTCTGTGCAGCAAACCACGCAAACTGCAAGAGTGCAGTTTGAGCCTCTGTGCGTAAGGATGTGTCAGCTACTTCCCAGTCATAACAATTCGTTCTGGCTTGAAGATTAGCATGCAAGGATTCACCCCAAGAATTAATGCATCTCCAGGTCACGGGGGAGATTCTTATTGGCCAAGTTCTGGGTAATGGGACCAACTCTGATCCAAGTTATAGCAGTGTAAATCTAGAGTCACTCCAGAAATATCAGTGGCATTACATGAGATTTCCATGGAGCAGAAGTTAGCTCTCTGACTAAAGAAAGAAATATCAGTTCTCAGCCAGATCTTCATCTGAGATGGACTCTAATTTACACCAGACATGAATATGACCCTTGAAGTTAAAATGTCTTTTGAGCTCAGATGCCACCAGAATGTATTCCATGGAAAAGAAATGATATTTCATGAAGGCATCATTCAGATTTTTATTATGGACACAGTTTGGGCTAATTATGCAAAAATCGGGCCATCCTGGTTTACAAGGTACATATAACACAGTTTAATTGTGTAAGCATTTGAGAGATACTCTGCTCTGGTGGATAAATAATATGGACTTTACGCCTTTCGATAAATGTTTAAAAACAGTAACAACCAAAGACAATGCATTTGAGTAATGTTAAAACCCCTCTGACACCTTCTGGTGCGGTGCTGTGCTGCTGCAGCAGCATTTAGTATTAGTTTTGTTGTTATTAATTATTATTATTATTATTAATTATTATTATTAACACTGTAAGAGTCATTTGCATGGAAACAGAATTCCGGGATCAGCTGGTGTTAACGTGCAGAACTCCATGGCGCAGCTGCTCTAAATTGGTAGGGTTCCACTGAAGTCAATGATGCTACCTCAATTTACACCAATGGAGGCTCTGTCCCTTTGTTTCTGCCCTGTGACACCATACTCCTTTGCTGTGGAAAATCTGATGAAACAGATGTGAGAAATCACTAACTTAAGGTAAAAAAAAGCCAGTCCCCACCAGTTTCTCTGTGCCATGCTAGTAGCAGCACAATGAAAATTAGTCCAGGCAGGCTGGGAAACCCCAGAGATCTCCTATTGCTGAGGCCCTGTGACGGAGTGGACCAGCCCCTGAGGCTCCCTGCCAGAGGCACTGTGGTCCTGCCATACCCTGCTTCAGAAAGACAATAGAGAGGTCCTCCAAGGAGGCTAGAGTGGCTACAAAGGAAGCAGTCAATGAGGGGCCCAGAAGTCCCTATAAAAGGAGCTGCAGGACCAGTGTCAGTCAGTTCCTCTGGAGACCTCAAGCTGTGCAAACGAGTGACTATCTGGCTGAGAAAGTGGCAACACCATGGACAGCTCTGTATGGAGAGCTATTGGATACGGCTGGGCTATGTTGGGACTCTGAGATAAAGCCCTCAAAGTAAGGGCCAAGACGCTGTCTCCAGGTCAGGAAGCCCTGGGGGCACCAATCTCTGCCAGAGTGGGAAACAGACTGAGGGATACTATAGGGGGCACCTATTAGACATGTACCCAGGAGGGAGTTTATGGTTTCGCACACAGGGTGTGAGACTTGGTCGGAGGGCTGAGTTGCTGAAGAAGCTTCAAACGAGAGAGTGCCGGCACACACTTGGCTAGCGGGGGGCCTTTGTGAGAGGTGAGTGCCATCTTATTACAGGCCCTTTTCCCTGGTCTGCCTCCTGCCACCCCACTTCTGCTATTTAGTTCTGACCAGCAGATGGGAAGGTCCTGGGCAGCAGCTCTTGGGCAGGATACCCATCTGGGGGCCCCGTCTCTGGAAGGTCTCTGTGCTGCAGCATTGGTGAGTAGTTGTGTCTGGGTGATCATATCACTCCCACAATCACCCGTGCACACTCCATTGCACGTGGGCAAAGTGTCCCTCAGAAAGAGACCTTGCCAGCACCATTGTGCGACTGGAGATCCCTGCTCTCCCCCTCTTGTTCACGATGATTAAACAATCCAGTTTATTGTAGGAAATCCTTTATTTTGCTCATTCTTGACTGCCTGCCATCCTCCCACCAGATTCAGGGTGGCCCTAGGAGCACTGTTGGTGCTGTCGTGTCTCTGAATGCACACAGAGGCATCCCTTGTACAAGAGCTGTGGCAGTGCTGCATGCATGCAGGCTGACCCTGGCACAAAAACTCCCGCCATGAATATTCAAGGAAGCAGAAGAAACGGTCAAAGCAAACTTGATCCGGAATGTGGCCACATCTCCATGGAAACCTTTCTCGCTATTCACCCAGCTCTAGCTAGGACACAGCCCAACCCAGCTTAGGAAACTCGAGGGAGAGGCTGACTCTCAGCTTGCCCCCAGGGTAGGAATCTTGAGTGTCAGTTTCCATTTCTTGTGTTATTTCACTGTCTTTGAGTTGCTTAAATCAAATGAGCCAAGCCTTGCCTCATTTACACGTCTGCAGCCTCAAGTAAGGAAGAAATTGTGTGTGTGTGGGGAGGGGGGTGTAAATAAGGGCAGGTTCAAAGGACATGCAGTCTGTGTCAGGATCAAGGATCAAACCGAAGTAATGTGTAAAGGGGTATAAGTGACAGGAAAGCAGGTCCCTCGGCCCCATTAAACCAGATTCCACATCATAACCAAAAACCGCCTGTAACCACTAGTGAAGGTGGGCGAGAGTCTCTATGTTCTGCCACTTTGCACCACTCACGGGATGCAAAGCGGAGGGAGCTGGCCTTCAACGGCTGCTGAGAATTCCCATGCTAGGAGAGCTCTCTGCTGGGACGTGACAGAATCAACAGCTCCTCCGCCAAGGGTACGTCTAAACTACATGCCTCCGTCGACGGAGGCATGTAGATTAGACAGATCGGCAGAGGGAAATGAAGCCGCGATTAAAATAATCGCGGCTTCATTTAAATTTAAATGGCTGCCCCGCTCTGCCGATCAGCTGTTTGTCGGCAGATCGGGGCAGTCTGGACGCGCCGCGTCGACAAAGAAGCCTTTCTTGATCGGCACAGGTATGCCTCGTGAAACCAGGTTTACCTGTGCCGATCAAGAAAGGCTTCTTTGTCGACGCGGCGCGTCCAGACTGCCCCGATCTGCCGACAAACAGCTGATCGGCAGAGCGGGGCAGCCATTTAAATTTAAATGAAGCCGCGATTATTTTAATCGCGGCTTCATTTCCCTCTGCCGATCTGGCTAATCTACATGCCTCCGTCGATGGAGGCATGTAGTCTAGACACACCCCAAGTGTCCCACATAGAGGTGTCAGAGGCAAAGCAGGACATAGTAGAGTGAGTCTCACTCAGCATATGGTCCCTGGAGGACTACGGGCAACTGAAAGAAATTACAGCGGCCCCAAAGCTGCGCTGACTTACGCTGAGGCTGGAGCAGTCTCATTATCTCCCTGACAGCCCCTTCCCAAGCAGACCTAGGCTCAGGAAAAAAGCCCACAGTGTTATTTGTAATATGACCAAGGAGCCTACAGTTCCTAGCTGGTGGCGTCGTGTGTTTTTCTTTAGAATTGTCAATTCTCTCGGTTGTTGTTCGGAGCCACACTCTGATTTCTGTCACCTGAAGGCACGGGAGAAGACTGCTCTGTAGCAGAGCCGACACGGCACATAAACATGACTTTTGCTTTAAAAACCCATTTAAAAGCAACTCGGAGCCACTGTTTTGTTTCAGACAAGCTTGCGCAGATGAAGCCAGACACAGTTAGGAGAAGGGATTTCACAGCAGGAAATGGACTGTAAAATACAGAGCAGAAACAATGCAAGCAGGAAGCCTAGTTACTCGGAGAGTCCTCCAGAATACAGCCAGCTCCGCTATTTCCCTTCTTGGAGGTAGTATGGTCTTCTGAACTCATTCCCCACAAGAACTAAGGAAAAGGTTTGGCCGTTACATTATCTCAAGAGAATCTGAAAAGAATCTTCATGCCACAAACAGACACTACTAGCTGAGAGCTGGTTCCCAGCCCCAGCAGGGAGGAGCACTAGCTACTTCCGCATCTCATCCCCAAAGCCTTTGGTGCTTCCCAGCATGAGACAGCCCCAGCCTCAGCCATCCATCCTTTCCCCAAAGAAAAGCTGCTCAAATCCCCCATGAGAAAGTCACCGGCTTTCCCCTTCCCCTCCACAGGAGTGGGTGTCTCAAAGAGCTCTCCTAGCTCCTTCACATCATCCGCTTTAACAGGGTGAATTGTCTGCACCAGCTCATGCAGCATCACTGGGTTTAAGCCAAGATGAGTGGCAGGGCATTGACAAGGCAGCTGCCAAGACCAGCTGTGCAAATGCCATTGGCAGTGAGAGTCTCGACAGCATTAAAGGAAGGGTCACTACCCCAGGCACTGAAAGCTGGTGCAGAGGCCCCAGCAGCGAGACATAGTCGAGACCCGTGGCTCATGTAGCACAGAAGACCAGATGTGCATCGCAGGGACTTCAGAGTTACATGGCAGGGACCCTGGATTTGGGACATGCTGCTAAATTCTCTCCTCTCTCTGCCGCCACATGGGCCAATCCCTCATGTTATTTGGATACTAAATTCCATTTACTTTACAGAACTCCCGGAATGTCTGTGTGCTGCAGATTTTAGTACTGAAAAGGAAGCAGCCTGGGGCAAGTGGAGGTTTGGATGGCTGGGAAGGAGGCAATTAAAGTTTCTGTCCCGCAGGAAGGCACGGAAGGGGCAGCACTGGACACTGACATACAGGAGGAGGTTGAGGGTTTGGTGCAGGGAGAGGGATGTACCTGGAAAGATGGCTTTCTCATTTTCCCGTTTTGGGACAGGTACAGAGGTGCTTTTAAAGGTAGAAGGAGACAAGACTGTATTCCACATTCTCTTGTGAGAGCAACAAGATGTCTCATTGTGCCCTCTTCCCCAATTATGTACCACCACATCCAGCTATGGAGGATAAGCATGTTAGCCAGATGGTTCTGCTAGCCAGTCATCTGTGGAGTAATTAACCATGTCCCCAGTTAATTTTAATCATTAGGCTCCAGAGTGAACACTTCACTGTGATGAGTGGGAGCAATTCACATCTCTCCAAGCTTGTTTCAGGCAAACATCGCTGTGTTAGTCTACATTTCGTTCATATTCTCAAGGTCAGCTTTTCAAACTCCCCC
The DNA here is from genome assembly GCF_052426305.1 of Pelodiscus sinensis. Lineage (NCBI taxonomy): Eukaryota > Metazoa > Chordata > Testudines > Trionychidae > Pelodiscus > Pelodiscus sinensis. Next base: position 4,585,834 of record NC_143066.1, read on the forward strand.
TGACTTCAGTGGGATCTGGATTTCATCATGTTTTTTTCACTGTGAAGTGGGATTCTGGAGCAAGGTAATGCAGCAGCTCACTGTAAGTCTCCAGACAGGCATTCATTTATATAGCCACATTATCGCTGTACAGCAGCGGACCAGGTCATCTGACTCACAGGCAGGATGGGTGAGTCAGCCCTTAAGGGGACTCAACAGCCTGACCAATCAGGGGAGATGTGAAGCATCTATAGGCACTGCAGTCAAGGCAACATAATGAGTGCATCAGGCGGTCCAACAGACACAGGAATGCCTGGTCGCTGGCCTCTCACTGCCAACTCAAGAAGGGAGGGAACAGTAGGAGGCCCTGACTAATCAGGGGCAGGTGAGGTGTTACTCATGCAGGAGAGTAACGCTCCTTGATTAAGATTTTGATCTGTGCTTCGAGCGCGGTGGTGCCTCTTTGGCTTTACAAAGCAGCCCCATGAAGGCAGGCATTACACATGCCCATCTCTCAGCATTCCCTGGGACTCCAACCGGGAGAGGCCAGCCACTCTGAAGACAACAAAGTGCTGTTGCAGAGTCGATCCCATTAAGGCAGAGTCCTAACGCATGGCTCAGATGCTTGACAATGAAGCCTTTGAAGATTTGGCATTAGGTTTAGCAGAAGCTTCAGAAGAGGCCAGGAGAGCCCTGAGCCACACACTGGGACCCAAGAGCTCCCAGATCCCCCAGCCAGCCAAGCCATGGTGCACCCCAAGGTATCTGGAAACTGTCCTATCCATACATGAAGGGCACCATCTGGCCACACCTGGGCGCAGCTTGAACCCACTGGAGTGTGTGAAAAGAAAAGACAAAGAGAGAACACACGCAGCAGGAAAAGAAGAATAAAACGTCTGGTCTATCAAGATCTGGGAGGCGCCGAGCCCAGACAACATTACCCAATGCAATTTTCATGTATTTGTTTGACAAATAAGGATTAGAGGTAGCAGCTCCACAGCCAAGAACCTAAGAGAACCAGGTGACGCTGGCAGTGAAGATGATGAACTGCTGATGTGACAGCAGCAGCAGTTGTACAAGGGAGCTCCTCCATCAGCTATGATGGCAAACGAGCTGCTAATAAGGGGCAGTAAAAGGTGCTATTGCCCCTTACCAGGGGCTAGTGGATGGTGCTTGTTGGTAGAATTACAGCTATGGGACTTCTCATCACTCACAGGCTAAGAGCAGGAGCTTCAGGGGGTAGCCGAGTTAGTCTGTTACAGAAAAAAAACAGCAAGCAAATAGTCTGGTAGCACTTTATAGACTAATAAAACATGTAGATGGGATCATGAGCTTTCGTGGGCACAGCCCACTTCTTCAGATGACCGGAGTTATGATTAGAGGATAAGGAAACACGTAATAAATAGGAGAAGGGCATGGGGGGAAAGGAAGATGTTCTGTTGCCCACCCCCTTTCCTCTATGCATAAAGTGTCAGGAGAAAGAGTAAACCTGAGTAGATAAAGATAAAACTGAAAGCTACACCTATTAAGAGTGGGTTGGTTTGGTTAAAGGGCCATGATGTGATGTGGCCTTTGCATCATTAAGGGAGTGATCCAAGGAGGTGCTGAGCACCTGAAATTGAAGGGAAAATCTGGCCTTTTATCTGATTTCATTTCTTCTAAGCAGGCGAAGCTGAGATAGATCAGTGGCTGGATAAGGCAGGAAGGATACCATTCAGGCTCAGAGCAGAGAGGCAGGAGTGGGGAGATATATTATACGTGTGTTTGGGAGAAGAGAAGGAACACCACATTTATAAAGCATTGCAAAACGCTAATGGGTTTTGTCAGTTGTGTCATACAAGTGCTGTTATTCAAATATCCCATTAATGTATTCTCCGGGAAAGAGCTTCTTAATTTTTAATCAGAGAACAGCCCTTGGAGGTCATTCGACGGGTGCTAGTTCCCCATCATGATTTTTTTTTGTATTTTCCGTTGTCTTGTTTGAAATGTCCCAAGTGACAGGGACTTTTAACCTCTTCCCTTGTGAGAGTAAAGCCTAACTGATCAAATTCAGAATGCTCGGAACAAGAATTCCCAAGTCTGATCTGTAGAGATTATGTTCCCACGATATGAAGCACATTCTGGTGTCATCCATGCTGGACTGGTGCATTTTGCGGCGGCTAGTTCACACCTACTATTGAACCAGAATGATCACATCTTTGAAAACTCATACTCATACTCTGCTCTGGTCTGTTGCACGTATGGGAGCAGATCCCTTCCGGGACATGTTGTGCACCACAAATTCCGCAGGCAGGTTGTTTTCTAGGAGGCAGTATCAGTCTGGGTATGTCTACACTTGCACCCTCTTGAGAGAGGGATGCAAATGCAGACATTCGAAATTGCAAATGAAGCCTGGATTTAAATATCCCGCACTTCATTTGCATATTCGCGTCATGGCGCTATTTCAGAATAACAGATGCCGTTAAGACGCAGTTATTTCGAGAGAAAACCCTTCTCTTGAAAAAACTGATAAACCCCATTGTATGAGGAATAAGGGTTATTTCAAGAGAGGGGTTTTCTCTTGAAATAACCGCGTCTTAACAGCGTCTGTTATTTCGAAATAGCGCCATAATGCGAGTATGCAAATGAAGTGCGGGATATTTAAATCCCGGCTTCATTTGCAATTTCCAATGTCTGCATTTGTATCCCTCTCTCGAAAGAGGGTGAAAGTGTAGACATAGCCTCTATGAACAGAGAGGGGAGACACGACAGCAGTGAATTTTGTGTGCCTTTGGTGATATGCCTTCAGTCTTCATATAGCCCCTAAGTCAGGGGTGTCCAAACTTTTTTCAAAGAGGGCCAGATTTGATGAAGTGAACATGCGTGAGGGCCGACCATTTTGCCTGACATTCTTTGAACCATTAAAATTAAATGCAAATTAACTATTTTATGCAAAGTTTATTGCAAACGGCATACTTTTCATTTCGTCACATGGATGACAAATCTAAACAGGTGTTAAATCACTCTGCCTTTCATATCTGAAGGCCAGATGGAAAAAAAAAATCCAGGAAGCTGAAATATATGTAAGGAACATTGTAAAGTACATTACATATTATTGGTAATAAAGGTTGTCTGTCAACTTTTAAGTTCAAAAAATATGAACAGGAACATAACACCAAGTATACATGTTGTGTCCAAATATATTTATAACTGATTTAGACCAACTGACATTAACTGAGATTTTACAATGTATTCATCTCAATACATACGGATTCGTTGGGGGCCATAAAAGATAGATATTGCCAAATTACCTGGGGGGCCGTATTAAACCGGAACACGGGCCGCAATTGGCCCGCGGGCCGGACTTTGGACATGCCTGCCCTAAGTGCTCTCCTTACCCCGTATGAAGTTGTATTATATTTTGGCCAACACGCACCCTCAGCGCTAATGGAATTGCTCCCAGGAGAATTTGGGCCCAAAACTCCAGACATGACCAATGGGAGTTTTGCGTAGGACCAATTAGAACTGTACATGAAAAACGAAACAACCCTTAGGAAACGACTCAACTTGCTGGGGGAAGTCAGCCAGGAACTAGCTAACTTCCAGGGCTCTGTGGAAGACACTAGATGCATTCCATCCATGGGCAAGTGAGGCTGAGCTAAGCAAGTCCCGATCCATCTCCCCAACACCAGCAAGACCCCTCACTCTCCCTCGGCATTTGCTCCTGACACAATCCACCTTCCCGATTCCCCCCAACAGGTGGCAACCAGCACAGGTTGGGCACCCAGGGTGGCTCTGTGCAGGACGGTGAAGAAAAAGCAGACAGGGAGCATGAGAGGGCCTGCCCTCTAGTGCGCAGGGCACTGATAGAGATGCTAGGGAGCGGAGGAAGAGGAGAACAGAAGGAAGTTATCAGGACAAATACACGGCATCTCAAGGGTTAATATGAAGATGCATTTACAGTTGTATTTTATAGTAAAAGGAAGCACTCCTCTTTCTGCTGACGTGGAACACTAATTGCTAACCTGCACAAGGATTATATCACTCTGAACCCAACCTGGGGATTTAATGATCCCCTTGGGAGTTAGCTCTGGATAGCCAAAATGAAATGCTGTGGATCGATAGAAAGTATGTATAGCATTAATAACGGAGGCTTTCAAAGGAAGGCAACAAGGGCAAAGAGATCTATTTTAGGATTCAGAATCTGCTGAGAAACTACTGGACCAACTGACTGAAAAGTAAATGTTGGCTCGCCCTCTCTCTCTGACAAAGCAGGTATATAAAGATTAACGCTACTGACTGGTTACCCTGTGCACAGAGCTACGCTGGCATAAGGCATCCTATGACATTTTCACCCCATCTTCCTCTTTCCCCCCCTCCTGTCCGCACCTTTCTTTCACCCATCATTTTGCATCTTGTCTCTTACACCGGGAGCTCCCCGGGACAGAGCTATGTGTTCATTAACCATCTGTCCAACACCTGGCGCCACAGGGCTCCAAGCTAGCTGGGACTCTGGGCCCCACCACGATATGAATGATAAATAATCACAATCACTGATCCTACACCAGAGTTTTCAAGCTGACAAGGCTGACTATTAAGAGCTATTTAGAAAAGCTGGACATACACAAATCCACGAGTCCGGATTTAATGCATCCGAGGCTACTGAGGGAGTTGGCAAATGTCATTGTAGAGCCTTTGGCCATTATCTTTGAAAACTCGTGGATATCGGGATTCCAGATCTGGGATTGGATGATTGTATGACTACAGCTTGCACTGTCACATGTAAATGGCCATGATGCTGGCTTTGGGATAGACTGTCAGCTGGTGTCAATCAGCATGAGGCCACTGTGGCACCCATCTCCGTCAGCGGAGAATCAGGCCATTTTCAGCTAGCTTATAGAGATCAAAATGTTCTGTAACTGAAAGCTACACCTATTAAGAGTGGGTTGGTCTGGTTAAAGGGCCATGATGTGATGTGGCCTTTGCATCATTAAGGGAGTGATCCAAGGAGGTGCTAAGCACCTGAAATTGAAGGGAAAATCTGGCCTTTTATCTGATTTAATTTCTTCTAAGCAGGCGAAGCTGAGATAGATTCCTCACACAGAAAATGGGTTTGCTGCCTGGCTGTTCAATTTCTAATGATTTATAATTCCCCTAATAAGGGATAGGCATAAAAGCTTTGCCTGATTGAAATGAGGCTTCATTCGATGCCTTACAAATAAGCACCAGATTTATCCTGTACAAATATACGGGGTAACTTTTCAGTACGTGTCAGTGGTTGAAGTCACTTTTTCTTTGCATCAATGAAAGAGAAGCTGCCTTTTCAGTCAAGGAGGTAGAATATAATATGGACAAAACTGTAAGTGCTATCTTAGCGCCTAACTCTTCATTGCCTTGATTTGTGTGGCATAACTACTAACCCCTGAATCTGATTTGAATTCTGCAAGAGGCATAGTACTGCATTTTCAATATCTTCATCAATGATTTAGATATTGGCATAGAGGAATTGCTTATTAAGTTTGCAGATGATACCAAGCTGGGAGGGGTTGCAACTGCTTTGGAGGATAGGGTCAAAATTCAAAATGATCTAGACAAATTGGAGAAATGGTCTGAGGTAAATAGGATGAAGTTTAATAAGGACAAATGCTAAGTACTCCACTTCGGAAGGAACAATCAGTTTCACGCATACAGAATGGGAAGTGACTGTCTAGGAAGGAGTACTACAGAAAAGGATCTAGGGGTCATGGTGGACCACAAGCTAAATAAGAGCCAACAGTGTGATGCTGTTGCAAAAAAAGCAAACATGATTCTGAGATGCATTAACAGGTGTGTTGTGAGCAAGACAGGAGAAGTCATTCTTCTGCTCTGCTCAGCACTGGTTAGGCCTCAATTGGAGTGTTGTGTCAAGTTCTGGGCACCACATTTCAAGAAAGCTGTTGAGAAATTGGAGAAGGTCCAGAGAAGAGCAACAAAAATGATTAAAAGTCTAGAGAATATGAGCTATGAAGGAAGGCTGAAAGAATTGGGCTTGTTTAGTTTAGAAAAGAGAAGACTGAGAGGGGACATGATAGCCGTTTTCAAGTACCTAGAAGGGTGTCACAAGGAGAAGGGAGAAAAATTGTTCTCCTTGGCCTCTGAGGATAGGACAAGAAGCTATGCACTTAAACTGCAGCAAGGGAGGTTCAGGTTGGACATTAGGAAAACTTTCTACCTGTCAGGGGGGTTAAACACTGGAATAAATTGCCTAGGGAGGTTGTGAAATCTCCATCTCTGCAGATATTTAAGAGCCGTTTGGACACACACCTGTCAGGAATGGTCTAGACAGTGCTTGGTCCTGCCGTGAAGGCAGGGGATTGGACTCGATGCCTCTTGAGGTCCCTTCCAGTTCTAGTGTGCTATGATTCTATGATCCGTTTCAAAGCAATCGGCTCAGTCATAAAACAACACTGTCATGTCCACTGATTCCAGGGATTGTGTATCTGTGCGTACAGTGACCTGGGAATGATGGGAAAACAAGATGACTGACAGAGGCTGCTGAAGTACAGGAAGGCAATGGGTGGGAACCCACCCAGCAGACAAGGTGAAGAGCCTGGGCAGCAGCGTGATGGCATGGTGTCTGGGGAAGGAGGAAGGAGTGCATTCACTGGGGTCTTGCTAGACCACTAGGAAATAAAAAACACCCATTGCCTCCAATGTAGCCATCTGGTTGTTTACCATTCTGCAAGCATCCTGGCTTCTCTTCTCCACAGCATAGCACCCAGAGGGGCTGAGCAGCGCTGGGAGCCCCTGGCACTCAGCAAATGCGGCAGCCACATTCTGCCTGCCTGTTGGGGGAAATGCTAGGAGAGCAAGAGGCTCAGCACAGCTGTCCTGTAGAAACCAACATCTGTCCCAGAGAATTGCTTCCTGGAATGCATCTATGACCATTCACAATTAGATAGGAGAAGCCAGTCCTGTGTCATGTCCAAGGTCCTAAAGGAAACAGACACGTCCATTAAACCAGAAACACACGAACGCTTCTCGCATTCCATTCACTTGAGCGGATATTATGGAAGACTTGACATCCGGACAGCAGTGAACGGGTTAATCTTTATGGACCATTAGACATGCAGAGTCACCTTCCCAGGGTTAGTTTATTCTCAGGCATTTCGAAGGGCTTGATCCTAAGAGGTGCTGAGCACTTGTAATCCTCACTGACCCAAGCACAGGTCCATCAATGGCCATTAGCCAGGGTGGACAGGGATGCAAAGCCAGGCTCTGAGCCATCCCTAATCTCTGTTTGTCAAATGCTGGGAATAGGTGACAGGAGATGGATCACTTGATGGTTACCTGGTCTATTCACTCCTCTGAAACACGTGGCATTGGCCACTGTCGGCAGCCAGGATACTGGGCTAGCTGGACCTTTGCTCTAGCCCATATGGCCGTTTTTGTGTTAATACTGCAGTGGGAGTTATGAATACAGGCTGAACCTCTCTAGTCCGGCACTCTCCAGTCTGGGCAACATCCGTGGTCCGGCAGGATTTGAATTAGCTGGATGTTCACTTAGCATGAGTGGGCCCAAGTTTCCCGCTGTCCTGTCAAGTTTGCTTACTCCTGGCTCTCGGTGTTCTGAGGTGTTCTTTAGCTCTCAGTTACCCCTAAATGTCTTCTCAGAGCCCAGCAAGCAGTGGAAGTGTTAATAATGCCGCTGAAGATAAGCGGTTTTGTCCCACTTTTCCACTTATTTCCTTGAGCCAACACAGTACGATTGTGTAACAACACTAACACATTGTTATGAAGAGAGCTGATCAGCCTTGGCTAGGCGTAGGATGCATCAGTACAGGCATACATTATTAAGCAGCATTGCAAGCATTCCATTTATTTGCCTCGGCGAAATAAAAATAAAGAGACGTACTCGTTACAAAATAGACCTGTCCATGCTTTGGCTAATGCTTGGATTTGGCACCCATCAGGTCCAGAGCGTGCTGGACCAGAGAGGCCCAACTTGTACTAAGTAAGGCTTAGAAACAGACCCTAAGCCCCCCTCTCCCTCGAGCACAGGAAAAGATTACTAATGGGATGAAGCCGACACTGGTTACTGGCCCTAGTCATGGTAGAGGACAGAAACGCACAGCTCACAGGCAGTACCTTAGGGTCAGGGTTAACAGCGGTGATGCAGCTGAGCCGTACAACGGGAATCTCTGGAAGGAGTGGGTATAGCTGGCTCTGGAGGTGACTGGTCAGTTCTCCGTGCCACCAGATAACACTTGACAGCCATGTATGCGACAGGTAGGTAGAGATCTGCTGGTAAAAAATGGATGTTCCTCGAAGGTCGTCCTTAGCCTGCAACCAATGACATTTGATTCAAGTTAACAGTGCACTGCAAGAAAGCAGCACATTTTCTTTCCAAGAAGCCTTTCATACACATGGTGCATGACTGGAGGTAAGTGGGAGAGGAAGAGAGTATTTACCACTGTTCCCAGTGCAGACCAGCAATTATACTTCCAGCTTTGCCACTGAAACCTGGCTGGCTATCTTCCCATCACCTGTCAACCTGCCCCCACCTCAGCTCATTTGAATAACAAATTGTCCTTCATTTAGCTCTCTCTGCCCAAACCAGCCTAGCAAATAAATGCAGTACAACTGAATGGGAGCAGGTGGGCTGGGCCTAGCATGGAGGAGAGACCTCAGTTCAGCATGAAGGTACAGAGGAGGTTGCGAGCTCCAGAGGAAGGGAGATGAAGAGGGCCCAGGCAGGCGTAGCCGAGTTTTTCACCTGCTGAAGTGGCACGGATGCCCAAAAGGCTGGGAGCGGGATGTGATTGATAGCATGCTTCAGTTGTTTTATACCTAGACTTTACAGCCAATCGAAGTTAACGCCAAGGCTGCTCTCCATAATAAAGCTTTATAGCTAACCAAGCCAATCATTTCAGTCGTTCTGGCCAAAGGGCGATGCTATGAATCTCAGAGTGTTCTATAACCAAGGGTGACCACTAACTTTCTTTTGGCCACTTGTTCTGCAGCCCGGGGGTGATTGCATTGTATAAATCTTTGTGAAGGTGCACTGCTTAATTATAACCAGATTCTGCCTTTCTGAAGCAGAGAGGAAACTATTTCATTAAAGGGAGCATCAATCAGTCTAATGCTGTATAATATTCACTTGAGAAACCTTTCACGAGGCTATTTTACTGTCTGAACTGTGCTATTCATTTGATTTTTTAATAAGATTGTTATGAAAATCACTGCAACCCAACTTCATTCTGCGCTGTTGGAAAGTTACAGATATCTTTCGTTCCCACTCTAAACCCACTTGTTCCTCCAATGTGGTTCTCAATAACTAGAGAGAAGAGTTTACCAGTTAGGGTCCAGTTTGTAAATGATCAGGATTAATGGTTATAAAAAATGAGCTGGAGTTATCTGGCGTTGCTCAGTCCCGCTTGCCGCCGGCCAATTCGCTTCCCGCCAGCCCTGCTTCCTGCTGGCCAGTTCTCCTCCTCCCGATCTCCCCCGCTCCCGTAGGCTGCCCCCGACCCCAAACTCTCCCAACCAGATCCGCTGCCCCTCCCCCTCCCCCGACCAGCTCTGCTTCCCACCAGCTGCCCCCCGTGATCTTCCCTGGTCAGCTCCACTATCCCCATCCCGGCCAGCTCTGCTTCCCAGCCCCACCCCTTCCTCCCAGCCAGCCCTGCTCCTCTCCCGGACAGTTCCTCCCCCACCATCCTTGATCAAGCGTGTCTGTTTTTTTTTTTTTTAGACTACCTGATAACCGTAGCCACGGGGGGCAGGGCAGGTGCCTGAGCCGTTGTGCGCATGGGGGTGGGGCGAGTCCTGGACGGCGCTGGGGGCCGCAGGTGGCAGCCATGTGACCCAGGGTGGGCAGGGCTGCCCCTGCCCCGCGGTGTGGCAGGTTATTTTTTATTTTTACCGGTTGAAGTCGGGCCTGATGGGGTCCAAATGTACCTTAAAACCTTCTCCTGGAGGAAAGGTTATCCCAGGGAAAGTTTGGTTGCGGTAGCTCTTATAGTGTCCAAGTTATTAGAGCACAAACATACAAATATTCTCCTTTATATATTAGATACCTTCTCTCTTGCATCTGTTCAGGTACCTTCAAACAAAAGCACAAGCTGCAAAGGTTTCAGACTAAGTCCACAACTCGTTCAATGACTCCCCGGAAGTTATTTTCATGCACCACAAAATGGTTTAGTGTTAGCAAGTGTATAGGAAATAACCAGACTGCTTTTTTTAATGGAAGCCTGACTAACTGGAAACACAGTTTAAATTCTTAAAGAGCACGTGTCATAAAAATCTCATTCCCATCAGACACACTTCTAAATGAATCCGCTTTATCAAGATGCAAAGGTTGCAAGAGATAAATGTGTCATCGCTGGATCTGACAACTCCAGGGCCCTGATCTGTGTTGGGAATGGGTACACCTGTCGAGTTTCAATTCCTTCTTTGGAAGGGGGACAGGAACTGGCCCCCCAAAAGCTACCCTAGCAGATGGCAGAGGGGGACATATTTTGAAGGTCTGCTTGATTTACAGACTAGATTTCCTAACAAAGGATGCTGTCATGGTTGAGCGACCGAAAGGCGGATCTGTCTAAGACAGCAGTTCCTTCCTCAAGGAGCCTGTTGTTGTATTTTTATTCAGAAACCGTTAGACCTTGGGCTAGAGAAATAAAATGTGGTTAACAACAAAAGACCTGTGGCTGCCTATGAAATGCCCAGCAAGCAGAAAGCAGAAGGCTCAGGAGATTGGAATGGACAGTTTGTCCTCTCTGGGTTGCTCACCCCAACTTGGTAGTGCCTGAAAAAGCCATTATCATCCAATGGCCTCTGTGAAACAAACAGGATGTTTCAGGCCGGTTCACAGTGGCCCAACGTCCTCCCTGCATGAGGCTTGCTTGAGGGTGATGCTCTGCCGCACTTATAATAATGGTAGCTAGCGCTGATTGCAGAGGTGGATGTTGGGCCACTGTGAACCGGCCTGAAACACCCTGTTCGTTTCACGGAGGCCATTGGATGATAATGGCTTTTTCAGGCCCACTCTCCTAAGTGCAAGAGTCCCACAGCCCTCTTCCTGGGACCCATGTTAATAATTCAGCCCTTCCATCCCTGCCGAGAGCAAGTTTGGCAGTTCCGTGTGGGTCTGGGAGCACCTCTCTCTTCTTTCTCCGCCCTCCAGGAACAACCCTCTCAACAGAGCTATGGCAGCCTTTTATCAGGCCAGGTGCCCATTAGCAGCCTCTGAGGCAGGTAATTATACTACAGATGGGCCAAGAGGGGCTTGTTCTCCTTGAAGAAGACCATCATAGGTAGACTGGGCCCTGAGCCGTCTTAAAGGAGCAGTCACCTGGTGACTCAAAGACTCGGCCATCACAGCTGGCAATCAAGCCAAAGTGACAGGAAATGCAAGGCCCAATGGGACAGAATGTCTCACTCAACCTACAAGATGTCCCACCATGTCACTCCTGGGCAGCTGGTCACCCCGCTACATTTGCTCTGTGGGTTGAACTAGGTCCTCAGCTTCCAGGACTAGCAATCCACTGCCTTTCATCAGCACTATCTGCATGAAAGAATTTTAAAAGAAAACAAAACATTGCAGTCCACTCCGGCTGACTCGATGGAAATCAGACACTACTGCAATGGCCTCAGGAGCCCGACACACAGGAAGACCGACATTTCCTCCTTGGCAACATAGGGATACTAAGTCGTATCTAACAGTCTGCAGCCCTGTCGCTAACGCATGAACTACGGATTACTCAAGCCACGGACATTAAAATGGCAAGCTGTCAGGGTGCTAGACTTTAACTTTGACCATGACCTTCTGTGCCTGTTTGTAGATGATCTAAAAAAAGGTGACAACTCACATTGCCCTCGAATCTCACAACCAACAAAGACAAGCTGTGTTACGGGGAACCAAGTTCTTTTCCTGGCCAGGAGAATGACTATGAGATTTTGCACAGCAAATTAAGCTAAGCCCCGGTGACTGACTGTCATTGTTTCCGTAAGAAACGGCGAGAATGGGGAATGGTAAGAATCACAAGAGAGGAATATTGTTCTCTCATGTTGCCAGGTAAAAGACGACACGTTAGCACTGCAGCATGAGACTAGCAAGCGAGTCTGAACAGTGAAACCTGCCAGCTTTCTCTCCAGCAATAGCTGTGGCTGATAAGGAGAACAATAAGAGAGGCAGCAGAGAGTTGCTTTTGTTTTCATTGTCTTGGTTCCCATCAGCTTACATGGTTGACAAGGGACCGAAGAGCAGCTGTACAAGTGTCTGGAGAAAGCAGGAATAACAAAGGTCAGTGTTGCTGGGATGGCATACGTTGGAGCCTCTAATGAGAAGAGGAAACATCAGCTGTGACAGGCCCAGTTTCAAGAACAGGGTTCGACGGGCTCACGTGTTCACTGCTGTGTGCATTGGCTGAGCGGGGCAGCAGCGGCAGCGCATGCAAGCAGGGTGGCAGGCCTGCTCCAGGGTTTATTTCGGGGATGGAAGCACTATGCAGCACGCCCGGCCAATGTGGGATAAAATCACCCCCCGTCCCTGACCCCACCAAATGTTCAGCGCAGGCTGGGCCTGGAGCCTGCAAAACACGTGCAATTATGTGACCTCCAGATGGCATTTTGAGTTTGCTCGGTGTCGATGCTCTGATTGGCTCGGAGGCTGGGTGAGCAGAGAGCATCCAGGCCAGGCACGGGGCTGGGGGAGTCTCTTCACCGCCCATTTGCTTGCATTTCCAACTGTTTACTTTGGATCCAGTGGCCTAAGGCAGAAAGAGTGTAATGCCCTGAGGCTGTTCAGCAGGCTGCCTCTGCTTGCTCTCCAGGCTGCTTCCCACTACAAATGCCCAGGCACCGCTAAGAGGGCATTGATCGCGTATCTGCGAAGCTTAGCTCAGAGCCAGCATGGGAAACTGAGTCCTTCCCGCTCACAGGCAGCCGGCTCCTCTGCTGTGACCGAGGCACACCCCCCACAGCTAAGTGGCGACAGTGCAAAGGGGGTTCTCGACGCACATCTGCACCTCCCCTCCTTTGATCCGGAGGTGACGATGTGCCAGGCTGGCTCTCCGGTGCAAGTCAGAACAGCAGGAGGGTTGTTCATGGCTCATGGTGGCTGCTAGGGATTGCCAGGATCCAGCCATGCCTCCTTTTCCCTGGCCGCATCAGTAGCCCCTAAATGGGAGCATCCCCTCTGGCCAGCTACCCCATCTTCAGACCTGCTTGTGCCACAGAAAGCCACCAGTCCCTGCCACGGTAGCAAAGGGCCAGGCCAGTGTCTCAGCAGGGATTCCCTGTAGAACATTCATTCAAACAGGTGTCTTTCCGGAGACAGGTGCCCTGGGACACCATGGAGCAGTGTGTTTCCCAGACATTCCTGGCTACATCATGCAGCAAGAAAACAGCTCAGGGACTAGATCCCCACCTCCCATTGAACTGAGCAGGGACAAGGCAGGACTTTGGACTCCAAGGCCTGGGAATTGAACAGCAAGGCAATATGCCCTCTCCGAAGCAACATTTTCACATAGTAAAAATACAACCGCAAAACCACCCTGCATGTCAAGCACGTTTTCCCTATTTGATCGCTGGGGAAAGATCTCTCCACTGGGCAACTCATCTGCAGCAAACAGGCAAAGAGTCATTGATGTATGGGACTGGGTTCTGAGCTGCAGGTTTCAAAGCAGCACAGATGAGAGGAGCAGAGTGGCTGAAAGTCACCTGTCTGTTCCCTCCCTCCTAAGCTGGCTGCTCCTGGTGTGATTTAGAGCAGCCTCAGGGCTGTTCTAAACTAGGCTGGCTCCCCGCTCTCAGCTGGAGTCAGGACAGTCAAATCTAGTTCTTAATAAATAGCACCAGGACACGTCCACGGCATTTTGAGGTAATGGACTTATCAAAATGTTGCCACTCACTTTGTGCTTCCGGATTTTGGTGGGGTTCTGCGCTGGAGAGTCGTCTGTTGGAATCAGGCAAGCGTAGAGCGCCAGCCCATCCTCCCGCCACACCTGCTGTAGACCCAGCACCTGAAATGGAACGCTGGGGCCACCTTTCACTTTCAAGGGAGAGACCTGTAAATTCACAGGAACAGATGCTTTCATGTTACTCACAGCTGCACGAGAGCCTTTTCAGACAGGGACTGACAATGGCCCTTGATCTCACTCTGCTTCCCTTGAGTGGAGACAGCCTGTGCTGAGTAACCCTGGGCGTAGCCTCGCGGGATTAACTGAATAGCCACAGTTTAGCCAACAGTAACTGAATCAAGGCCAAATTAAATAGGAATGATATGTAGGCGGTGATAGGTCAGAGGATTTATCTTCCCAGGAAGGACCCCAATAATCTGCAAGCTCTGCACCCAGCTCTGCAAGAGCAAGAGACGTTTTGCTTGTATGGACTCCCTCGCTTAGCCAGAAATGAGAATGGAGAGTCCCTGTCAACACTGTGCTGCAGGCTGCAAGCCCACAGCAGCGCTCTCCACTGCCTTTATTAACGATAATGAGATCAATAGAATCTCTGCTCAAAATCAATGCCAAGTGATTATGTCATTATAAGGAGCTAGCACAAAGTTCTTTAATAAGCCTTCATATTCCCCATAATGATCAGTCAAAGCCACAGTGCATCAGGCACTCTCCAGTTTTACTTAGACAGAGGCTGGGTTTTTTATAAAAACAGACTGTATTTTTTGTTGCACAGGGATACATTCTATTTTTTAACGTACAGATTTAATCTGAAATGGGAAGGCTATAATGCCAGCCTGATAATGAACACCAGGTACCAAGAATAGCAGCTTATTTCCAAAGACTGAGCTCTGGACTCATAAACGCCTTATTGGCCAAGACAAGAGCTGTAAGGCTCAGGAAGTCCTGCTGAGGTATGATGAATTCAGCACATGGTCTGCAATGAGAGATCTCGCTATTCATGGTGGGAAGGAGACTAAAAGGAGCCCTGTCAACCAGGGAAATAAGAACAGAAGAACAGGCTTCTTGGGTCCAGCTAGCCCCATATCCTGTCTTCTGACAGTGGCCAATGCCAGGTGCTTCCAAGGGAAAGAACAGAAGAGGGGCAATTATCAAGAGAAATGAATAGGGAGCAGGTTTAAAACAAACACGTTTTTCTTCACATAGCGCAAAGTCAACCTGTGGAACTCCTTTCCAGGGGATGTTGTGAAGACCAGGACTTGAACTGGGTTCAAAAAAGAGCTAGATAAATTCATGGAGGTTAGGTCCATCAATAGTTATTAGCCAGAATGGGCAGGAATGGTGTCCCTTCCCTGTTTGTCAGAGGCTGGAAATGGGTGACAGGAGAGGGATCACTTGATGGTTACCTGTTCTGCTCACTTCCTCTGGGGCATCTGGCATTGGCCACTGCGGGGAAACAGGACACTGGGCTAGATTGTTTGTTTTAAATCTGCTGACCTCAATGGGAATCTCTCCCATGGCTTCAAGCTGAGCTCCATCGGGGCATGTCTGGCTCGGCCATTGTTTGCAGTGTTGGAGGAAGGAGAAGTGTTAAGACAGTGGTCCCCAACCTTTTCAGGTTGTCGGGCGGCAGGGGGCGTGGCCGTTCGCCCGCTGGGCGCCAGGGGGCGGGGACACTTGCCCGCCCGAGGGGCGGCCCCCCCCAGCCGCATGCCCGGGGGCGGGGCCCCCCCCATAGCCACGCGCCCGGGGCCGGCGCGCCCCCCCCGTAAGCGCCGCGCGCCCGGGGGCGGGGCCAAGGCCGGGGCCGGCACTGGTGCCGGTGCCAGGGCACGCGCAGCGCACCCGGGGCTGGCACCTGCCGCACGCCCAGGGGCAGGGCCAGCCCAGATTGCTCCGTGGGCGCATGTGAAGAGCCCGGCGGGCGCCATGGCGCCTGCGGGCACCGGGTTGGGGACCACGGTGTTAAGAGGATGATGGCATTAATGGCTATAAGCCAGGATGGGTAGGAACGGTGTCTCTAGTGGGAGATGGTAGGGATCATGTGAGGATTCCCTGTTGTGTCCCCTCCCTTGGGGCATCTGGCACTGGCCACTGTGGGCAGACAGGACACTGGGCTGGATGGGCCTTTGGGCTGAGCCAGGCTGGCCGCTCTTCTGTTATGTTCTTATGATACATTTTTGCTCCTGCCTTGATGTTTGCTGGTGAACAAAATGTGGGGAGCCCGCTTCTGAAGCACGTCACGCTGTGTAACTCACCAGGGAGAGCAGCCAGGTAACAAGGGCATGGTAGGTGCTGGCTGCTGTCAAGACAGTGTCTGGGAAGCGTCCACTATGCTGACCACATGTGGCTACTTGTCCACAGCTGGAGAGCCAAATCGTCATGAGATGCATCTCTCCACTAGCGCTGTCTGCGCTGGGTAGCACGTTCACCGCTGGCAAATAAGAGGTTTCCTGTGGCAGGAGAGAGGGAACGTTAAAATAAACGGTGTGACGAGGCCAGAGACAGAAAACATATTTTGTTTCGGGGGTAGGGAGTTAGTCTGTTACAGAAAAAAACAACAAATGGTCTACCAGAGCATTTGATATTTAGTTTATTCAACACAACTGGGTGCCTCCATCTACAGGGATGTCCATGTCTACAGCGTCTCTTTTACATCGCGTATCCAAGAGACAGCACCTAAGACCCCTTAGCTGCATGGGGGGGCATTGATTCTGTATGGCTTGACTCCCAGTGCCACTCCCTGTAGCATGCTGGCTTCGCTCAGAGCTCTCTCGCCCAGCGCGGCTTAGCCTGGGGAAGCTAATGAGCTCACAGCCCGCGGTGATATGGCTGGAGCTATTCAGTATTCATCATCAACCTGAAGTGTTAATTAGTGATCAAGGAAATGCCCTTGAATCAAGCCTGATAAGAGCCAGAGCGCTTGTATTACTGTCTGTTCTGCCTAACAACCCTCGCTGCTCTCCCATGTACATTCCAGTGAACTCGCACTGCATCTCCTTGACTGGAACTGAGCATTGGGATTGTTCAATTAGGGAAAAGCCCTTCCCCCATCCTTTGGTTTTCAAATGCAATTCTCATACTTTTGCACTGACCATGATCAGTTTTCCAATAACATTCAGTCTGTTCTGAAACTCTGCGCCGCTCAATTCCTTACGCCCACGCTAAAACACACACTTACCTTTAATCTGTCCCTCCAGCAGCATGTGGGGAACTTTACAGGGTGTAGTAATATGAGGGCCTGAAACAAAGGCCCATGTACACAGGCCTGGTGTGAGGCCTGAGGCCTAGCTAACAATGAACAAAACATGCCTACCACAAAGCAAAGCTAAGCTGTGAGCAAGAGGCAAGGCCGCTGCTCACAGAACTCAGCACAAACAGGGCTGAGGGAGCAAAATACTAATTGGTAATAGGCCCAGGTGTAGACCAGTAATTGGTGCTAGGTACCAACCGCAAAACATTGGTGCTGGTCGTAAGTTGAAAGCACACGGCACCACCAGCTCATTAAAAAAGATCTTGGGACCCACACTCCCCACAGACACAGACACAGGTTCAGAAAAGGGTCTAAAATGACAGCATGATGGATAGAGATGATCTAAGCAGATCACGAGGCACAGGATGGCGGGTGGTATCTAGGCAGCGCGATGACTAACCTGTTTGTACCTGTATGCAAAGTGGTGTTTTGGGGGGACAGTCTTTGTCCAGCTGGGGAGCAGTGGGAGTTTCTCACTAGTTGTGCTGAGGCCATTGTTATAAGTACATGTGTAGTGATTCGGTGCAGTCAAATATGACAACTGTGACTGTACTTCGCTTAACAATAAACCTGGCCGGGAGCCTTCAGTCCTTCTCTGATCTGTGGCCTCTCGGAGTCTGCGGTGGTCATTGGGCCCACATCATTGAGCACAGCCGCAAGCTGCGTTCTGGTTCTCATCATCGACAGAGCAGGAGACCTGTCCAGACGCTGCGGCAGTAAATCGTGCCCCTACCACCCAGGGCAACACGTTTGCACACAGCACACAATTGCGACGGCACTGCATTTTCATCCCCAGCTCTCTGGGTTGTGGGTCACCGCAGTGTATCAATCACAACGGGCTGAGGCTTAGCGGATACAAGTTTGTTGGCCAACATGAACAATGCGTTCCCAAGAAAATGGCTCTAAGGCAGCGATGGGCAACCAAGGCTACTGAGCGAGCCACATGAGTGGCCCTCCTTCGTTTCAGTGGGCCGCAAGATTGAAACCAGCTGTGAGCACTAAGCATGACCCCAAGACTAGGATTACATACATTAATACAGGGCGCGCTGACTATTTCAATACAAGCGGAAATGCTTTAACCATTTGTCTATTAATAACACTGTCATCCACTTCAACTATAATAAAAAAGAAACATTTACACTTCCTTTACAATATCAAATCCCTGCCTGACCTCTTCTGCCTCTCCCCTCCAAAGTGCATCTCTGCTCCTCCCCCTCTCTATCTAGCTTGAACACTGTGAATCAGCTGATTTGCAGCATTCAAGCTCTGGGGCAGGTAAGTGCGGGGCCCCCCGGACATGAGAGGCATGGGGGGACGGGGCAGAAAAGGGGTGCACAGGCCGCACGTGGAACCCCAATGGGATGCCTGAGGGTCAGAGGTTGCTCACCTCTGCTCTAGTGGATCAAACGATGCTGTTTGTAGACAGTTCTTGGAAAGGAGAGTTGGCCTTTTTCTAAATTTCCTTTCAGTGAATCCATATATTGGATTGGAAACCAGTTCTTATTGCTCTAAATTGGCAGGTCCTGTGGAGATTTTTAGATGGTTGGATGTTATGGGGAAGGGGGCAGATCAATCTGAGACCTTTCACCCCTAAGGAGAGGACTGGACTGGCCTGGTAACAAATGAAAGCTGTCACCAACTAATGGTTTCTAGGTAAATCTAGTGGATCTAGCGGGGTGTCCTTGTTACGTAAGAGCAGCTGCTCTTCTTTGCACAGTGAGTTCACCTTTCGGTCCTTTTGGGGGTTTCTCCCAGTTAGGAGGGAGGGCCATTAGAGGAGATCTTTGTATAACTATATCGTTTACGTGGCTAAACTGAAGCTTTTGGACTCCAGGGCTCTCAATCTGCCATGAAATGCACACTAACGTTGTGTAAAGATGAAGCTAAAGGTCAGATCTTATTGTGAGACAGTCTTTGGGGTGTTAAACAGAGTCCCTAGCAGTGAGGACTGAATCAGAGTGTAGTCCATCCACACTGAAGAGGAGCAAGGCGGCTTCCTGATGAACGAAATAAAGAGGTATCTTTTATGTGTAGGGGTTGTGGATGGAAGCAGTCTCATTCCATACCGGATAGAGGATTCATAAAACAGTAGCTTGCAGCCAAGTCTACATTTATCTTTCTATGTCATCCTCCGCGCATCCTGGAGCATGGGGATTTAACAGGCAATCCCTGATGAGTGGCAAATTACCGACTGCAGAAATTGTCTGCCAAAAGATGCATCAGCTGTACATTTGTAAATGTGAACTGATTTCTAGGTACTTTAGCAGCCTTGGCTAATTCCTCTAATGAAGTCACTATTCTCTCCATATTGAAACAGCTCCAGCCTCGCATGACCCCATACAGTACACAGCATTCGTGTGCAGAAAAAAGAAGGAGGGAGGGAGAGGAGCCCGGATGGGGCACGCATCAGCATTGCCATGTGTCTGTTTTCATAAGCCTGCAAACGGGACAGCACTGTGCTTTAACCAGCCAGGAAATGCAGTTGTTCCCCATTAGCCATCATGTCCATCTCTCCAGTGAAACACAGCTAACATTCCTTCAAGGCTTCCTAAACTCTAGCGTTGGATGAAGACATATTGGAAATGTCAAGTGTTTGTTCTTTCCCATTCTTTGGGGAAAGGAGAAAACAGTGGCAATACCATCTGTTAGTCGATTTCAAACTCCACATTAAATTGTGGAATAAATCCTGCAATCAGCCCGAGACCTGCTTTTATCACTGCCGACTAGAAGCAACGCATAAGAATGAGAAATTGTTTGAATTTCCTGTATTAAGCTGGCAGAACACACTGTAATTAGGATGGCAACAGTTAATAATGAAAAGAATAGCAAGATTGACGTTAATGGTTCGAATGGTCTTTCTGTGAATGCACTTTAGAACGAGACTCACAGTTGATAACAGGAGTGGTTTTCAGAATATTAACCAGCCTGGGGTTACTGAGCTGAGAAACAGGACCACTCTGGGATGGTACAGAGATTTTCTGACCTGAACCATGCTTTAGATTATTCAGACGGATGAGGTATAAACCCCCAAAGTGGATCATTCTAAAACACTGCCAAAATAGGACTGCGGGGATTCAAGGATTTGAGAAACAGAGGCTGTATTAGCTGCTAATATCCCTTCTCCACAGCTCTCCAATTGGGTCCAGGCATTGCATATTGTGTTAGGCTGTTGAAATTGAAAGCAGACGTTCCCTTGCTAGGAATAACTTCTTTTCTCTGCTATTATTCTTAGCCCCTAGCTTGAAACAGATCATCTCTCCTGCTTGGAAGTCTGATAAGATTTGGAATCAGCCATTCTTCTCTCCATGGGAGCCCGAGAGTGCTAAAGCCTGCCTGGGTCTATGCAAGGGCACAAGAAGGGGAAGAGTCCCAGAGGAGTCACTCAGCAATGATTGCAGTGTGGAGGGGCAGGTGGGATCCCCTTGGTGCACACGGCCATGCTCAGCACAGGACCCAGAGCAGGGGGAACGGCTTTATAGCAGCTTCATGTTCCCCCAATCGTGGGGCCAGGAGGGACTGGGTCAACCTCAGGTGCAATTCACAGCAGCCCCCGGGCTGCTATCCCCCAGTGCCTGATAAACAAGGTGGGAATAGCAGTTGTCCATATACGTCCCTCTCCGGCTGGCCACTTCCTTGGTATCCCCCATGCTGGAGTCAGGAAGGGGTGTGGTATGGAGCCAGCTCCATTGGCTCTATCCCACTTGTGTCTCATTCACTCCCAGGGAATCCTCAGCAGCCCCGGCAGGGCACTTTGAGGGCTTCTTTGTGCCACCAAAGCAGCACAAAGAAACCAAACCAGATCCAAGGCCCAAGGAGCGCACTGGCAGATCTATACTGCTTGTGCCACTGGCCTTGTGTCTGGGCAACAAGGCTGTGGTTACAGGGCAAACGGATGTGCTTGGCCCCAAATTCACATGCGCTTCTGAGCTCTGCAGTGAACAGATGGCTCCACTGCAGTCAGCAATTGCACCTGAGGACAGCAACCAAACGCAGAGCGCTGTCGCAGGTTACTTGGCCTGGCCAGTGATATCCTCTCGGTGGTGTCTGAACCTCCCCTTGCTGGATGCGGATGGTACGTGCCGCTGCCCTGGCTGTGCCGTCTTTCTGATGTGATGCCAGGATCAGGCTCAGCATGGACTCTCTTGACACTGTTTCTGGAAGCACAAGTCCCGTTGGCTGCCCCTGAGCTACTAGTTAGGAGACAACCCTTCCCGCCCGGCCAGTATATTTCTACTCGGACTCTGAGAATCGTTGGGAAGGGATCAGAAGGGCCAGCCTGTGATCAGTGAACCTCAGACAACAGCTCCCAAATGCTGTGATGCTCTTCAGAATGATTTCCAAACCCCGAAGATACAAAAGCAGCCCGGAAAGCTCACGGTATTTCCTGCTTCCACCTACTGCAAGAGTCCTCCCTCCGAATGTTCTTCCGTGCCAGCAGATGTGATGTGAAAGAGCCTCATTTGGCACATCTTATCTTCAGCATCCTTCAGTGAAAATTCCCATTTTCCACACTCTCGCACTCAGTTAACACATTACAGGCCTGATTCTCGTCCACCCTACATGAGAGGAAATCAGGAGGGACTCCGTCAAAGTAAGTGGGAACAGAAGCAGGCCAAACAGCGCCTGGCTCCCTCACAGCGCTTTTCATCCGGAGATCTCAATGCACTATTCATGCAAAGCCAATAGCATCATCATTCCTGTTTTACAGGCACGGAAACTGAGGCATAAGGAAGGAAAATGACATGCCTACAGTCACCCAGTGGCAGAACTGGGAGGAGAAGCCCTGTCTCCTGTCCCAGCCAAGTGCCCTATTCACTAGGCTCCACTGCCTCCTGAAGCATCTACTGTCTTTATATACTTCTCTTATTCCATTAATAACACGGCACTGAGCCAACACTATGCAAATTGAAATACACCCATAACCTAGGTACAGTCCAGTAGTTGTAGCTTTCACCATCACGTTTTCCTGTTCATGTTTTTCCTTCCCTTGTTGCTGTGAGAGAGACTTGCACAAAGGAAGGGCGAGAGTAACCCACTAGAAGAGCTTCACATGGCCGCCGGGATTAGTCACCAGAACAGCTCAGTCTTCTGTGCCCTCGCCACACGCCTGTGGGGAAGGGAAGGGCTGCCCTTCCCCTTGGACAGAACTGAGCCTCGCTCAAAGACCCTCAGGGAGCCTGTGGTGGAGCAGGATGTACCTGGTTCCCTAGACAAGGAAACAAAAGGGCTGTTGAATACACAAAGTAATCCCAGGTGGAAAATGAAGACAGACGTTTTCCCTTTGATGCGTGTAGTCATGGAACCAGCTCCTCTTGTGAAGTGAGGTGACGAGGCAGGGACATCTGCCTTTGGGAGGGTTACCCTGGTACAAAGGGTCTGAGGCTCTCATGCCATCTCCCATCTCGCTGCAGAAAGGGGCGTGAGCAGTAATGCTGTAAGCGATGCTGAAGTCCTGACCCTGCACACAGCCCCACCAGGATTAGGGGAGGGCAAAGGGAAGTCGGCCCATCAACTCATGACGTGGTACTTGTAGTGTCAGCAGGTAAAACAGTTTCACAGAGGGGTGTGATTATGAAGCCGTGTCCCTGCGAGAAAGGCCAAGCCTGCGATGGAGGGCAGGGCACTGAAAATGGAATGACCACTCCACACGCAGCCCTACCCGAAACCATCACAGAGGGCTAGCTGGGTACATGTAGCACCTTCCAAACGATGCTCCTCCGAGACAGCGTAAGCCCCATCCAGCGTGGTGAGGAGCACTGCGGCGGGGTGCCAAGTGCCCGCACCTCCCACCGGTCTCACTGGGAGCTGAGGGCCCTCAACACTTTGCTAGATGGAGCCTTGTTTTCATCTGCAAGGACCAATCCGTGCTGCTGACATTCCCAGTGTGTCTGGTATGACTTCGGCTGGGAGCTCTTGGGAGGGGGCGGGACATGACTTATCTCTGCGCCTGATCCCAAGGGGTGCTGAGCGCCCGTGCTGACTTCAGAGGGAGGGCTGTGTAGCTGCGTCAGGCTGCACCCTGAGCACCTGCTTTGTACCAATCCTAACAACAGGATTCTTCCACTCTGCTACCCCAGCTAGACGGTCTGAAATTCCTAGGAGCAGCACAGTCCTTGTGGACAAGGCTTCTCTAGTTGGCACGAGGATTTTATTATGGCAGCACCTAGCGGCCCCAGGCGAGATTCCCCCCATCACGCTAAGCACTGAACGGAAACCAGCGCTCGTACTGCTCCCCAGGATCAAAGAGATAGTCACTGATCTGCCCCAGCCAAGGTGATAGAGTTTGGCCCATAGGTAACCTAGACTTCTGCCAGCTTGTCAAAAAGCAACTGCCTTATGCAGACATAATTTCTGCCTCACTTGCCCCCTTGCAGATGGGAGCTAGGGGTTAGCTAATTAACGGGTTGTGCTATTGCTTGCTCTTCAAATCTACCTTGACAACTCTGCAAATGGGAATGGGAAAGTATTTAGGGACCTCTACTGGCAGCAAGCGCCGCATGGACGCAGTCCTGGAAACAATATTCCTTTCACTTGTAGTAACCTTCCCCTTAAGCAAAAGCAACAAATGTTTCCATCTGTCAAGATCTGCCATGAGTATATTTAATAATGGACCGACAGTCATTTTAATTACTCCCAAGATGGACCAAGGAACATAAAGGACTAAATATTTCATAGCTTTCTATGAGCCATTTCAAAGTCCTATTAGAGAAAAAGGGACTGA
Source organism: Pelodiscus sinensis (assembly GCF_052426305.1). Classification (NCBI taxonomy): domain Eukaryota; kingdom Metazoa; phylum Chordata; order Testudines; family Trionychidae; genus Pelodiscus; species Pelodiscus sinensis. The sequence goes on from NC_143066.1 coordinate 4,609,661, forward strand.
AAAGAACCCCAGTCCTGGAAAGACCTCAGATTTCAGCCACTCCACAGCAGAGCTGGGAAGTGATATAGACAAAGCCAAGGGCTCCTGCAAGGGCATTCCACTAGGCAAGGCTCAAGACACAGAGGGCAACTTCCCTCCCCAAACCTGCCACCCGCTGCTGTGCCATGGTACAAGCATGGGGGACAATGGAGGATGTGCCCAGTGTGGGTGGCGAGTGTTACTGCCACACAGATCTGAGTCAGCACAAAGCAGCTTGCACCCAAATCAAGCAGTACGATACACACTCTTGTTTCAGCCTGTTCTCGGTGGGCCTGGGACCCCCAGGACATGGCCTGGAAGCCGGCCTGCTACAGCCTTGTGTGAACTCGCCCAGAAGAATCTAGGGTGAGGTTCCCTTGTGAACCGGTGACCTCGGCAGGCTATGCGAGTGCACCCTCTAGCATTAGCATTGCTGGGCTCTCACACCAGCGTAGGCTGGACCTGTGTGCGGTTCTGACTAGGTAAGCAGGAGCGCACACCTTGCAAAAGAAGAGCTCCAGTAGGCACTTGCCAGGAGCCCAAGAGCCTAAACTAATTTGCATAGACCTCTGCAACCCAGTTCAGGAGCTGGTGTCAACCTGCCTTCGCCCAGCCATGCCTTGAAACCTGTCTCAGTGCACGACCCTCCCCCTCCACACCCGATCACTTGGTGTCGCATTTGATTTTCCTGGTTTCCTGTTCGCGCCTTCCACCTGCCACCTTCTCTTTGCTCTCTGCCTTCTCTCCCCTTCCTTGCACCAGCTGGTCCCTCCCTGTTCTTCTGTGTCCCTGCCTCTGCCCTGCCATTAACCCCCTCCCTCCTCTCTATTCTCTCCCGTTCCCCAGTCTCAATTCCTGTCCCAGGGTGATGGGATGAGACATGGCATCTTCCCCCAAGGGCCAGGCCATTGCAGCCCAAAGAAGAGGACAGTGCTGTGGGCAGCTCTGCTTTGTTCTCCCAGGCCCCCAGCTGGCAAACTTGCTCTTGTCACAGGCCTCAGTTACCCAGCAGGGACCGGATCTCGCTTCTCAGCCAGCAGATTGTTGGCTGGTAGGGACAGACAGGACGTTCAAGAGAACGTTCTGGTCAGCGTGCTCTCGCCGGCACCCTTCTCCTCTCCCAGCAGCAGCCAGCTGCCTGCAGCCTGGAACGGACACAGGGAATCTGTTTTGAAGAGTGTATCTTTGGGACTCAGTGCTGCAAGCCCCCAACAAAGACTGTCTTCAGTCCAAAGCTACAGCGAAAGAAGTTCTACTTGCCACGCCCGTTTGGTCATACTCAGCTCTGGTTCCCCCTCTCTCCTTCTGGTGCTACACTCTGCTCCCTCTCCTCTCCTGCTAGCTTGCTTTCAACCCTGAGGTATACTGACGAGGTGCACGCTGAAAGGAAGAGCAGGCAATTAAGGGCTGACAATCAGGCACAGTTCCCAAACGTGAGAACAAGCCGACTGTCTCCCAAGCAACGGGGCTCTCACCCTTCCTTAAGTTACTTAACAAAGCACTGGAGAATGTACTATAGGCAGCAACCAGACTCGTCAGCTCTGCACATGTAACTGGCTGCTGCTTTGAGTGTGGAAACCTGGAGACAGAGGAAGATTGGACAGTGAGTTAGGTTGCCTGCCTGGGTCTAGAGATTCCTAGATTCAGTTCCTGCTCCATTTCAGATTTCACATATGGCAAAAGTCATTTTGTCTCCATGCCTCAGTTTCCCATCTATGAAATGGGAATACAATGTCCTCACCTTGCCTGGGTGCCACAAGGAGAAATGTATTAAAGATTATGAAATGCATAGATACTATAGCAATGGGAACACATACATACAGTAGGTTCCACTGAATAGCAATGCTGATACAACTTTGGCTTAATGGCTACACATCTCCTTGGCCTCTGAGGACAGGACAAGAAGCCAGGGGCTTAAACTGCAGCAAGGGAAGTTTAGATTGGACATTAGGAAAAGCTTCCTGCCTGTCAGGGTGGTTAAACACTGGAATAAGTTGCCTAGGGAGGTTGTGGAATCTCCATCACTGGAGATATTTCAGAGCAGGTTGGACACACGCCTGTCAGGGATGATCCAGACGGTGCTTGGCCCTGCCGTGAGGGCAGGGACCTGGACGCGATGATCTCTCGAGGTCCCTTCCAGTTCTAAGTGTTCTAGGATTCTATGATATTGCTGGGAACCAATCAGAGCAGGGTTAATGGGATTAGGGCATTGACTTATTGGTAACTTTAATTGGAACAAACGCCCCAGCTTCAGGCCAGTGTGTGAGGCTGCAGCCAGAAAGGAAGTGCTAGGATTGGCTTCTCTGACTGCAGGCTGGTCACCCTGCCTGCACACAGGGCCATATGGGCAGGGAGGCAGCAGCGAGGTAAGTGGCTGCAGCCCAGCTGTTGGAACTGCATGGCACCTGCCCCTCCCCTGTCCAGGCTGTGCCCTGCTGAGGAACTGCATGCAGGGAAGGAAGCACTGAGCATGCCGAGTCCCTATCCATGGAGAGCCCTGGGGTTGGGGGTACAGTGCAGTCCCCCAGACCCCGCCCACCAAGGCAGGTTTGCTGGTTCTAGCCAAAGGAGGCGAATCCCAGAGCCTTCCCCGGCTGTAGCCTCACAACTCGGCTGGCTGCTTTTTAGCAACTGCTGGATAATAGCAACATTCTGCTGGCAAACAAACCGTCCCTAATCAGTAGAACTTACTGAATCTAAGAGACTCCTTCAGGGAATGGACTCGCTGGCTGCACTGATCTTTCCCACCCGCAACTTCAGTGATCTCCAGCTGCATTCAGAGACCCATGGAGACTGTCACAATATTCTTAGGGACCAACCCAAGCCCCAGTGAAATCCAGGGGACTCTTTCCCTTGACTTTGCTGCACATTAGCTTGGGCCTTAGAGCTCCAATTTCAGGCTGTTTGTTGGCACATGCGCCAGCTCCTTGAAAGACTCCATAGAAGGCAGGAGGGCTCGCATCTTAATTTTTTTAAAAAACAAATGGAAGTTAATATTCCATAGAAACAGAATGGCCTCCCTGAAAGAATTCTCTGTGCCATAGGTCCTGGACAGCGACCAGCTAGCGTGATTCAGGTATTACATTACTACCTCCACGGCACCCTATTGACAGTCCATGGAATGAAGGCTCTTTGGTGCCTAAATCTCTCTTGACAATGAGATGTAAGTGCCTCAGTCAGCTGGGCACTGCAATGCTGAGCACAGCAATGCCTAAACACCTGTCAAAGTCTGGGCCTTAGCATTTTGAAATGATAATTAGGTGTAGTCTGGGTGAAGCAAGCGTCACCTCAGTGGCACTTCTGCAAGACCTGGTCAAATGCCACATAAAAGCAGGACGATTGGTGATTATTTTCGACTTAGGTACCATGGTGCTGGGTGCGGTATAAAAACAGGAAACAGCTGGATAATGAGATGTTGGTAGTCTTGACTTGTTTTAATGCCTGCACCGACAGGTCACCGGTCTTCACCGTCCCACAGCTCACAGTACTGGGAACCAGAGCTAACACCACCGCAGTCTTTGCAGCCAAACTTTAAGGCCCGGATTCTCTGCTTTGACAGTCATGGCTTCCTAAATCTCAGGGGTGCAATCCTGATCCCTGGCATAGGTTAGAGCAGCCTGAGGGCATCTCTAGCTTACTGCCTACGTTCGCTAAGGAATCGCAAAGGCAGCCAAACACAGCTGGAGCACAGCATAATAAATAATAAGCTGACAGAGGAGCCAGATACACTGCCACTGTACCAGCTACTAGTTCCCCCATGCGGAAGGAATTGGTGGCTGGTCAGATCCAGCTTGTTTCTAGCCCCTTTGAGCTGGCAGCACAAGAAAATCTTAAAGCCGTACAGTTCTTGCACAGTAGATTTAACTACATGATCTCTAATTAACTTACCTTATTTTTAAGCCATTCTGGAGGTAGGGTAGTAGTGATGAATTTATTTTTTTCATTAAATGAGAGAGATTTTGGTCTTGTTTCAAACAATTGGTAAATATTTTATTAGACAAAAGAGAGGGAAACAGGGGCCATCTGGTGGCTGTTTGATGTATCACTGCAAAGTATAAACCCAGCATCACCAGAGAATGAAATCGGATGGGACTCAGAAGAGCATATACAGGCCAAGTTCAGCAGAGGAAGCAGCTCTGGCCATTTTTACAGATGTGTTTCTGAACAGAATCTCACTTTTAATTAAAAAACTATGTTAACATAACACTAAGGGCAAAATTCTGTATTCAGTTACTCCACATTCATGTTGGCGTGAGTTCAGTGGAACTATACATGTGCGCTGTGTCTACACTGCACCCCTTTTCCGGAAAAGGGATGCAGATGAGACAAGTCGGAATTGCAAATGAAGTGGGGGATTTAAATATCCCCCGCTTCATTTGTATAAACATGGCTGCCGCTTTTTTCCGGCTCGGGGCTTTGCCGGAGAAAAGCGCCAGTCTAGACGAGGTCTTTTGGAAAATAAAGCTTTTTCCGAAAGGTCCCTTATTCCTGATTTTAAGAGGAATAAGGGACCTTTCGGAAAAGGCTTTATTTTCCGAAAGACCCCGTCTAGACTGGCGCTTTTCTCCGGCAAAGCCCCGAGCCGGAAAAAAGCGGCAGCCATGTTTATTCAAATGAAGCGGGGGATATTTAAATCCCCCACTTCATTTGCAATTCCGACTTGTCTCATCTGCATCCCTTTTCCGGAAAAGAGGTGCAGTGTAGACATAGCCCAACAGTGTAAATGAAAACAGAATTGGGGCCTTGAGAATCTAATTTAAATCTACAAATTCTGATTTAGAGACACAGCAACTCAAAAATCGCACTTAAGTCAGGAAATGTCAGCTACTATTCCTGCACGCAGTCACATCAGATAACTATAACTGGAACAAAATAGACTTTGCTCTATTTTTATTTGTTTGCTTTGTGCATGTGACAGTTTTGTGTATAATCAAGTTTACCTAGGTGAAAAGCCCCATGCACCTGTTAAGAGTGGCTGAATTCTATCTTTTTGCCCTGTTTCACGAGGTAGGGCCTGATCTGGAAAAAGACTGCCCACAGAGAAATAGATTATCCCCATGAATAAAGTTACTCATCTGTGAAAATCTTTGAGGAATCATGCTCTTAGTTCGTTTCCCCTTTATAACAATAAGAAAATATCCTTCAAGATATCCTGGAATTGGCAGGCTACTCTGGGATAGCTGGCCTAGAAAGGCAGGAAGGTCCCGAGGTTAGGTTGCAAGCTTGGGCCTCTGGCATGACTTGTAGCAAACCTTAAGGAAATCATCTCATCTGTGTGTCCCAGTCCCCAATCTGAGAGGTATTGTAAGTACAACCCCGGAAAGAGCATGGTGCAGTCAGACACAACAGCACTGGGATCATCTAACCTTTGCTCGATTGGTGAAAGATCCGAAACTTCATTTTTGAAACGGACTGATTTCAGGTGGTCTTCCACTGTCTTTAAGTCAAGTAGGCTCAGTACTTCAAGGAACTCTGAAAAGCTTTTTGCTTATATTTTGGGCCAAATTCTACTTTCAGTTACACTGCGTAGAGCAAAAGTAACTTCCAGTGAGTGTGGCCCGGGAGAAGTAATGCAATATGGTTGAGGTCAGGGCTACATTTTGACAGGTAAGTTACATGTCATGATCATGCTCTCACTGTCGTCCATGGGAGTTTTGCCACCCAATCTAATGGAAGCAGGGGTGCACGGGAATCAGAAAGTGGTGCTGGAGCATGAATGGTCCTGATTTGACACTCGGGGTATGTTTACATTGCATCTGGGAGCAAGCCTCCCAGCCTGGGCCCACAGACTTGTGCTAGTGGGACTTGCATTAGTGTGTTAAAATAGTTGTGTTGCAATGCCCAGCAGGAGTCCCACTAATCCAAGTCTGTGGACCCAGGCTGGGAAGCTGAGTCACAGATGCAGTGTCCACTTAATATGCAAGATAAGTAACTTCAGAAGGCAGGTGCCTCTAATTTACCTTACATCTTTTCAATTGCTTTACCTGCAACCAAAATCCCTTCACCACCACTGCACATATGTTACCCTTGTTTTGTCCATCTACTGAAACCAAATTTGTGCAGCTCTCATTATGTTGTTGCTTAAACCCTACATGTACTTTACAGAACCATTTACATCATCACCCAAGTTAGACTTTCAAGAACACTACATTTGCTCATGCTAGGTCTGAATCCGGACCAATAGATCGAGGGCACAATTTTCAAAAGTGCCTAACTAACTTAGGAGCCAAGTTCCATATTAAAAAGTGAACTAGGCATGTAGCCGCGTGATTCTCAGTGAAAGCCAAAAGAGCTCAGACTCCTAAATGTCCAAGTCATTTCTGAAAATTGGATTGGGGGGCAGATTTTAAAGGTATGTAAGCATCTTAAGATGCTGACGTGAGAGTTTCAAAACACCCATTGAAATCAATGAGAGTTTGGCACCAACATGTTTTGAAAATCGCAATAGGTACCCAGCTGCATATTTAGGTGCCTAATTACCTTGAAAAACTCAGTCCTTACTCTCCTAAGTCACTTAGGTGTTCTTGAAAATGTTACCTCAGATCTAATGATTCTCATTTAGTCTATTGCCACCTTACTAGAAGTAGAAACTGTGAACAGAATTTGACTGAACTGGATTAAACTATGGCAAGAGTGGTGACATTAAATCTGAATTTCCTTGCTTTCAAGAGTTTCTATAAGACTTTTTATGTAACTTTCACACAGTTTATAAAAACAGTTCATTACTTTCTAATAACCTCTATGCAGGCTTCTGAGCTACTGTACTTATTATTCAATGTAATTACTGATGTACATTAGGATGGTCAGGAGTCCTGCGCTCCAAATCTGAATGTCTATCGCTGCCAAAAAAAAAAAGTCTGTAGAAAACAAATTTGATAGCGTGTTGCCCTGTCTGAGACTCCAGTTTATTCTTTGAAAAAAAATATATGTGGTGTTAGATATTTTCATTTCCAAATCTCTGAGCAACACAGCTGCCAAATTATAGCTTTAGTTTTCTGTGTCAAAACAGTCTCAGTTTTTCTGCTTCCATCTATGCAAATAAAAAAAGAAGAAAGAAAAAACTGCTCTAATCTGAAGCCCAGAAACGCTGCTAACTGTCAGGGTGAATTTCAAATAACCCTAAAAAGGACTGTTGGAACTGATGGATGATATTGTCATAGTTTTTGTTTCTATTTTTATTTCAAAATGGGTTTTTAGGAACAAGACCTGGATAGAAGCTGCCCACAGACTGCATTTCGTATAGCTCCATCACTATGCATCATGAATTTAGTTACAGGTGGAAGACTAGTAGTTTATGAAATTAGCACTGGATTAAGGAGTCTTTTACCTTTATTACCTGGATACAAATTCAATGAAGGTTGGTTCTGATCAAAATATATCACATCCTGACAATGGTTTGGTGCAACAGAGTTGGTGGAATTCGATCTATTTCCAAATGAACAAGTGTCCATATCTTAACAAGCACCAACAGGAGTTTGTTAACAGCTTCTGCCAGACCACAAATGCAACAAGTTTGCTGATTCTACTAGACTACACACGAGAAACCCTTATGGAAGGTCCCTATAGAACAAGCATTGAACCCACTAGTGGAATGCTATGTGAGAACTGAGTACTGCATCGCTCTTCTTGATCCTCCTTTATTGACACAAAAGACTTCAGCTAGCAGGTTAGTCAATCCAATATTTTTAATCAGCGGTTAATCCAATGTTTTAAAAATGAATATTTAAAATGCAAAAATCCAGTAAAGTCACATTTGTTTACAAAATATGCAAACCTGACTAAACCAGCCTCCTGTCAAGTGCATTTAGGCCACATGACCTAGCATTAACCAAAATGTTTGCGACGGTTGCTAAGCCAAAGTGATTGGTACCAGTGAACCTGGAGCAAATGTAGGGACAAATCTTGTTCCCCATCACCCTCTGCGGGGATGGAGGGCTCTTCCAGCCACAAAACTAGTGCAGTGACAAATATAGAGAACCCATGGAAATGAGAAATGACCTTCTTTTCTGAGTCTTGTATTAGGCTTCCGAAATTTAGAATGGCTTTGGGATCCCCCTAAGAACACGCTCAGCAAAGATCAAACACTGTAGGGAAAGAAAGTAAGGGCATGTCTACACTGAAGGGCAAAAGTTGAATTGAGCTACACAACTTCAGCTTCGTCAATTGCATAGCTGACATCGAAATAGCTTAATTCAGCTTTTGGCGCTGTCTACACAGCAGGAAGCTGAAGGAAGAACACTCTTCCTTTGACTTCCCTTACCCTTCATGAAATGAGGGTTACAGGAGTCGGAGTAGGAAGTCCTCCAGCTCGACATTATTTCGAAATAACGGCTTGCATTGTAGACATGCTCTATGTTATTCCGAAATAACGCTGCTGTGTAGATGTACCTAAGTAACATCACAATCCTCCTTTCACACCTGCTGCCTCTCCAGATGTGGGTGCAGTGCTGAGAGACAAGACACTGGGGACAGGTGACCAAATGGAAGCTAGCACCATAAAAATCAATAGTCCTGCACTGAGCTACTAACCGGGTGGAACAAAACGGGTGTTTTCTCTGCCATGGGCTGCTTTCCAGTGACTGAGTGTTGAGGCTGCAATCGCTCCAGCTGCTCCTGGAGTCTCTGTCTCCTGTGCTTCTCTTTCATTTGCTTCTCCTTCTGAGAGAGCTCTCTCACACTTTCTTCTGTCCTGCAAAACATGCCATACAGATCCACCTACATTCAGTTCTAACTCAGGGGTCTCAGCCTCCTATTTGTACTCATCCCATTTCAATATGCACCCAAATCCTTATGGCAGTCCCACTGTGCCACACCCTGCTGTATTGAGCAGCGTGGGGCTTAGCTGATGTGTATAGTCTGATTTCTTTGACGCATCCCTCCCAAGCTCCAGGTACTGTCCCATCAACACCCTGCAATCAGCCTCCTGTCAGCTCACGTGCTTTGGTCATTGGCAATGGTGGCAGATATTAGATCATTTAACGCTGGGAGAGAGGAAGTCTCTGGGACTGGCAGATATTAGACCATTTAGGGATTCATAGGTCAAAAAAGAAGAGCTTGAACTGCACCACAACGACGTCATGCAGCCTGGACAGGCTCTTGAGCATTGAGGTACTAGGGTCCCTGCATGAATCACTGCCAGATGCACACAACCCTTAACTCCAGTTTCAGCTCAAGATGGGGTGGCAGAGGCCTGCCTAACTGAAGCAAGGTCCCTATTATTTCTTTTGTTAATGCCCTTTAGCATTCTCTTTCCCTGGCCTCGCAAGGCATTTCCGAGCTCTCTCGCCTCCTCCTCGACATGCTTTGTAAAACGTAAAGACATCAGGACATCTGGCTCTTACACAGGTTTCCATCAGTAGCGCTCAACATGCTGCAGAAAGGCGGTCAATGTCATTATCCTCATTTTACAGATTGCAGAAACGAGTGACTTGGCCAAGGTCACCCAGGAAGCCAGCGGCTGGGTTGGAAACAGAACACAAGTCTCCCTAATCTCTAGCCAGAGCCTTCCCCATTGGGTCCGACTGCCTCTCTAAGCAATGGAGAGAGCCACCGGGTTTGACTGTCTCTCTGGGCCTACGTCTAGACTGCATCCCTCTGTCGACAGAGGGATGCAAGTCAAGCACATCGAAATTGCTAATGAAGCCGGGATTTACATATCCCGCCCCTCATTAGCATAAACATGGCCACCGCTTTTTTCGAAACAGAGTTTTTTTTTCAAAAAAATGGCAGTCTAGACGCGGATCTGTTGAAAATAAAGTGTTTTTTGACAGATCCTGTATTCCTCAAAAAATGAGATTTACAGGATCTGTCGAAAAAGCCTTTTATTTTTGACAGATCCGCGTTTAGACTGCCATTTTTTTTGAAAAAAACTGTTTTGAAAAAAAACGATGGCCATGTTTATGCTAATGAGGCACAGGATATTTAAATCCCAGCTTCATTAGCAATTTTGACGTGCCTAATCTACATCTCTCTGCCAACAGAGAGGTGTAGTCTAGTCACACCCTAGGCCAGACAGTCTTGTGCCCCCAGACTGCAGCCAGTAATATGCTCTCTACGTCAGTGATTTTCAACCTTTTTGTTTCCATTTGTGGACTCTTAGCACTTTCAAATGGAAGTGCAGACCCCTTTGGAAATCTCAGACATAATCTGCAAACCCTCGGAGGCCCACAGACTATAGGCTGAGAACCACTGCTCTAGCTGGATGCTCAGTGGAATGGCATTCAGACACACCACTGACAGATTCACTCCAAACGCTCTAGTACCTTGGGGATTCTGCTGCTTTATTTAGTGGGGGCCCTGGAGCACTTCCTGAACGTAGAGCGTCTTCAGTCTCTTTCTGGTTTTCCCTTGAAGGATCGACTCCATGTCTCACATGGCTTGGCGGGGGGGGGCTTCCTCTCTGTGAGTCTGAGCGCACCAACCACCTGGAAGTCACCTTGTTTGCCTCCCCTCTCACTCTTAGATAGCGTTTTCGCCTGATTTTCAGGGTGCCCATCTCTTCTGGGCTCTCAAGATCCTGGCTCATTCCTTCACCTCTTAGCACCTGCTTAGAGGCCTCGTTAGCAAGAGGCTGGGATGCTTCTTTACGGAAGTTACGGAGCTGCTGCAGCAGCAGGCTTTTCCCAGTGCAATCGCTGCAAATCAAAAATCAAATGGATTAAGCCAAGGTAGAGCATTATAATTTAGCAGATCCTTACTGAGGACCCTAATTTGACTGGTGGCGCAAAGCGGGCTTACAAGATCAGCTTGGATAATGGTTATTGATGTCCTAACGTTAGCTCACGGATGATAGAACAAGCCACCATGAGCCCACCTGGAATTCTTTGGGCACCCAGGTGGATCAAGTAGCCATTGCTGGATTGATCTGGACATTATGAACCTAGACAGCACTCGTGAGGCTCTGGTGGCATTGTCCCTTGTGATGGGACTAGTTATTTGCCTCTGCTGAAGAAGTGGTAGAGGGGATGGCCAGTTACACTCTGACTCTGCTGCAGTAGACTATTATCTAGAACGGTTTACGGTACACACAGCTCCTGGCTCTAGAGAGGGAGGGCGAACATTTTCAAAAACCCTTACACGATTCAAGAGCCGATAGCCCATTTCTAAAAGTGCCATAGACACGTAGGAGCCCAAGTTTCATTGAACGCCAATGGGATTTAGGAGCCAAGTCACTTTAGAAAGTGGGACTTAAGGGCCTTTGAAAAGGCCCTTGTGCCTGTCTCAGGAGCACTGAGCAAATGGACTGCGGCATGGAAGTCTGAGAGTCCACCGCTCCCCCCAAGTATCTCCTGTCCCATCCAGTGGGTATAAAGAGAGAAGATTCCCCCCTACTATTCTTATAGAAGAGAGGAGGGAGATCAGGGAGGCCTTCTTCCTCCCTGCATCTGCGGAAATGATGCTGGTGTGTTATCATGAGCAGCACAATGCTGGGATTTCCCTGGCTCACAATGACAGCGGAACGTTGCAACTCAACAGCAGGACACACTTGTTTTGTGGCTGCCTGTCACTTTGATGGTGAAGGCGCTCACTAGATGTCCGGTACCAGGGGAGGGCCACCAGATTTGGGTGTCAAGAAGGGAGCATTGCAGAGGTCACAGCTCGGCTCTGATGGAGGCAGCTGAGAATTATTTGGACCCAGACAAATGGCTTTGTGCTGAGTTTGATATTACAATGTCCTGGCTCTGCCGAGCCTACGCCTGCATGCTAGTGCGGTGCTGTGCTCTAGTCAAACTAACCTTATACTTTTCAGAACACAGAGTATTCTGCAGCTAGGCTTCCCACTTCTGTTTTCTTAAGGGTCTCCTCTTTCTTATCTCTGCTTAGGAACCACCACTTCAACCTATAACCTCTTCTGGAGAGAACAAGACTCTGCTGGACACCTGAAACCACTGGGTACTGTGAGAATTGGACCATTCAGGGGAATGACTAAGCCGTGTGGGTTTGCTAATACCCCCCAGCCAGATCCCAACGATGATGAATGAACTCAGCAGCCATACAGCAGGGCTTCAGATTCTATATCTGTTGCCAGGTGAGCTGCTGATGTAAGTGCAGAGTGATGATTGTTCATTCCTGGCCTTGTCTGGACTGTGCAGTGGTAGCAGCAGTGCTAGCAGAATGCCTTGGGACAACACACCTTGGACAATCATGAGTCACATACAAGAGCCAAGATGGCAACCCAGCAGTGAGGATTCTGACTGGATATTTGTCTGTCTCCAGTGGAACAGATGTGACAATTACACTACCTCTCTGCTTGCTTTTCCTCTGGGAGGCAATGAGCAGGGTAGGGTGAATCTGACGCTGCTCCGTATGGAAGTGTAGGGATTGAAATGAGTGAGGCTTGCTGGCCCTGCCAAGGAGGCAAGGTGGGAAATGTCAGAAGCCAGCGGTGGTGCACAAGAACAGAGATTTCTTACACGTGACCCTGGGAACCTGCCAGGTTTGAGGGCACAGCCCAAAGCCTTGTCTGCATCTCCCTGAGGAGATCTCCGTCCCGCAGGCTTCCCCCTGGGAGACATCATTTAGATATGGGGTGGGTAATAATTTTTGCCCGGGCGCCACTTCAAAAAATTTTTAAGTAGCCCCGGGCCACCCCAGAAGGGGCGGGATCTAAACAGGAAGGGGCAGGGCTACCCACCCCCAGACCATGATTGGTCTGGGGGAGCCCCTTTGTCCCCCTTACCACTAGGCACCCATGCCCTCGAAGAGTCTTGGCATGTTCCCCACTCCCAGGCCAATCAGAGTCTGGGGGCGAGAGAGCGCGGGAAGCCTCCTCCCTGCAGGGCCAGGGCAGGGCGAAGGAAGCTTCATGCAGCTCCCTCGCCCCCCAGGTCCTGATTGGCCTGGGGGTGGGGGAGCGCGCAAAGCTTTCTCTGCTCTTCCCCCGCCCTGTGAGCAGCGCAGGGGCAGAGTGGAGAAGGCTTCGCACACTCCCCTGCCCCCAGGCCCTAACTGGCCTGGGAGCGGGGCAGCAGCAGGGCCTCCATGGGCTGGATCCACCCCTTTTGCCCACCCCGATCTAGATTCTAGCCCAGTGTAACTCGGGTGTAATTCCACTCAGGTCAGTAGAGTGACACCAGCTCTAAGCCCAAGTAAATGAGATCAGAATTCGGCCCGTGGGGCTTCTGCCTGCTCAGATGACCGGATTTCCTAACGTAGAAACAAAAAACCTTAATATTTGTCAGACCTTTGCATCATTTTCACAATTTTAAAACCGATCAAAATATACTTGGACAGGGTCTGTTTTACGTGACTCTAGATTTACACTGGCGTCTCTCCCAGGGATTTCAGCGGCATTTCTCTGGATTGACACCAGCACAGAGGAGAGCACCCGGGCCCCTGATTGCTCCTGCTTGGTTCTGGTGTCTGACTAGTCTCAGCTGCTAAGACACTCTGAGTGGCTGGGCCCTGCGCCTTGGCGAATCACATATTCCTTCACAACTATTTTTAAAAATAAGTGTAATTGGTTCTAACAAAAACAGCACAAAACAGCATGTTCTGCTTGTTCCTTCTACTGCTCTAATTCAGGTATAAGTGCGTCATTAAGATCCAGGGAATGTTTCTAAAGATAACACCAAGCGCACATGGGTGAAGAATTTAGACCCTGATTCAACAAAGGGCTTAATCATGTACATAACTTTAGGCATCTGAGCAGTAACTACTCGCATGCTTAAAGTTATGCATCTGCTTAATCACCTTGCTGAATCAGATGCTGAGGTTGGCAACAGGGAAGAGTTGCCAGCCCTGAATACAGAAGCATTTACAGTTGAGTTTCTTGACTGGTCACATAATACCTAGACAAATAAGGAGATTGGAGAGTTTTTTTTCCCCACGCAGCGTGATCATTCTAGAGCAATGTCAAGTACTAGCTTGTTTGATCATTTTCCTAACAAGGTTGGCTGTGAGTCTCCACCCACAGTTTTTTTAAATGTTTGATTCAGAGTTATTTAAAAACAATTCTCTCACGTAACTCAAAATGGCTCAAAAAAGAGGCATTCTTCCTATTGGCTATATCTACTCTGCATGGTGATAAGTATCAGCGGGGTAGCCAAGTTAGTCTGTATCTGCAAAACAATGACAAGTCCTGTGGCACTTTAAAGACTGAAGTTTTTGCCCATAAAAGCTAATGCCCAAATAAATCTGTTAGCCTTTAAGCTGCCATAGGACTCCTGTTGTTTCTACTCTGTATGTGTCTTTTGAGCCATGTCTGTTGCATTTACCGACAAAAAAAGAAAAGATTTGGCGCTCAATATCTCTATAGATCCCATGTAGCTGCAAAAGAACAAGGTGAATTCTATTCCGCCGTAAGCATTAATTTGGTTCTATCTCCAGCATCTTAATTATGGCTGCAGCAGACAGAACACAAAACTGTTTGTTAGCTAGAGACAAACGTTGCGTTTCAGCTATTAAGTGGAGCAGATCTGCAATAAGACACTGCCAGGCAGAATTTCAATAGGTGAGGTGTCACTCTCAAAGTCTTTCTTGGGGATCATTTCAGGTTCATGACAAGGAAAGTTTGTACCGTGGTCCTTGGGAAGACTTTGGCATACTCTTTGTTTTCTGTTGGTCCTTAACCGTTGTGTCCCCCTCATCCTCAGTGGAACTGTCACTCCTCAGTGGAACTGTCACATCCTCAGTGGAACTGTCACAGTGGAAGCTGTGAAGAAAAGAGATCGAATTACTGGACACCTCTGTTCACTATCACAGTAACAACCACCAGCCTGGGGCACTTCTCCATAATGTGCTGTCTTAGTCAGACCTGAGACAGACGTTTAAAACAATGGGATGTTAAAGAAAATATACGGAGTGAGACCTGCAGCTGTTATCAACTGGCACAGCTCCATGGACTACAGTGGTGCTAGGTTAATTTATATAAGCTCAGGATTTGGCCCATAATGCAATAAAATAAATAAATAATGATAATAAATAATATGTTTATAATTTAAAAGTGCATAGAGACAGCTCCTCAGGGGTATCATCCCAATAGCAAATACTCCAATAACTGATACACATGGATGCCCTAACAACATAACCCGCTTAGACAACGTAACTCATCTTGGATCATGAAAGACAATCTCATGATTGGTTTTATTGGAACAATGTGCTTTTAGCTAAATTTAAATCGACAGTAAAATCAAAGCTCCCTGAGGGTTACATTAGACCTCCTTAATGAGATACTTTTAGAGCCAGGTGTGTTAGATGAGTGCATCTGAAACATCTACTTGGCTCTCATTATCTACAAGGTGTCTCCAGATCACGGTTTTCTTCAAAGCCATTTTCTAGCAAGCACCATCACTAGCATCTCTGGGAAGAGAGAACAGCAGTTTCTACTTAGTTATTAATAACTACTGTCCATTCCCATTGTGGACATGCACCTTGGGGAGGAAGCAAATAGTCTCTCAGGCTACGTCTACACAGCAACATTATGTCAAAATAACTAGCGTTACTTCGAAATAACTTAGTCGGCCTCTACACAGCAGGCAGTTATTTCAAAATAATGTCGAAATACTGTCAAGCTGGAGGACTGCTTGCTCCAACTCCTGTAACCCTCATTGTACGAGGAATAAGGGAAGTCGGAGGAAGAGTGCTCTATTTGAAATAAGTGCTGTGTAGACGCTCCCAATTTCAAAATAAGCTACGCAACTGACGTAGCTCAATTTGCATAGCTTATTTTCAGTTAAGCCCTGCCATGTAGACACACCCTCAGACTCATTAGCTTTAGAGAAGACCCTGGGCCAGAGCTTTTGGAGTGTGGGAAAGAAGCCAATCTCCCAGAATTCACCTCTAGGAACCTCTTAGTCTCACAGGGAGACTGAGAAAGCAAAGGCAGCAATCCCTTGTTTGCCCATCTATCTGGATTTCTGACTGCATAGTTTCCCTTTCAAAATGCTCGCTTTCTCCACCAACATGCCACCCTTTCCAGACAAAGGGCAGGGAGAAGTGATACAGCAAAGAAAGCTTTTCATGGTACTTGCTCATCACAGGCATGGGATATTGCAGCCACCGTCAGGTTCATGACCTTGGACCCTGGTTTTCCACAAGCATCAGATTTCAGTAATTACCTTTGATTTTCATTGGGCGGAAACGCAGATTGGTGTGGTTTAGCATCCCTTAAATCAATGTACACTGTTGGGGGCTCTGCTGAGCCCTGCAGTTCTGGCACGTCCCTACTTCGACAGTTCTGGGGAGATGGTGGGAAGACGACTTCTCTGTGAATATAAATAATCATTTCAATGTAGTATTCATCTATGAGGGACAAGAGCTCCAGCAGGACACACATTTGGAATGGAAATAGACTGAGAAGGGGACTGTGCTTCTGGGTATTAGGCAGGTTCCAGCTCACGGTCTCTGCACATGGTCATAGAATCATAGAATACTAGGACTGGAAGGGACCTCGAGAGGTCATCGAGTCCAGTCCCCCACCCTCATGGCAGGACCAAATACTGTCTAGACCATCCCTGATAGACATTTATCTAACCTACTCTTAAATATCTCCAGAGATGGAGATTCCACAACCTCCCTGGGCGATTTATTCCAGTGTTTAACCACCCTGACAGTTAGGAACTGTTTCCTAATGTCCAACCTAAACCTTCCTTGCTGCAGTTTAAGCCCATTGCTTCTTGTTCTATCCTCAGAGGCCAGGAAGAACAAGTTTTCTCCCTCCTCCTTGTGACACCCTTTTAGATACCTGAAAACTGCTATCATGTCCCCTCTCAATCTTCTCTTTTCCAAACTAAACAAGCCCAGTTCTTTCAGTCTTCCTTCACAGGTCATGTTCTCTAGACCTTTAATCATTTTTGTTGCTCTTCTCTGGACCTTCTCCAATTTCTCCATATCTTTCTTGAAATGTAGTGTCCAGAACTGGACAAAATACTCCAACTGAGGCCTAATCAGTGCAGAGTAGAGCGGAAGAATGACTTCTCATGTCTTGCTCACAACACTCCTGTTAATGCTTCCCAGAATCATGTTTGCTTTTTTTGCAACAGCATCACACTGTTGATTCATATTTAACTTGTGGTCCATTATAACCCCTAGATCTCTTTCTGCAGAACTCCTTCCTAGACAGTTGCTTCCCATTCTGTATGTGTGAAACTGATTGTTCCTTCCTAAGTGAAGCACTTTGCATTTGTCCTTATTAAACATCATCCTGTTTACCTCTGACCATTTCTCCAATTTGTCCAGATCATTTTGAATTATGATCCTATTCTCCAAAGCCGTTGCAACCCCTCCAAGCTTGGTATCATCTGCAAACTTAATAAGCGTACTCTCTATGCTGATACCTAAATCGTTGATGAAGATATTGAACAGAACTGGTCCCAAAACAGACCCCTGCAGAACTCCACTTGTTACTCCTCTCCAGCAGGATTGTGAACCGTTAATAACTACTCTCTGGGAATGGTTATCCAGCCAGTTATGCACTCACCTAATAGTAGCCCCATCTAAGTTGTATTTGCCTAGTTTATTGATAAGAATATCATGCGAGACCATATCAAATGCCTTACTAAAGGCTAGATGATAGATGAACATTATCAAAACCACCAAGATTCAAACTTCACAGCAGCTGAATAGGTCGGACATTATTGGCATTAATGCATGTCACAGAGTTCAGGTCAGGTCAGCGTTCACAGCACCTTTGTGATCCTCTGGGCTAGACAGGAATTGAAATGCTACAGATTTACAGTCTGCTTGTCCTTCTAACCAAGCAAAGTCCTTGCCTATACTGAAAACTGGTGATTCCTCAAAGATGTCCAATACTGTTGATTATTTGGAAACAGCCAGACATATAAATCTACCTGATCAGACTGGGCAGAAAATGGGATTTTTTGATCCCCTCACAGGAGATGCCTACACTTGTCTGCTTAGAGACCAGTTGGTGATGCTCTGATTTGTATCCCCTGCTAGAGGTTGAATCTTCTGACCTCTCAGGACCCCTTGTCCCATGGTTAATGATTATTATTTATTTCTCAAGCACTGGTGGAGAGGTTGAGACTGGAGAACACAGAAAAAGGAAGTCCCTGCCCCAAAGAGCTTACAATCTCAAACACCAGCACATGTTTGATTACTGTAACTTCCTCCTTTGGCTTCCTAGGCAGGCCTCTGTCTCATTCCCATGTACTGTCACTAATATCACGTCACATCACTCCCGCCTTTGAATGCCTCCACTGCCTCCCACATCTTCACCGCACCGCACGGTCAAGACGCCATTGAGAGAAAATACTAACCCCAAGCCTCCCATTCAGTGATTAAAACATGGCCACTCCTCACGCTCATTACGTTGCTTGTCTGCTCAAGCCCAGTCTCCTGCCCTTCGCCCAGGCCTGGTTTTAGACTGCACGCTCTTTCTGTGTAAATCAAACACTCTGGAAGAGCAGAGAAAGGAGTCTGCGTTTCTGCCCTCCCCCCAGCATGGAAGGGCACCTTACTGATGACAGTCAACCACTACCAAATGGAGCAGTGACCCCGCATGGACTAGCTCCTGCCCGGCACCCTACGCTGCTGCTGGCCCCGCCCCCGGGGACCATAGAATAGTCAACTATCCGATAAGAATTCCTGAGGTTATTCGACTATTCAATTAACTGATATTTAACATCCCTGATGCATACAGTCACTTTCCATGGCTCTAGTATATGAAAAAATTAACTCCCAGCAAGAAGAACCTACTTCTGATCGCCTCCATGTTCTTGAAAGTGAGCAAGCTTGGCCAGTGGCTTCCTGTGGCAGGGAGACAATGCCTTGGACTGCTTGGTACACAACTCTTCTAGCTTTTCCATGAGCCTGCTTTGGGATCTAGCGACCATGGTCTCTATGGACGAACAGAGAAGACAGAGAACTACTTACGACAGTCTTGCTACGATAAGAAGGGCTTCCAACTTCCCCTTTGGGGCCTCATCACTTTCCCTACTCAGTGTCAAAGGGACGGGAGTGGTAAGTTTATTACCGCTTCGCTGCAATCAAAATCAGGCTACACTTCAAAACCAGACTGATCATTTAATTTTTAAATAAACTTTAAAACCCCCTGGGAGTAAGGTTCTAATGGTCTAGCCTTCCTTTGCTACTGATTGCCATCACTTGGCTTGTGCCAGCTCCTCCCCAGGAACCTGGCCTCGGGAGTGTTGATACAGCATGGCCGGACAGACAACTAGGGCCAGATTCAGAAAGGAATATAAGGGAGCGTAAACCAATGTAACTGACACCTTCTTTTGCCTCCTTGTCAGGCCACTTAGGGAGAAGGTAAAGAGAGAAAAATTGATGCTATTTACTTGACTCCCCAAAAATATTCCCTGTAAGGAATAATATACCCACCCTCAGTGACCTATCGTACTTGTTTCAGAGAGAGGAGCACAGAAACCTAAGTCATCCTCCAAATAGATGCAAAAAGCTATATTAAAAGAACACTAATGTTGCAAAGTCAAGCACTCAGAGGTTGAAAAATTCCCATATTCTGATTGATGCCACAATGTTAATTCCGTTCCATAGCGCACATGCATTATGAGACAGCCTTTAATGACATGATCACAGACTGCTAGTTCTCAGGACCCCTGTCTCATTCAGCAGTTGCAGAGAAAGTTCTACCAAGCACTTGGAGGCAGGGGGTATGGCTGAATCAGAGGCAGCGGAGCAGGACGGCAGCCGGCTCCCTATCAGCAGGGCTGCAGGCAGGAGCCAGTTTGCACCAGAAGCTGATTTAAAAGCCGGCTCCCAGCGTGCACTGGATCCCAGGGAGCTGGCTGCCACCCTATGCTGCAGGTGCATGTAACCATATAACCACTGAAAAAATGGCAGTGGTTACACAGTTACATGCTTTTTATCATCCCTACTATCTACACTACACACTAAACTCAAGACCTGGGTCCAGTAACTGTAAACCCAGATTTGTGATGCAGTGTGGACACTCAAGCGTGGGCTTGGAAACAACTAGCCCCCCGAACCTAGGTTTACATACTCTGTGTTGCTTTAGCAGTCCCAGACTGCCAGCTCCATAACTACTCTAAGTGATGTACCTAATTTCAGGGCAGAGACTTCAGAGATTTCCGCCCTGAGCTTCAAAGCGTGGTGACCTAGCATGGCAGCCCCCCACTCTGGTGCTAGCATTAATGATGAAGAACGGAAGGGGAATGACCCTGATTTGCATTTGGAACTGCAGCAAAGGGAAATGAATTTGTCTGAGTTGCTCTCTTCACTTGTAAACAGCAACACCATGAAAACTACAACTCAAAATCTAATCGATGCACAAACCATTAGGTTGAAAGGTCTGGAGATGTGGAGAGAGACAGGTGGGTCCCCCAAATGCTTAACCCTGAGATTTCTGCTGATTCTATTTACATCAAAAGAGCACTGCCGTTCTCCACAAGAACTTGTAAAGCAAGTGGACACTGGGACTTACAGAACCATCACGTCTGAGGTCATGGACAATGCAGATAAGGGTCACATCTTAAAAGCCTGACCCCTGCAGTCATCCTCGTCCCAGATTTTTCATTCAGTTATGCTTTTTTGTCCTCCTCAGCCTGAGACAGATATCCATGTAAAGTGACCAAAGCCTCCATTTTCTTTCCCACTAAGCTTCAGTTCTGCAGTGGCATAAGAAGCACTTTCTCTAGTTTGTTCAGATCATTTTGAATTCTGACCCTATCCTCCACTTGCAATCCCTCCCAGCTTGGTATCATCTGCAAACTTAATAATCATACTCTCTGTGGCATCACCTAAATCATTGCTGAAGATACTGAACAGAACCGGTTCCAAAACAGACCCTTGCGGAACCCCCAAGAGGATAGAATGGGGCTTCATTTTCACTGGGCACCGCTGAGTTCCACATCAAATTTGATAAACTTGCAGGTAATAAACTTGTTTTTCTGTCTGCTCCTCTGGCAAACTCAGCCTAGATCTTAGAGTCAGGCTTCCCTTCCCTCCCAGGGTCACCTGTAACAAAGCTTCTACAAGCCAAAGTGAGATTTGTGCAACCCCATCCGTCCTCAGTGGGTTTTCATGGGCGTAATTGAGGGTCTAATCTGGAGACACTGAGGTTACAGGGAGAGTGGTGTCTATTGAGGGCAGGGGTGGATAAGAGCACCGTGGGGCCCCGGGCAGCAAAATTTCGCGGGGCCCCTCCTTTGACACGGTGCATGCGCGGCGCCTCAGGAAGTGCGGGGCCCGGGGCAGCCACCCTGCTCGCCCTGCCCTAAATCCGCCGCTGATTGAGGGAAAGAACTACACAACACAAACGTGTCACCAGTACTGCAGAGAAGATGGGGCTCAGTCTTCAAGGGCTCTCAGAGCACTAAGTCCTAAACTGACAGTCTCAGGCTTAGGACATGTCTACACTGCATCCAGCAGCAAGCCTCCCAGCCAAGGGCTCTGCTCGGGCACAACAGTGCCATCTGGTGAAGATGATGAGAGATGGACTTTGTGGATCTAGGGATTCCCAGACCAGAAGTGGCTGAGGGGCCACCAGGCAGCCCTTGCAGGAGGGGTAGGTGTGATGGGAGCAGCACTAGGGGAGGAATGTTGTGGGGGAAGTGCATGATATCACTGTCCCCATCTTTAGCCTTGAGAACTTTGGGGTGGAAAGAGGTGCAGAGCTGGGTTGACTCGATTCAGCGAGGACAGAGCTACTGTTGGTGCGGAGGATGTGAGATTCTGGTAGAGAGGAGACAGTGGAGTCTTTTGGGGATCACTGCATGGTGGCTTCTAAGAGATCTCCAGCCTGTGGTTCTGGAGTGGGCAAGAAGGAGCAAGGCACAGTTGATACATTTCTTTAAAAAGCAGCAGGTGCCCTGGCAGTGTGTTGCTCACTGTCCAATTGCCTGCAAGGACATGATCACAAGTCTTACGCAACATGGCCCCAGATGGGATGGGCAGAAGGTAGCAGAGACAGGACGCCAGTCTATAGGCTGAGTGGGACAAATTCAGACCTGGTGGATTCTGTTTCAATCAATAGACTTAGACCAGGGCTACATATGGGCCAGCACCATTAACACAGACTAAGGAAGGGAACTGTTCATTCTCAGAACATGGCTGACTAAGAGGCAATGGTCCAACAGTAGAGGAAAGTTTAGGCTAGAAATAAAGATTTTTAAGCGTAAGAGAAGTTAAGTAGAGGGTAGATGTTGAAGGCACCATCAATGCACAGAGGCAAGGAGAAGCTAGAGAGAATGACACAGGCAAGAACAGAGGTCAGTTCTGGGGGGCCCTGCTCTGAGCTGATTGGTTTGACAGTTTCAGCTAGTTAACATTTGGTTTGTAAGGTTACTATGATCCTCTGAAGGAAGAACAGGCTCCTCGGAGTGAGTTCTACTGCCTTTCTGCTCCTCCAGGTCCTCAAGAATCTTGTCTAGATCCCACTTCTCGAGATCCTGAAAGAATGAAACCAGTGGTGAGGGAAAGACCGGCACTCCTCAGAGTCACTCACCACCCACGCTTCAGACTGGAGCAGCTCTGCTGTGTGTCTCCCCCTCCCCGACCACTGCTCTGTAGAGATGGGGTACAGAAGCAGGGGGCTACCTTGACTTCAGCACTCCCCTCTTCCCTCCACACACACCCCTGCTCTGCACAGCTAACAGGAGAAGCCTGGGAGCAGCTCGGCTACAGGACAGAGCAAGGTGGGTTACTGGTCCTGAGGGCCTCCGTTGGCCACCGGACCAGGGCCCTGAGATGGGGAAGCTCATCAGGGCTGGTGTCAAAGCAGCACCTTCGTCTGCAAAGCCAGGCTGGGGATGTTTACATGCCCAAGAATTTGCTGGAGGCACAACCAGGAAGGCATTTCCACTGTCTGGAGGCTTAGCAAGGGAGCCGGGCACAGCATCTGCCTCCAGGGAGCAATATTCCCTCAAATCTTTTCTAGCCATGTGCGGATTTTTTTCCATCCATGCGTGGAATAAATTCTTCTATGTGCACCCAGGCATGTGCGCCACCAAAAGAAACCAAAAACCTGGCTGTGGGCATGCTGCTAATCAGCTGGGCAGCATCTGAGTCACTGCAGCAGAAGTGGGGTACATTGGCCTCTTCCCTTCTCCTCCATGCCACTTCCCCTGGGGCCCCACACCCCGGGGTGTCCAGCAGCAAGTGTGTGGCCGTCAGGGACTGTACGGCTGTCATGGGCCACGTTCCTTCCTGGAGCAGTTCCCTCCGCTGGATGCCCACAATCCACCCGCTAATGAGCTGCATCTCTCCGGCCCTGCTTGACACAGCAAGGAGGGGCACTGCCCTGCAGCAAACATCATTTTCCTCCTCTTACTACACTGGCCACAGCGGAGCCCCCCGCGGAGTGCAGGGTTACTAAGGGAGATACCACAGGGCCAGTTTTTTTCAGGGGCTCCCTGCAGGACAGGCCTTTGATCCTCCAGCAGGGCTCCTGTGAAAGTAAGAACCTCCATAACTAGTCCTAGCTTAAACCCATAGGGCTTCCAGTAGGGGGGCAGACTGCCATGGAGGATGACATGGGTTTTCCAAATTCTTCCCTTGCAGTAACTGATCGATGCTGCATGACCTGACAGCTCCAGGCTGACGGGTAACACTTGTACGTGCTATTTGGAGAACCATCCCTCAGCATCATGAGTCAAGAGGGACTGGACCTGTGGGCTGCAATCTCTGTGGCTGGGGTTCCGTGGTCCAGCCACACCCATGGCTCTGCTGGACCACAGATGTTGCCGGATGAGAGTCCTGTACCAGAGAGGTTCAGCCTGTAATTAGACCTACGTATAGCTCAGCACTCATAACAACTTTATCAAAGGATCTCAATGAAAGCACAGAATTTACACGTTTGCAATAATTATGGTGTAACTGACAACCAGCTTCTTTTTAAATGCCATTGCTAAATAAATATAAACACTGATCTATCATGAATCATGTACATAATTATATTGTCGGGTCCCCTCTGACACACTCTGACTCACAGGAACAAAGACTATTACAGAGTGTTTTATGAGGCCCAGCAGCAAAGGAGCTAAGAGTTGCAGGATTTGATGGATAACAAAAGAGATGACTGGGAAGAAGCCAGTCTAGGAGAGATGCCTCTTAAAGTGAGTTACTAAGGCCCCAAAACAAAGCAGAGATTTAATGGTAAGCACGAGTCGTTCCAGTGACTTCGGGGGGCTCCTCATGCCTAAAGCGAGGCACATACTTAACTGTCTTTAGAGCTGGGAATTAAATATGGACTAATTTTCAAAAGCAGGCTGTAAAACGGATGAGTCACTCCTGTGGCCAGGATGGCCATGCAACAGTCCCTGCCTCACTATTCTCCTTCAAGAGCCTTCTTCAATACTCCTTTTGTCCTTTGCAGGTTCTGTGCTATTAAACAAATATTCAAAATAAAAGTTCTCAAGTCCATCGGTTTACCCTCTTCTCAGGTCACTTCCAGGCTTTTCATTCCTGTGGTCTCATATTTCTCTGATGGAGGCTACTTGCTCACCCTCACACTAGCCTCTATACTCCACTCAGCTTCCCCACCCCCAACCTTCCTGCTGCTATTTACAGGGGAATCAGCTGATCTCTGCTCAGGTGTGACTCCATGGGGACCAGCATTGGCTGACCTCAAGTTTCTACCCCTTACGGCACAAACCACTCTCTACACACAGGCCTAAGTGGTGTTTACAAAGGGCCTGCCTCCGCTCTCTTACACCAAAGTAAAATCCACTGAGCCTGGCTCTCCTCTCACCAACGCTGGTGCAAATCAAAAGTAACTCAACTGACGTACTGGCGTAAAATGGATACTGAGGGAGAATTTCCAATAGTATGATTAAGATCAGACTTAGGCCCAAAAATACTTGGGCCAGGGTTTAGCAGGGAATTGCTGGGTCAAGCTAGGCAGCTGAGTGCACAAAAAGGCAAGTGCATGTTACAGCTTTGACCACAAAAGGGGATATGTTTTGTGAGTGCGGCTTGGACACTGATTTTTGTAACTTTGTCCTGTAAAGTTTGTGGGATGTTGGGGAATCTGTATTTTAATCCCACTGATGGCTCTGAACAGACATCCAAAGGTTCTCATGGTAGTCAGCCACCAGGCAAAGTATTTTAATCTATGAAATAAAAAACTGTTAATTTTCTGTTAGCATACAGGTGGTCTCATGAGTGCCCCATTGACCCTGGGAGCTGATAGACTGGAACAGCAGCAGCTAAGGGGAGGAGATTGGATCATGTCTCCAATCTGATCTCACTCGCAGTCATCAAACAAGACGTATCTACGCCACTGACAGTGCAGAACAACCGTATGTCATCTGCAGTTCCATGACAGCAGGTGACTGACCCCACTAATTAAGCTTCAAAAACTAGTACCCTGCTACAAGAAAGGGAAAGTTCTCAGCAGTCTTAATGCTACTGCATGGCCATGACAAGCCTACCACCTCAGCACTCTTTGCAACCAGATGGCTAGAAAGTTCACCGCACATTCCATCCACATCAGAGACCCAGTGCTCGAGGTCCTTGAAATGGACATTTCCTGTTCTGATCCATGAGATTAACTTCCAACATGGTTTACTTGGACTGTGAACTCTTTAGGGCAGGGCCTGAGTGTTCGTACAGCACCAAGGACAATGGGACCTGGCCATGACTGGTGTTACTGCAGTATAAATTAATAATGACAAGGTATGTGCAGAATTAGCCATTCACGTCCTCTTATTATCAATGAACATTCTGCATCTAATGCGTTTTCCACCAGACTAGACACCTAAGCAATCACTGAAGGAAACTGTTTGCCCTGCCTACCTGCAATGAAAAGAGCGTCAGCCCCCGAGGGTGTTCAGCTGAAGTGGCTCCTTGCTCATGTTCTGCTTTAGTGATTCTCTCTAGATTGTCACTGATCATCTCCAATGGTGATTTTGGTTTGAACTTCGAATGGCCTCCATCTCCAGATGGTGCCTCTAAGGTCACCTTAGAGAGTATTTTTGTTTCTATCAGCTTTCTCCTCTCTTCACTGTTATTTGCATTTACAAAAGATGGCCCTTCGGCAGAGGGGGCTTTATTAGTCCAAAAGTCTTCAGTTTCCCTGTCTTTTCCATCGCCCAGTTCTTTCCCTCTGAGAGTTTGATCAATAGGATCTGCAAGAACTGCTCTCTGCTGGCCTGAAGTTTCTTCAGCTGCGTTAGCAAAAGCATACGTCTGTTCTCTATCCAATGGTACTTGTTCTCTTCCCATAGCGCGGGTAACGTCCATTTCTTTCCAAAGGTCTGAACATTCTAGGTCTCTATTCCAGGCCTCTCCAGGGTGCCCCACCGATTCTAACATTTGCTATAGATACAGAAAATGAACCTCAGAAGAGACAATCACACCCCTCACCAAAGCAATACAGAGACATACAATATACCAAGTAGAATGGATTGGCTGATGGAGGGTCACACGGAACGGGCATCTGGAAACTGCATGGCTCCGGTTTCATCCCGGAGATTTGTTACAAACCAGAATGAGATTCATTCTGTAAAATGCCCCGAGACCCATTGAGCCCCGTGCCTTGATAGCCTGGGTTACTGCTTCCATACAGATCGCAGCTGAACAGGGAAGCTGATACAAGAAACTGGTGTCAAAACACTGGAGCTGGCCTGCTCCCCAGCTAGTTCTCATCCCACCAGTGAGTCTCATCCCTCCTGGTGCAATGCAATCCCTTTATCTACACATGGTTCTATGCCCAAGTCTTAACGTCATACAATGACTTCTTGATACACCCCCATTAACCAAATCCCCTCTGGGTTCTGTGTGGGGAATATGGTGACTGGAGCCATTTCACACAGTGAAAGACTCGCTAGATAATCTGCTGCACTGGCCTATAGTAAGTGCTGGGGTGATGTTTGGCTTCACAGATCATCCTGAGGGTTGGAGCTGCTCCGTGGCTGAGGGACAATGGTCTCCTGCAGACCCCGTGTTCATAGACCCCGTGCTCTATAGTGTTTCCTTAACAGATCAGTATCTCCTGCAAGCACACGTGTCCCCATCGCACTTCCTGACAAGCAGCCTGCGGCTTGCAATCTCCACCTTTCCGCTCCTACTGCAAGCCAGTCAGCATCACCTCCATCATGGAGCAGCACATGGGCAGCGGGTATGAGGGGCAGGAGAAGGCAATGCCTTCCTAAACTGCCAGCCCAGCCCCGCTCACACTCTGCCCCTAGTCCCCACCCTCCTTGAGTGTGGCACCCTCAGAGCTGGCTGGAATTCAGCCCTGACAAGGTTGGGGCCATGCCACTAATGCTCTGGGGGCTGGGAGGCTGCTCTCTCTTCACCCCTATGCGCCTGCCAGGGCCAGGGAAGGCTGGAGCTACCCATCACCTGCTAGGGGAAAGGTAGCCTGCCCTTACTGGGGGAGTGCTTGACTCCCACAGAGCGCTGGTCAGCAGAGGCAGGGCCTCGGGTGTCAGGGACAGGGATGGGGGCTTGGCTCCCCAGCCCTAGGTTCACCTGCCACACATGGAGCAGTAGCTCATTCAAAAGCAGGCTCACTTGATTTGGGGAACACTGAAGGACTCCTTGGGAGACAGCGGGACCAGGCCAGTGAGGGGAAGAAAGAGGGCCAGGGTCTTGCGGAAGGACAGTGAGGATCCACACTACAAGCAGCTATAAAAAGGTTCCTTCCCCACTAGAGAATGGGCACTAAGGGGATAAGAGGAACTGCTGGAAGGTGGGGGCAAAAAGAAAAGGGCCCAGATCCTAAGAACAGAGAGAATCCTACAAAAATGGATGAGGAACAGAGAGAAATGCAGACCCAAAACAAGACAAAGAGTCCAGACACTTATATCACACAGTGCAACCTAAAAATCTACTGTAATATTAAGCAGCTGTGCTGCTGGCAATCCCAGCAAATGTGGCTGCAGTAGTGCAATGAGTCACCTGCACATCTGGGTCTTCTGGCGAAAGATCTGTCAGTTCTTCCGACAGGTCAGGAATCAGATTGGGTAGGTCTCGCTGGAAGATGAACAGCTCCCCATCTTCATCTCCATCAGACTGCCATACAAAACAAAAAACGAAAGGAAGGGCCAAGCGCATTTGCACAGCTGTTTCACTGGGGCAGAAGTCATCTGACTTCTTTGTCTCACACTTGGTTATGCTATTGAGGGTTATCCTAGATTCATACGACTGGAAGGGACCTCAAGAGTCCCCGCAGTAGGGAATCCAGTCCCCGCAGTAGGGAATCCAGTCCCCGCAGTAGGGAATACCATTTAGACCAAGGGCAGGCAAGCTGCCAGATCCAGCCCACAGTCCTGCCTGACTTGCCCTCATGCACTACTCAGAGACGCCACTGTGATGGCCTTGTGTGCTTCTTTGGACACTGCAAGCTCGCTGATATGGAGGAGAGAGGCTTTGCATGCTATCCTTGCCCACAACACAATCTCTCAGCTTCCACTGGCCAGTTTGCTGCCTGTTTGCAGAACAGGTAGCGTACAAAGTATCCCTCCCCCCAGGCTCACAGCACTCAGAGGAGCATATGACCCCCACAGCCAGCTGCTCTGAGCAGCATGCAGGGGCTTGCAAGGCAAGGAGCCTGGCTGAGAAACCTGCTGGGCTGCTGGTTGGGAGTCAGAAAGGTAAGGGCTTCCCTGCAGAACCAGGGGCAGCCCGTGAGCCTAGGCGAACTAGGCAGCTGCCCAGAGCGCCGCTGGCTCGGGCGCCCGATGACAACATCACGGCCATTGACGGCCGTGCGGGAGGG
Organism: Pelodiscus sinensis; assembly: GCF_052426305.1. Taxonomy (NCBI): domain Eukaryota; kingdom Metazoa; phylum Chordata; order Testudines; family Trionychidae; genus Pelodiscus; species Pelodiscus sinensis. The sequence goes on from NC_143066.1 coordinate 4,638,300, forward strand.
TGGGGCGCCAGCTGCCACACCTGGCCTCAGACCACTCCTGTGCAGAACCAATGTTTTCTTGTTACCTGTATGTCTCTAGCCAGTTTGATTTCAAACATTGCCTTTCTAATTTTGTCCTTGCTGAGCCGTACTATCATTGGAGTGTCAAGTACTCTACATCCAAAGGGTCTGAGATACACAGCTGGTGACTTAGCACATTAGAATCATAGAATCACTGAGCTGGAAGAGACCTCAAGCGGTCATCAAGTCCAGCCCCCTGCCCAAGGCAGCACCAATCCCAACTAAATCAACCCAGCCAGGGCTTTGTCAAGCCGAGACTTAAACACCTCTAGGTAAGGAGATTCCACCACCTCCCTAAGTAACCCATTCCAGTACTTCACCACCCTCCTAGTGAAATAGTTTTTCCTAATATCCAACCTAGACTTCCTCCACTGTAACTTGAGACCATTGCTCCTTGTTCTGCCATCTCACTACTGTGAACAGCCTCTCTCCATCCTCTTTGGAACCTCCCTTCAAGAAGTTGAAGGCTGCTATCAAATCCCCCCTCACTCTTCTCTCCTGCAGACTAAACAAACCCAAATCCCTCAGTCTCTCTTCATAGGTCATGTGCTCCAGCCCCCTAATCATTTGGTCGCCCTCTGCTCGACCCTCTCCAATGCGTGGGGGGGCCCAGAACGGGACACAATACTCCAGATGTGGTCTCACCAGAGCCAAATAAAGGGGAATAATCACTTCTCTGGATCTGCTGGCAATGCCCTTCCTAATGCAACCTAATATGCCATTAGCCTTCTTGGCTACAAGGGCACACTGTTGACTCATATCCAGCTTCTCATCCACTGGAATCCCCAGGTCCTTTTCTGCAGAACTGCTGGTCCCCAGCCTGTAACAATGCTTGGGGATTCTTCCGTCCCAAGTGCAGGACTCTACACTTGTCCTTGTTGAACCTCATCAGATTTCTTTTGGCCCAATCCTCTAATCTGTCCAGGTCACTCTGGATCCTATCTCTGCCCTCCAGCGTATCTACCTTTCCCCCTAGCTTATTGTCATCTGTGAACTTGCTGAGGGTACAATCCAGCCCCTCATCCAGGTCATTAATAAAGATGTTGAACAAAACCAGTCCTAGAACAGATCCTTGGGGCACTCCGCTAGAAACCGACAGCCAATCTGAAATTGAGCCGTTGATCACTACCCACTGGGCCCAACAGTCTAGCCAGCTTTCTAGCCATCTTACAGTCCATTTATCCAATCCATACTTCCTTAACTTGCTGGCAAGAATATTGTGGGAGACTGTATCATTGATGGGCTTCAAGAAAAAGAGCTACATAAAATCCGTTCTAAGTCCCAGGAACATCAAGGGACACAAAGGGAACAGGGCTAGATCCACAAAAAGGTTAAGGGGCCTACTATTCATTGATTCCAATGAATGGTACAGACCTAAATACTTTTGAGAAGACAGCAGCCTACTAGAAGCACAAAAGAAAACAAATAAGTAATAAATAAATAAATAAATGATAAATAATGCCATGTAGCTCTTATGCAGCACTTTTTACCAGTCAGTCTCAATGCACTTTCCACAAAGAGGGTAAGTAGCATCATCCCCATTTTACAGGCGGGGAAATCAAGGCACACTGGATAGCATGGGATGACTTTCCCTCTGTCACACAATCAGTCAATGGCAGATCAGCAAAGATCTTTTCTTGGCCAAGGATCGTATTTCCATGGCCTTCAGCCACGGAGAGGCATGTTCAAAGGCTTTGTGCCAGGCGCTGACAGGGCTGCGGTTAATACTCCAGCAGAATGAAATAAAACACAAAAGAAATTCAATGTAGTTACTTGCGCATTTCATGACATGTTTTTGCTAGAGGACTAGCACAGGAGGCCTCATGCTGTGAGCTTCCAGTGCCCTCTGCGCCCACAGACTTCAATAAGATTGAGGGAGACTCAGGCCTGTGATCAGTAGAGTCTGAGATGACGAGGAGGGAGGATGGGCGCAGCATTCTGACCATTACAGAGCTCCTGGACTAGCACCCACTACCGCACTGCAGATGAGCAGCCCACTGAGAGAAGCACTGGCTACTCGGGAGCTTGTCACTAACGAGGTGATCCTCGGGTGTCGTTCCTAGAGCCCTTGAGTAACATATTGAGGAAGGATGCTGGAAAGCAGCACTTACCGTAGAAGTGTCAGAGTCTAGAGATGGGATTTGGTCTTTCACTGCAGAGAGAATGGCTCCCCAGTGGAAAGATCTGGTGCCCTGGAAAGGGGCTGTAAGATCCTCAGACGGATCCTCTTTTTCCTGGCTTTGTCCTTCTGATGCCATTTGAAACCGCTCCCATATAACCAATCACATGGAAAAGGGCTTCAACATGTGCCACTAAAGAAAACAGAGATAGCATCACTACAGGGGAGGAACAGACTCCATGTGCATTAAGCCTCAGTGTAATTTTTGGGAATCCCATTATTCTAATATACTTCAGCCTTACCACAGCACTGGGCAGAATGATTTGCAATACAGGGCAATATATGGAGCCTTTCTTTCTACCTGACTCGAGTGAGGCAGATATCTTCGTGCCTCGACATAATTTAGAGCTTCAGGGGGTGGCCGCGTTAGTATGTACAGAAAAAAACAACAAATGGTCTGGTAGCACTTTATAGACTAACAAAACATGTAGATGGGATCAGGACCTTTCGTGGGCACAGCCCACTTCTTCAGATGACCAGAGTTTTGAGTTTAGGATGTGCAGACCCAAAATAAATGGGGGAGGGGGGCAATGGAGTAGAGGGTATAGAAAATCAGGAAGGTAGAGGGAATCAGTAGGAGTAATTTAGAGTAGCATCCAAGGTGTTCCTAAACTGTGCTAGCACCTTAACCATATTACAGCTCACTCCCCACATTGGGAGAAAGGCAAAAAGGGATGCTGTAAAGTTGGTGCTAGTCAAAGGTTCCCTCTTATCAGGGGGATGCTAATATAGCACAACACAGATCTAAAGATTTAGCGTTTGGATTTTGACTTCTCAATGTTTTTATAGAGATTGGCTTCTAGAGTAGATCTAGAGTAGATTGAGAAGGGGTATTTCACAAGGACAGTGGAGGCTGCCTTCTTGCTCACTGGATGATAATTCATACTATTTGGGGACCTTTTCCTTTTCAATTTGTGATACAATCATGAGAGTTAAGTCTTGGCTTGACAAAGCCCTGGCTGGGTTGATTTATTTGGGATTGGTCCTGCCTTGGGCAGGGGGCTGGACTTGATGACCTTCTGAGGTCTCTTCCAGCTCTATGATTTCTATAGGAATTGCAAATGGAAGTAAATCAGTTCTAACGGATAACAAAGCTTGGGAGGCTGCTATTGTCTGCAGATCAGCGGTGATTTGATAAGTCTTGTGATTATATTTTCCTTCTTAAATCACTTGCGTTTTCACAGGCTGACAGAGTACTTTACATACAGAGCAAGGCTCATTCCCAGCCCAAGGAGCTTACAATTTAAGAGACCCAAGGTGAGTAATGAGCCTTTGTGAATGCTTTGCACGTCATCCATCTAATATGCCTCCTTTATCCATATCAGACGGTGCTGAGCTTGCATGGCATTTGATGCCTGATATGGGGCTGGATTTATGTGGTGAGACCAGCACACTGACTGCAAGCTTTTCCCTATGAGGCTGGGATGAGTTGGCTACAGAGATTACTCCCCCACTGGTTCCTTTTCTGATCTAGATACGAGCGTGGATTTTCCAGTATCAAACCCGAGACCTCTGTCATAGGTGGAGTGAGTAACAGGAAACACAGAAAGAGCCAAGCTGGATCAGACCTAGTGGTCAGCATCAGCAACCACCCTTGCATTAGGTAGAAGTTGGATAATTTGCCCTTCATTTTAGGTTATTCCCCTCTTAATCTCTAATAACTAGAAATGGGGTTAAAAACCTGAATTATGACATTTAACATCTCTTCCGAAATTTGTTAGCATTAATTATTACAACTCGGAATGGTCTTGCTATCAGTATAGATAACCCCTAGGTTTATCTAGTGCTTTTCGTAAGTCAATCTCCAATTGCCTCACAGTACGGGGGATCAGAATCCTTACCCACCCTCGATGAAGTGTCCACTCCCCAGCAGGCCAGGGGGCAGAGCACCAGGGCTCCCTCTCTCCACACTACCCCATCCAATCCCAATGGACAATCTTTTGCTCCTCTGTTTGACCCCACGGATTGACTCTGGGTGGTGTGAAGAAGCGTTGCTGCTCTGTTTGGAACGTGCCACCCTGTTCCGTGTTAGGAGACAGCTAGAACAGAGGGCCCCGCTCCACCTTCCCGAGAACCAGCCCCCAGGCGGGCTGTGACCCGGCCCCCTCTCTCAAGGTCGTTCCCCGGAGCTCTCCCGCCAGCCGCCTCCCCGCGCCTCTCCCAGCGGAGGGCCGCACGGAACAGCTGGGTGTGATGTGAGAGCGGCTCTGGCGCCCCGCCCGCCCGCAGCGTGACCCTCTGCCCCGCCCCCGCCTCCTTCCAGGCGCAGCGCCGCCCCGCCCGAACCGCCAGGCCCCGCCCCCAGCCCCGCCCCCACCGCTCCCTGGCTCCTCCCCCGCGCTTCCTCCCGTTCCCATGGTAACCAGGCCAACCGCCACCCGGGCCCTTGCCTGTCTCCCGTCCACCCTCCTCCCCGCCCCGGTGTCCGCCCCCGCGACCCCACCGCGCAGCGGAACATTACCGGCCAGCCCCCCACGGCGCACCCCTCCTCCGCCCGCCCGCCCCACTCACAGCGCACCTCAGAGCCTCCCTCGGCCCGCCCCGGCCGCTTGCCCCGCCTCGAGCCCCGCCCCCGCCGCGGTCCTGCCAGGGTACAAATTAACGGCTAGCTCAGAAACAGAAAATTCGGACCTAGCCGCCTCGTTCCCGGAGGAAATAGCGAGTTCGTGTTCACTCCGTTCTCTCGGCATCCGTGGGGATTTTATCCCCCTCCCTATCGCAAAGCCCGCTAATGCCTCCCTTTGCCCTGCCAGGATCTCACTCACCTCCTCCTTCTCGTACCTCATTGGCTAATTTGAGCCCCGCCTCGTGGAACGCTCATCCTCCATTGGCTGCTTAGCAGGCACGGGGGCGGGTCCCACAAGCTGCCGCGAGGTAGCCCGGGGTTTGTAGTTTCGCGCCGATTGGTCGCAGGGCTGGCGGAGCCGCGCTCCCAGCGTCCTCAGCGCGCGGGGCTTCCGGGAGCGAGCGGCGCGGTGCGAGGTGCGCGGGGCCGGGCCGAGGGGGTCCCGGGCCGCGACTCTCGCCCGGGAGCGCTGGGGTCGGGCCCCGCGGGGGCTGCCTGCAGCCGCCTGGCGTCCGGGGGGGGGCAGCTGCTGCCTTGCTGCGTGCGCGCGCCCGGCGGGGGGGACACGGGCTGGGAAGGGGACAAGGACGGGCGCGCGCAGCGGGAGGGGATACCCAGCGGGAGGTGACCCCACGTGTGGGGGAGGGCTGGGCCACGATGCCCCGGGGGGTGCGGCCGCAGGGCTGCGCAGCAAAGGAGACTGATCCATGGTGGGGCAGGGGTGCCCACAAAGCCCTGGTGATGCTTTCCGGGATTTGTTGGTCTAACCCAGTGGTCCCCAACCATTTGAGGGCGCCAGGGGCCTGGCCCCCCTCCAAGGGCCGCGGGGGCCGGGGCCCCCTCCAAGGGCCGCGGGGGCCGGGGCCCCCTCCAAGGGCCACGTTCCCGGGGCTGGCGCTCCACGCATGCGCCACGTGCCCAGAGCGCGGGCGGCCTATCCACGGTGCTCCCGGGGCCAGTGCTCACCGTGCGCCATGCGCCCGGCTCCGGCACTGTGCATGCGCCATGTGCCTGGGGCCAGGCCAGCCCAGGCCTGAGCACTTGGCGGGCGCACACAAATGCCCCCGCGGGTGCCATGGCACCCGCAGCCGCCGTGTTGGGGACCACTGGTCTAACTGTTATGTGGGACCCAGCGCAAGACTTCCGTTCCAGATGAGCTATTTAGAGTTGTTCATGGACACTGCCAGGTTCAGCAGCATGTGCCTTGGGTGCCTAACGGGACAGATAATTACATTAGGCTCTTCTGGGTGGATCCTGTTGAATAGCCAGATGTCCCGTGCAGGATTTATTGATGGACTGAATACATAGGCATCCTTAGAACTCCACTGTGAGGTAGGATGGTGCCATTCATCTCCATTTGATTGCTGGAGAAATGAGTCACAAATAGACTTTAGTGATTTGACCAAGGTCGCACAGGACGTCAGAGGTGGAGCAGGAAGTTGAACCTGGGTCTCCTGTAATCCAGGCTTGTGCTCCGCACAAGTGGCCCGTTCTTCCTCCTTACAAACCGATGTGTTTACAGACTCAGGAGCGAAGAAGTCTGTGCTGCCCATCATAGCAATTACAACACTGAGTAGTCCCACTGTCTTCAATGAGACACTTGTGGGGGTGTTGTTTACTTGTAATGCAGCAATCCTAACCTCCTCCTCCTCTCCCCTCTTGTCCTTCCATTTAGCTAACTCTCCTCCCAACAAGGTTTGGGTATGGGCATGCCATTTATTGCCATCGCGTGCGTGAGATCCCTTTCCCCTGAACTTTGGCTTGCTTGTAAGCTCTCCAGGGCCGTCTGCTTCTCTGTACACCTCAGGGCCCTGGCATTTGGTCACTAGACACTACTGTATTGACCATGACGACAGCACAGAAGCAAGGCTGAGAGAGGAGCTGCTGGGGGCTAATTTAGCTACAACTAATCAGAAAGGAGATCTTGGAGTTATTGAGGCTAGTTCTCTGAAAACCTCCACGCAGTGTACAGCGGCAGTTAAAAAAGTAAATAGGATGGTAGGAATTATTAAAAAAGGGATAGAAAATAAGACGAAGAATATCTTGCTGTCCTTATATAAAACTATAGTACACCCACATCTTGAATCCTGCGTACAGATGTGGTCTCACCTCAAAAAAGATATTTTGGCATTAGAAAAGGTTCAGAAAAGAACAACTAAAATGATTAGGGGTTTGGAACAGGTCCCATATGAGGAGAAGCTATAGAGACTGGGACTTCTCAGTTTAGAAAAGAGGAAACTGAGGGGGGATATGATAGAGATATATAAAATCATGAGTGGTGTGGAGAGGTTGAATAAAGAAAAGTTATTATTAGTTCCCATAATAGAAGAACTAGAGCACACCAAATGAAATTAATGGGAAGCAGGTTTAAAACTAATAAAAGAAAGTTCTTCACACGGCACACAATCAACCTGTGGAACTCCTTGCCAGAGGAGGCTGTGAAGGCTAGGATTATAACAGAGTTTAAAAAAGAGCTAGATAAATTCATGGTCCATAAAAGGCTATTAGCCAGGGGTAAGGAATGGTTACCCTGGTCTCTGTTTGTCAGAGGCTGGAGAAGGATGGCAGGAGACAAATTGCTTGATCATTGTCTTCGGTGCACCCCTTCTGGGGCACCTGGTACTGGCTACTGTCAGCAGACAGGATACTGCACTACATGGACCTTTGGTCTGACCCAGTATGGCCATTCTTATGTTTGGGAAGCTGGGGCAAAGGGAAGGCAGTAGGAAGGTAGAAATGAGATGTAGGCAGAGGTATAACTGTGGAGGACTTTGACCGTTCTCATCATTGTTCCCCTCAGGGCTCATCATTTAATGTGCTTGTGCATTGCATAGCACAGAGAGAGCCCCTTGGTTGAGACTTTGTGGCAGTAGAGTCCTGATTGAATTTCATCCTGTCTACCTCAGACTCCTTCTCCAGTTTGTCCAGATCAGTTTGAATTCTAACCCTATCCTCCAAAGCACTCGCAGCCCCTCCTAGCTTGGTATCTTCTGCAAACATTATCAGCGTTCTCTCTCTCTCGTTCTCTCAATCATTGGTGAAGCTACTGAACAAAATTGGACGCAGAACTGATCCAAACTACGGCTGCTGATAACCTTAGAATCAGTTTAAATGATGACTTCTAGCATTGCTTGCTGCTTTTTTTGGGGGGGGGGTACGTGCGGAGGGTAATGTGGACAGGATCTAGACAGAACAGCAGTAAAAGGCTATCATTGGAGGATCTGCAGCAATCACTTGCTGTTTCACAGGACAACTTTGTTGACCAAGGGAGGCCAGAGGAATGGGTATGTTTACAGGGAAGATTTCAGCAGGAGGAAGCTCTGAGAAGAGCCCTCCTTCCAAGCTGAGGACGTCTCCCCACCAGAGTCAGGTGGCCCCACCCTGGTCCCTGAAATTGCACCTGAAGGTTCTGTTTCGCTTTGGCTCTACAGGTCGTGATGTCCGAGCTCAGTGATGAAGCCAGCGAATCGGAGCTGCTGAACCGCAGCCTGTCCATGTGGCATGGGGCAGGCCCGATGATCTGTCGAGAAGAGCTGGATGTTCCCCTGGACCTACACACAGCGTCCTCCATTGGCCAATACGAGGTGGTGCAGGAGTGTATTCACCGGTAAGGAGCGGGCGGAGCAGGCTAGCACAGCTTTGTTCTTACTTGCCCTTATTTTTAAATCACCGCAGGATAGAGTCAGTTTACACTGGATCAAGGACCTATGGCATGTGAACTTCAGTGGTACTCGGTCATTTGTTCAGTGTAAAGTGACTTATGGGCCATGTCTGGGACAGGGAAATTCACCCCCAAATTCCCGGTGATTCTACTGGAGTTAGAACAGATGGGAGCCACGGTGTAGACAAGGCTTTTAACCCTCTATATATTTGAACTGCAATGATGATAAAGGAGATTTTGGCGACAGGAGTCTGTGTTGCGGCGCTGACCCGCTTTAGGACTGGTCCTGCTGATTTCTTTTCGCTCGCTTTTTTCTTTCTTTCTTTTTTTTTTAAAGTGGGGAGATGGATTTAAACAAGAGAAACTCTGGTGGCTGGACCCCGCTGATGTACGCCTCCTACATCGGGCATGATACCATCGTGCACCTGCTGCTGGAGGCAGGGGTGAACGTGAACGTCCCCACACCGGAAGGGCAGACCCCGCTCATGCTGGCCTCCAGTTGCGGCAATGAGAGCGTTGCCTACTTCCTGCTCCAGGTGGGTGTTCGGGAGCGGTGAGGAACAGCTGCTCTGGTACACGTGCAATGCCGGAGGAGCGGAATCCTCCAGCAGTTGTGACGGAGCACGGTCCGCTCCAGGCACAGCTGCAAGTTCCGCTTCCTGACGGGGATTCCGACTTTCTCAGAATCACAGCTCGGAGGGCAGTGGCTCCCAGACCCCGTGAGATGCTGCAGTAAAGACCCTTCTCTGTTCTCTTGAAGCAAGGCGCAGAGCTGGAGATGAAGGACGTTCACGGCTGGACTGCCCTCTTCCACTGCACCAGTGCTGGACACCAGCAGATGGTCAAATTCTTGCTGGACAATGGGGCGAACGCCAACTGCAAGTAAGAGAAGAATACCCGGTGTTTCTTTTCCTGCCTCAAGGATTTCCACCTGATTTCAAATGCAAAAGAAGCATGTTAGCATGTGAACGTGCTTGACTGCTACAGAGCATAATGGAAGAAAACATACTCCATCCCTCCCCTTTAGAAAAGAGAAGACTGAGGGGGGATATGATAGAGGTCTATAAAATCATGAGTGGTGTGGAGAGGGCCGATAAAGAAAAGTTATTTATTAGTTCCCATAATAGAAGAACTAGAGGACACCAAATGAAATTAAGGGGGAGCAGGTTTAAAACTAATAAGCGAAGTTCTTCTTCACACAGCGTGTAGTCAACCTGTGGAACTCCTTGCCAGAGGAGGCTGTGAATGCTAGGACTAGTTTAAAGAGAAGCTAGATAATTTCATGGAGGTTAGGTCCATAAAAGGCTATTAGCCAGGGGATAAAATGGTGTCCTTGGCCTCTGTTTGCCAGAGGCTGGAGAGGGATGGCAGGAGACAAATCGCTTGATCATTGTCTTCGGTCCACCCTCTCTGGGGCACCTGGTGCTGGCCACTGTCGGTAGACAGGCTACTGGGCTAGATGGACCTTTGGTCTGACCCAGTACGGCCGTTCTTATGTTCTTATGTCCCTTTTCCCTGCCAGCTTACAGAGATGAGCTGTAACCCACTCTCCGTTTAATGTCGTGAGCACAGTGCTGTGTAAACTGAGGAGTAGGGATGTTAGACAGCGTAACATTGAATAGTTGGGTAACTGCATCAAATTTTTGCAATTACACGACTATTCAATAGTCCCAGGGGGCAGGGCTGGCAGCCTGTGCACTCCTGGCCCCACTCCCAGGGAGATTGCTGCCAACCCACGCTGCTGCCTATGATAGAGGCAGCAGTGTGGGTTGGCAGCAGCTCCTGTCCATGCAGGATCCAAGCTCCCTGCAGACAGAGGCTGCTCCGTGGGATGCTGGTGCAGCCTCTATGCACAGCAAGCCCGGATCCCGCACAGACAGAGGCTGCTTTGCGGCAGCCTTCTCTGCTCCCATCCCCGTACTGCTGCCTCTCCCCCTAGTATCGGCTCTGCCTAACACTGTCTCCTGCCTGCCCCCCTCCCGCAGCCTCTGTAGGTCCATGGAGCCAGCATGTGAGGGAGCTGGTTTAAAAGTGGTCTCTCGGTGCGTATTGGCTCCTGCCTGCCCTCCTCACCCTCCATGCTGCTGCCTCTTTGTCAGAGGCAGCAGTGCGGGGATGGGGGGAGGGCCCATCCGGTGCTTGTGGGGAGCCAACTTCGGCTCCTGCTCCCTCCCCGCTGCCTGTGATACAGAGGCAGCCAGAGCGGGGGAATGTGTATAGTCGACAGGATTAATTGATAAGCCCAGGCTTATCAGTTAATCGTGTAGCTGTCCACACAATAACATTCCTTCTGAAGAGTGGAGTTAGCCCACAGTGCCACACTGAAACTAGAGGTCTTAAAAAGCAGTTAATTAGATAACCATGTAACAGCTGAAAATCTCAGCTGTTACACTGCAGGCTGGGTTGTATAAAGCTTATACTGTAGCGCCTGCAGCGTAGCCGGCTGGTCCCAGTCCGGAGTCGGCTGCGCTGTGGGCTCTGCATTATAAGCTTCATGCTGCAGAGCCAACAGCTCAGGGCCGCAGCTGCCTCCCCAGGAGCCGGTGTGTGCCAGAAGCCGGCTCCCAGTGAGTACCGGCTCCTGCCTGCTGGCCTCACTTCCGGGGCCCAGAGACTCTATGCAACCAATAAGCCTGCGCTCATGGGTTATCGTTAGCCATTTAAACGGTTCTGCTATTACATCCCCTATTTAAACCACCTCGGGAATGAGGTTCAGTTTTGGCTGAGCTCTGTGAAAGCCAAAGAGCGTTACAACTTGCTCCTGCCCTCGACTGCCCTTTGCTGCTGACCCTGATCAGTCGGTCGTTGCTCATGCACAGTCGCTGTCCGTGTGCACCGCAGTGCCTGTACTTCTGAGAGCTTCCTGCTACTGCACGCTCATCAAACAGCCTAGTACGTGCTGGTCGTGTTGCTGCTATTTTCTTACATCCAGTAATATTGATTTCCAAAACTGAAAGCCCCAGAGACGTATCTGGTGTCAGTCAGGTGTTTGAAGTCACTGGGGCCACTCCAGCTTATACACACTGAGGATCTAGCTTTAAAAGTGCACTGGCAATCTTAATCCTTGACGCGAATAGCTGACTCTTCCCATAATTACAGTAGCTTTGCAGGACCCACAGAGGTGAAATCTTCCTGGTCAGAACCCCGTTTCCTGTATTTTTCCATGGGAAGAAATCTGTCTGTTATGTAAATGCACATTTCAAAGGTCTGAATGTTTGTCACAAATACGTATGTTCTTGAATTTTTGACCTATTTGCAACACCATCAATGGCTAGATTGCATGATGCCAGGGGAAAATAATCCTTCCAGGCCCTTGTATAACATAGCACCAGCGGTCTGGTGACTTCGAGCGGCATGCGGGCTGGGACATTAGTATTCAATTGAACATCAACTCATCTTCTTTGAAGTTCCGAATAATTCTTTTGCGTGCCAAGGGTCAAAGTGTATCCCAGGTAAACAAACGTATTTATGTAAATGCAGCCGAAGCAGAGAATGCGGTGTGCCAGGCAAACAGGGCTGTCGTCTAGGAGGTGATCCTGCATGGACTGGAATTGCCTTTCCTGCTTACTGCCTTGCAAAAGAGTCACGGGGCTTGCCCCTGTTTCAGTTGGAAGGGCCCAGATCAGTCATGCAATCAGGTTGGTCTTCCTCCTGCCTGGAGTAATGGTAGTAAAATGGCATTTTAATGGCTGTGCTGCCTTGAGCAATACATGGCTTCATAAGCTAAGTGCCCTTTTTTTTTATTTATGTATTTAATGAATTCAGTTTAATTGGATGCTGGGTAAAGGGGCCAGTTTGACAAGCCTGGAAGCTTCTGTCTTCCCTGAAGCCAGGGTGTGGGTTCTGCTTCAGCCTCAGGGAATGAGACCTCCCCTTTGGTTCTCTTGCTCTGTGTGACCCGCAACCTGTATTCCATCTTTACTTCCCCCTGGGCTGACTCCGCCTGCATGGGCTTTTTCTCTCCTACTCAGGGAGCCTGTGTACGGCTATACGCCTCTGATGGAAGCGGCTGCTTCTGGCCATGAGATAATTGTCCAGTATCTTCTCAATCATGTAAGTATCTGCCCCGTTCTAAATCAGTCCAGACCTGCAGTCCGGAGAACACAGGTTGTGAGAGCACAGGCCTTCTAAAGGGTTGTATTTCCAGCTTTCCTCTGGTGGCCGGCTGCTGCCTCCTTGAGTCGTTTTCGGGGGTTACATGCCTATAAATCTGTTTTAGTAAAATGGAGCGATCCAAATGTAAAATAACCTCTCTCGGCGCAGCGTGCATCTCCCCAACAGCCCTTCCCTGTCTCCAGCATAGTCTCTGGTCTTTCCTTATTTCCAATGGGATGAAATGCTCCTTTTTTCTCTCCTTTCTCGTACCCGGGCTGTCGCTAAAGAAACCAAACATGCCTTTCAAACCCTGTATCCGATTTCTGAGTCACTAGGTCCCTTGGGGCACAACCCAGTCAAACACCAGCCTGGTTCCAGGGTGGAATTTCCTCCTCTCTTTTCCAGCAGGGGGTCTCGTAGGTTGTTCTGTCCTTGCGGTAGGTGTTGCACTGGACTTGCCCAACAGATGTAGCCGGGATCCTGTCGTCAGCAGTGTAGGGTTCTTTCTGGACTCTGGGCTGCTGTAGGAGTCTTACCTGGCTGCAGCAACAACCCGAAGTCCTGACACACCTTGGACTAACAGATTGGGTATCGGCATTCCTGGGCTGGAGCCCGCTTTGTCAGACGCAGCGGTGTAGCCACAGATGCAGCTTCGTGCTGTTGCCGTACTTACGGGGGAAAAAGCTCCAAAAAGAGACTCGAGCTGGAATGTGCAGAGCTGGAATTCACATGCGGACTTGATGCGCTCCGAATGGCTCTGAATACATGGAGCCCTGCATGGGTACAAAATGTGTATCTGCGCTTGTATCAGCAACGAGCAGCAGATATCCGCAGACACAGAGACCGCTGCGGCTGTAGAAGTGGGTAGCCGTGGATTTTCAGGGCTCTATGAAATGACTGGGAGAGGCTAGCTTGCTGCTAAAAGTAATTCCCCTCCTTCTGGTTTTCTTACCTCCCACGGTTGGGACAGGGCCATATTCACCCTGATTGAATTTGCCTCGTTAGCCCTGGTCCTCTGTGTGATAATGTCACACTCCCCACCTTCGCAAGTGTCTATATCCCTGCCAAACTGTACCTTTCACTTCACGCGTCTGATGAGTGGGCTCTAGCCCACAAGAGCTGATGCCCAAATAAATCGGTTAGTCTTTAAGATGCCCCAGGACTCCTCGGTTTTGCTGGAACAGACTAACACAGCTCCCCCTCTGAGACTTAACTAGCTGTAGCTTTTTAGATAAAGTCTTTTTTGCCTGATGTTGGAGTCCTGGCCCAGGGGATTCTGACTGACGCTATGTACGCTCATACTGTACCTTGCTGTGCCTAAGGAGAAGCACGTCAACTTTGTCAGGAGCTTCCGTTCTTCCAAAGTGCCGCCGTGTCCTAGCACTGTGCTGATATGCTGGTCCCCCAGAGACTGTCAGGTCAATTTCAAGGCCTCTGTGTCCTTCCTCATGCCCTGCCCTAGAACTGACCCAGGGTAATAACAATCTTCCCTCCTCCACGGAGTTTCCATCCAAGGATGGGGCTGGGATGGAACATGGGCCATTCTTAACGGGGCTAATTAGTGTTCAGTGCTGGCTAACGAGAGCAGCCCCCAATCTCACTGCATTGAGACCGGAGTGTACCGCACGTTTCTACGATTTAGCCTTCCTGCTGCTCCCACACCAACCAGCAGTGAAGAGGAGCTCTCTAAAAACAGAGTGGTTTTGCTAGTGGTTTAGCCTTTGTGGCCCGGACAGAGCATGGTGTTCGGATCTCCTGGTGGCGGGCCAGATATTGAACTAGCGCGTGCTTACAGGTGTGTTGAGTTTCTCGTGGCATCTTCCACCTTCATGCTAACGTCTGACTATCCGATCGTCTTGGGTTCTGACTGCAGTGAACCCCGGATAGCGACTTTATTCTGAAGGATGAAGCACTGAAAAATAATTGGCAGCAAATCGAGCAAGATTCTGGTGGGTGGTGCAGAAAAGTGAAATCCTGGGCTGACAGCACAGAGGGGCGTCGCGGGGAAGCGTTCGTTTCCTGGTGGCTTAAAAGGGCAGACGAGGGGGTCCCGGTGGAATATGCAACTCCGTTGGTTCCCTTGAATGCTGTGCGTGGTGTCCGCTCAGAACAGCCACGCCAGCAGCATGCACTGCCGTCCCACAGGGCGTGAGGGTGGATGTCAGAGAGAACACTGGAGCCACGGCACGGACGCTGGCCATGACATATGGCCACATGAAGATTGTGGGGCTGATAGACCTCCATGCAGCTCCAGTGCCCAAGGTCTTCTGCAGGGGCCCGGGTAAGTGAGACGCCTCCTTGCAGGGAAGGTGCTTGGGGAAGAGGCTGCTGCTGTGTTACGGTGCGGTGGTTGAGTGGAAGTGGTGCTTGGGTCGTCTGCTCAAAAGCCCTCTCCTTTGAGCAGCTGTGGTTCCGGGCTGGGAGCCCTTGCTGGTGTGAGGGGGCCAGGCAAGGGCAGGCGCTGGAGTTACTATGCAGCTAACGGTCTGTGTTTGGACCACAGGAAAATACGAAGATCTGAGCTCCTCGGATGAGTCGTGCTCCACCCCCCAGAGACAGAGACCTGCCCGAAAGACCAAGGGCCCCAGTATCCACGAAGGGCCCCAGGCGCTGGCGAAGATAACAGCCGTCGGAATTGCAGGGAAGAAGCCATCTCACTGTGGTGAGCCTGGGTCAGGGAATCCTAGTCGAGAGGTTCCTACACAGTCTGCTCCTGGGGCCATTGTGCGCCCAAATCCCTGCTGCCCTCGGGGCGTGCTGGGAACCCCTCTAGCCAGGAGTGGCCTGAGGCCGGCTGCGGCAGCTGGCGCCCCAGGCAGAAGGCACGATTGGCGCCCCCGCCTGCACGGCCGGCAGTAGCCGTGATGTCATCATCGGGCGCCCCGGCCAGCAGCGCCCTAGGCAGCTGCCTAATTTGCCTACCCTCACGGGCCACCCCTGCTCCGGCCCCCTCCCGCTGGCAGTCTCTTCTGTGCGCCAGCTGGGCTCTGCTGGGTCCAGCCAGCAGTACTGCAGCCCGTGGCGGGGGAGGAAATTCTGCAAGCACATAGTTAATTCTGCCCAATTCTGCATTGCGCAGTGGTGCAGAATTCCCACTGGAGCAGGGAACGACAGTGCTGCTTTGCTGTTACTCCGGCACCAGCACTTCCCTGCTCCTTTAGATTGGGCCTTCCTGCATGGCTCCGACGGCTGCCAGCACTGAGCAAACACCGGTGATTCAAGGGGCTGAAGGCCAGCTCTCAAAACCGTCCCCAGCTCGGCCGAGAAGGGGATAACTGTCCTTCCGCATCCTCTCAGTCTCTGCTTGCTGTCTGGCTCTTGAGAGTGGCCCTTCTTCCCTTCCCCAGGCAGACTCAGGAGCCGGAGCCACCAGCAGGGGTGGGGTGGGGGTGATTCACAACAGGCTAAAGACCAGGGATGCTTTAACGAATCGCCCAACTTTGGGCCCGGGTGAGCTGCATCCTCCAGAGCGCCAGGCGTGCGTCCTGTTCCAGGAACTGGCGCGGCCAGCCACGGGGTCCCGGGAAACGCTGGCTGGGTTTAAACGTTAGCCCTTCCGTGAAGCTGAGACGAGCTGTGCCCGGTGCGGCTGCGTGGTACAGCACAGAGATGGTCCATGGCTCTAGCCAGCTACCCGCTTGTCTTTGATGGCCAAGAATATCGATTTGTATGGAAGGAAACAATACCGACCCGCTCATTGCCTTGAGCTTGAACGACTATTTTACTGTCCAGGCTAGTGAGGAAATACACTAGTGTCGTACTTCCCATTGACACAGCTACCAGGGGTGACTACGTGGAAACGCTCAAGCCACCAGCTGCAGAGCGTCCCGGGAGGCTGACCCAGAAACTCCGGGAAGGGAGGGAACACTCCCAGCTCAGTACTCCAGAGGGGCATCTGCTGAAAGTCTGGTTCCATGCAACAGTCTTTGATCCAGTCGTTGTCTACAGCCGGATCTGTGACCAGCATTGACCTGGCGCGCAAAGGGAGCTGTTAGGCGTCCATGTTCCTGGCAATGTTGTTCGCCGTCCAAAAGGGGCCACAAGCTGGTTCTTTTAAAATGTGATTTCTTCCCCAATTGCTTTCCGAGGCCTGGATGCTTGCTGGCAACTGCTGCTCCCCAGGCTGCAGCCTGCCTGGTAACTCGCCCTCTCCTCCCTTTGCACACAGAGCCGGTCCCTCCCCGGGGCTATGTGACGTTCAGCGACGATGGCAGCTTTGAAGGGGAGGATCTCCGGTTCCGGGACGTCACCTCGCCAATCAACGAGCAAGACGTGGAGAGCAGCAGCGGCCGGGGTAGGGGCTGGTCTCTGAGGAGGGTTTTGCTTGCACTGTGCGTGGCCTGGGGTTGAGAACCACCTCGGAGCCTGCACGTGGCCTCTTTCCTCTCCCCCGAGGTCTGAAGTGCTCTTAGGGAGGCATCTTGCCTGAGATGCTGGCAAGAAAGGGGGCTCCCTGCCAGGGCACAGGCAGTCTGTGTTGGAGTGGCATCAGTGCTGTCCTGCCATGCCAGAGAAGAGTGACGGGCCATGAGCCAAGGAGGAGAGTGGGGGAGAATGAGTGCCGTCCACCCCCACGGCCGTTGGGAGACACCTGGGGACGAGAGCATGGCCTTCGCCAGTAACCCCACACCCTAAAACATACCCGTGTTACCCATCCCTGCAGGTAGGGTGGTAAATGGCTCTGGATCTGCAGTGGTGTATTCCCCCTGGCCTTGGTGGGGGATGGACGCCAGACCCGAGACTCTTCACTCATTCCGTGGGCAACCTGCTCGTCTGAGCAGCTGCTGCGTGCAGATGCGGGCTGGGCGTCGGGGAGAACCAGGGGCTCACTGTTTGCCTTTCTGGCCCCCTCCAGAAGAGACTGCGTTCTTCACCAACAACTTGGCCACCATCAGGAGCAGCAGCAGCAGCAGCGAGTGTCTGCCCAAAGCCCTGGGGGTCAGCAGCGAGGGCTCCCTGGAAAGCAACGAGGTGAGGCTTTGTCTCCGTCACCAGGGCTGGTGGAGCACGGGAACTCGCAGATACTCCGGCTGCGTGCCGTGGCGTTCCCTCTGCCGAGAGCCTGGAGGGTCGTGGGGAGAAGGCAACAGTAACGCCCCTTTCAGTGGGTGGGGCAGTGGGCCTCACTCAGGGCATGCAGCCCCTCGAGGTGCTTGCCTGGGTGCACAGCAGGCTCCGGCAGTGCAGTCAGTAGGAACAAACGTCCTACGGACCGTGCCTTGTTGGGACGCGCGCGAGGTTCAGCGTTCTAGCCCAGCTGGTTTGTAATCGCATGGTAGCAATGAGAAAGCGGACGGCTCTCAGTAGCAGCGTGCCGTGACGTGTATTTTTACCTCTGATTTTGGGAGGAAGTCGAGCGAGGTGGCTCGTGAGACTCCAGAGAGGGGCCCAGTGGTCTGGATAGGCAGGGAGACACCGAGTCGGCTCATTTGCCCTTGGGGGGGTGGCAGGTTGTCCTGTTTGACGTTGATCTGGCTCTCTGAGCACCCTCCCTGCCGACTGGGTTCCCAAGGGGCGGCCCAGTAACTCCCATCCCAGCACTTGCCCCTGGCCGGGTATCCTGTGGCTGTTCCCGTTCGCTGCCCTCGCCACCAGAGCACGTGGCTGCTTTCGGCGCTTTCTTGGAGCCACTTACGGCCGACGGGCAGGGCAGAGAATGCAAGCGGGAAATTGTGGTTGTAAGGTTAGCCCTGGGTAGGGTTGGCTAGCCCAGGGCAGTATGAACAGCTGCCTTGCACTCTGCAGCCTCCCGAGGGGCCGGTGGCCTGGCCTGACGCCCTTCCTGCGCTGGGCTGTAGCTGGGGACGCCTGTTCCCGTCCTCGGGGGCACTAACGTTCACCGTTCTCGCCCCGCTCCCAGAGCTCTTGCGCGGCCCAGCCCTCGCCCTGGCTCTAGAAGGGAACCCTCCCACGGCCGCCAATTGGTAGCTGGCGAAGGACTTTGCCCAGATGACTGGATCCGGTGCCGTGGATTTGTGGGAGCAGGATGGCGCCACAGGGTGGAGGAAGGGGGAGTGCGGCCTTCGAATGCGTTGGTTACGCGCCCCGCTGAGTAGGCCGGGGTCCGGTTTTGGTGTAGCTGTGTGCTGGGTGGGCATGAGATCCCTGGGCTCCTCTCACAGGAATAACCCCGCCCGTCCGTCTGCTAGTCTCTGGGCTTGAGCGAACGCACCCCCGTGCCCCGGGCTAGCCCCAAAGCGCGGCCTCGCGCTCTCAGTGCAGGTTCTGGAGCTCCCTGCGGAGAACGCTGCCTGGTCTCAGCCTGGCCGTGGGGCTCTCTCCGATGAGGAAGCGGTGCTGCCCCTCCTCCCCCCAGCCCCAGCTTCTGACCCTGTGCCGCTCAGCCTCCTGCTCTTAGAACGCAGGGGCTGCTTTCTCAGTGAGACTCCGCCCGCGCGTCGCCGTGGCTGTGCCGGAGCGTGCCTGGTCGCTGCAGGCCCCGGCTCCGCGGGCTTTCCTCCCCGCCGTGAGCTCAGCCGTTGGCGTGGGGTAGCCCTGAGGAGCCGGGGTAGTGACCTGGGCCCCGCTGGGCTAGTTGTGTCCAAACACAGGACAGAGACTGGCTCTGCCCCGAGGAGCTTACGTTGCTCAGTCTCCGCCCCCCACGTCCCCGGGCCACCGCCCCAGTCAGGAGCCAGCGTGGCTAAGGCAGAGGCTTCTGTGCCCAGCCAGGCCTTGCAATGGGCTTCCCCCCGTTCCACACCCGTGCAGCCCTGTGCCGTTGAACAGCGCTCTCCCGTCTCCCCAGGACTCTGACCCGACCCAGAAGTGCTCCAGCCGGAAACCGGCGAAAAGCTACGGGAAGCTCAAGGCCCGGCACGGCGGCGAGAGCCCGTGGGCCCCCAGCCCTGGCAAAGCGGGGGTGTCTAGTCAGCCCAGCGCGCTCCCCCCCCTAGAGGCCACCCCCTACGTGGGACCCCAGGTAAGAGCGCCAAGGACGGAAGCTGTGATGGGCTGAGGCCCTGGGAGCTCCCCAGAGCAGAGTCCGGCCCTGGACCACAGCCCAGAGGAGGAAGCAATGTCCCCCCGCCCGCGTGGGCTTAGCTGCCGACCTGCACTGCTCACGCTCGCCCGCTGAAAACACCCGCAGCCCCCTGCGCATCCAGCCAGGCTCCTCCCACTCTCCCTCGGCAGGACCCCGCCAGGCCAGGCGCTGTGCAGACACACAACACGACCGGCCCCACCCTAGGAGCGCAGCGTCCCGAGGGTTTGATCCTGCCTGACCCGCTGGCAGTGATGGGCTGGGAAGGCGAAGGAAGAGCCAGGCCCTGCTGTGGCGTGTGGCCCAGGGCAGGAATGGGAGAAGCGGGGGTCCGTGATGGGCGGTGGCCGTTAGCCTGTCCCTCAAGGCTCGGTGCGGCGTGTGGGTACCAAGGCCTTTGCTCTGGCTGGCCACAGGACCTGGCAGCCTTCCTGGCGCAGATCGGGTGTCTGAAGTACCTCCCGGTGTTTGAGGAGCAGGACATCGACCTCCGCATCTTCCTCACCCTCACAGAGAGCGACCTGAAGGAAATCGGCATCACGTGAGTCTCCGGCGTAGCCCCTTTCCCGTGGGTGCCTGCGAAGGGGTCGGAGCTCAGCCCTCTCTTCCAGCCACTCCCCGCCCCCGTGCTGCCCGCTGGTGGGCCGTCCGCCCCTCCCAGATCGTCCAGAGCACCTTGCGCCTGGTCTGAGCGCGCTGGTCCTCCAGCCCCGCCCACTCCGGCCCCCAGTGCAGCCGTGCGGTAACCACCGGCTGCTGTCTCTCCAGCCTCTTTGGGCCGAAGCGCAAGATGACCTCGGCCATAGCTCGATGGCACAGCAACGCCAGGCCTCCCAGCGACGCCCTGGAGCTGGCCTACGCCGATCGGCTCGAGGCGGAAATGCAGGAACTGGCCATTCAGCTCCACAAGGTAAGGAGCCGGCTCTAGGCCCAGTCCCCCGTTTCCTTGGCCCCTCCTGGGGTGGGGGAGCTGAGGGAGTTGGCAAGGGATGCAGAGGGGCACGTTGCTGGTTCTGCTGCCCTCTAGCCCTTGGTCTCTCCGTGCTGCTGAGACGTGGGTGGCTGGAGTCCAACCCCGCTGGCGGGGAGGCTGGGCTGGGGAGATCTGCCGTCCTGCTGCTCACACAGAACATGGGGAACTCGTGCGGAATAGTTCTCTGTCCGCAGGGCAAACCCCCTCCTGCGTGGAGAGCAAGGGAGTGCCTGGGATCAGAGCTGGCCTGTGTGGGAGCCTTTCCTAGCTCCCTTCCCGCCTGCATCGGGGCCGCTGATGGGTTTGGTTGGTGCGTTCGGAGCCACCCGGACCGTTTGAACAGGTGGCCGCGTGTGAGCAGTCGGGTCCGAGCTGCCAGCACGCCCCTCTCAGACCCGCCTCTCGCTCTCCCCGCTCAGAGGTGCGAGGAGGTGGAAGTGCTGAAGAGCCAGGTGTCCCAGGAGCAGGAGCTGCGGGCCGTGGTCGAGAGCTGCTTGATGGAGCGGGACGTGGCTTGGACCAAGGTCCAGATCCAGCTGCAGGAGGCCCAGGCCGTCACTGGCGGTGCGGGGGTCCTGCTAGAGCAGATGCAGTAAGTGACTCCGGCGGAAGCCGAGAACAGGCCGCCCCGGCAGACCCCACGGTGTCCGGGGAATGGCGGTGGTGCCCTTCTGGTGTGACTGTAGGCAGCTCCCTGCAGCATCTGGCCCGGTTCTAATTCTCCCCCAAGGAGCATGTTCTGGAGAGAAGCCTGCTTCCCAAAGGAGCCTGAGTTTCCAGAGCCGCAGTTGTGAATGCTCAGCCCCAGCCAGAGCCAAATGCTAAGTGATTTGCCCATGGCTATTTAGAGAATCAGTGGCAGAGCTGGGAAGAAAACCTAGGAGTCCTCTCACCAGTAACCCTGTAGTGATTCTCCCTGGCCAGAGCACTTGTGCATCAGGGCGATGCTGCTCGGCAGCTGTGGTCAGGCTGAAATTCGCACTAGGGATGTTAACTAGCGGTAGTCGGAATTTCCATCTACTCCACGACTAGTCGCTAGGCCCTTCCGCATTCCGTCTTTGAAATGTGCGAGAGCCCCAGCGCGGGCTCCTGTGCACTTCAAAGCTGGAGCGCCCGGGGCCAGTGGGGAGTCCCGCTGACTCCGCTCCATGCGGGCGCTTCTGCTCAGGGACTCGTGGCACGGAGGTGGGGTCAGCTCTGTGCGGCGCTGCTGCTTCTACATTCTGGGGGGAGCCTGGAATCAGCTGGGGACTCCCCAGTTGATCCCGGGCTCAGTGCGGCGCTGCCCCTTTGAAATGCCACTGGGGTTTGAGTACCCCCCCCCCCAATCCCCCATGCTACCTCTGTCTGATAGATGCAGTGGGGGGGGCGGGGAAGGAGCAACTAGTCGACTATCCTGTTGACTATCTGACTAGTCCTTTGCACCCTAATTCGCACCCACGGCTGCGATCCTCTCCTGAGGCTGCGGCACTCACGGATTCCTCGACTTTCCACAAGCTCCGTGACTTCCGCGGCTGCTGTCTCCAGGGCAGGCTGCTCGGGCGCCCCACGGCCAGCTGCTGCCGGAGCCCTGAGCCGGGGGTTCCCTCGGCAGCCCAGGCAGGCGTTGCAGGGTGAAGGAGGAGCTCAGCTGTCACTGCTGCCTGACTAATGGGGGTTTGGTCTCGTTGGCAGAGCCTGTCAGGCAGAGCTCTCCTCCCGGCTGGCCCACGGGCCTGTGGCGGGCGGGGCACCGGAGACCAAGGCGTGGCTGGGAGCTGGTGAGTGCCGAGGGCCCGAGGGAGAAGGTAAGAGCTGGGTGCCGCTGGGGCTGGGCGGGCCGGGCTGCGGGGAGACAAGGCAGCGCGCAGGCAGATGGAGGAGTGAATGAGAGCACCCGGGGAAAAGCCTGTTTTAATAAGAGGCAGAGGGGAAACTAGCGAGGCATCAGAAATGGCAGAGCTGCTCGGCAGAGCCTCGAAAACTGTCACTAAACGAGCAAGAGACCCAGGGCCCAAGGCCTTTGTGGGACTCAGGCACCAACACACCTAAGTTACCTTTGAAAATGGCATTTAGGTTCCTAACTCCCTTAGGGACTTTTGACACTGGTTGCCCCAGCCATGTGCAGGGGCTGGGGCCCTCGCAGATACCCCGCTGCCCGGAGAGCTGGGGGTTACACTGACCTGTATGGAGCAGGCAGCCTGCCGCAGACCTGTCACAGGCAAGCCGCCGCTGCCCGGAGAGCTGGGGGTTACACTGACCTGTATGGAGCAGGCAGCCCGCCGCAGGCCTGTCACAGGCAAGCCTCCGCTGCCCGGAGAGCTGGGGGTTACATTGACCTGTATGGAGCAGGCAGCCCGCCGCAGGCCTGTCACAGGCAAGCCGCCGCTGCCCGGAGAGCTGGGGGTTACATTGACCTGTATGGAGCAGGCAGCCCGCCGCAGGCCTGTCACAGGCAAGCCGCCGCTGCCCGGAGAGCTGGGGGTTACATTGACCTGTATGGAGCAGGCAGCCCGCCGCAGGCCTGTCACAGGCAAGCCGCCGCTGCCCGGAGAGCTGGGGGTTACATTGACCTGTATGGAGCAGGCAGCCCGCCGCAGGCCTGTCACAGGCAAGCCGCCGCTGCCCGGAGAGCTGGGGGTTACACTGACCTGTATGGAGCAGGCAGCCCGCCGCAGGCCTGTCACAGGCAAGCCGCCGCTGCCCGGAGAGCTGGGGGTTACACTGACCTGTATGGAGCAGGCAGCCCGCCGCAGGCCCGTCACAGGCAAGCCGCCGCTGCCCGGAGAGCTGGGGGTTACATTGACCTGTATGGAGCAGGCAGCCCGCCGCAGGCCTGTCACAGGCAAGCCGCCGCTGCCCGGAGAGCTGGGGCGCTCGCACACACACACAAGGTCCATTTCTCACCTTCCCCGGACCCTGGTCGTTCCTGTCCCGCTCGGTGTCCTGGAGTCGCCTCTCACCCGACCCGCCGAGCGTCTCGGGCGCCGGGCCATGGAGCTTAACGCCTTGGGCTTGAAGAGCCCTTGTGCCAGGCACGCGCGGCCCCTCGTGGCAGAGTTAGCAGCCCAGGGAGCTTGCTGCTCGTCCCACGTCTGCGCTGCGGTGACTCGCTCCATACGAGAGCGCGGCAAATCGAGGTGCTGTGGCCGGGGGGGGGCCCTGGTTGGTGAGAATCTCTCTGGCTTGCCCCCCCAGGTCTAGCAGGAGGGCCGGATTCCTTCAAGTCCCTGAGCCTGCCTGAGCTGTCGGCTTTCCTGGAGGAGCGTGCGGGAGACATGGGTACGGCGGAGAGGCTCTCGGCAGGGGCCGCGGCACAGGGCCCATCCCCAACGCCCTCTGAAAGAACCGGGCACTTGGTTTCTCAGGCGGAGCGAGGGCAGAGATCCCTGCCCCGTGCCCAGCATGATGGGTCTTGCCCTCTGTGGGCCCCTAATTCGCCCCGCCCCGTGGGGAATGAATTTTGTTACGTGCACCGGTGTGTAGGCGATGTGTCGCCCTGCACCTCCATGTCGGTGTGCTTAACAAAATTTGTGTGGCAAGAGTGAAGCTGAGGGGTTCGGCGTGTGGGGGGCTCAGGCCTGGGGCAGAGGGCTGAGTGCTAGGGTGCAGGGGCCCTGGGTGGGGGTGCAGGCTGTGAGGAGAGGCTGGGGATGAGGGGCTCGGCTGAAAAGCTGGGGTGGGGGAGAGGGCTCCAGCTGAGGGTGTGGGGTGGGGGGTGCTCCGAGGCCCGTGAAGGAGAAACGGCCCCTCCTCCCGCCGTGCTCTCCTCGCAGCAGCACCTGTGCTGGTGAGGAGAGGTCCGGCAGGGCTGGGTTCGGGCTGTCTCAGCCGTGACTGCATAGCTTGCAGGGAACTTAGCTTACTGTGGCTCCCCCCACTACATCTGCCATGGGTCTTGTGTGGGGCTTGAACCCCCGGCCGTCTGCCCAGCTGTAGTAGTGAGCCCCGCTGACCCCGTAGCAGCAGGGTTCTTACTCCCCCGGTCTCCCGTGCACCTCGGGGCGGGGGGTGGCTCAGGTCGAATGAGGGGCAGAGCCGCCTTTCTCCGCGCCGCACCAGAAACCGGGGGGGGGGGGCCAGCCTGGCGAGTCCTTGCTCTCGTCGTACCCCCGCCCGGCTAACCTGCCCGGGGGTTGCCTTTGCGTGTCTCCAGACTGGGGGAAGCTGGGCCCAGCGGCAGGTGGGCGGGGGAGCTCCTGGCTGATCCACTCCCCGGCCCTGGGGCGGGGCTGACGGGTCTGCGTGTGCCCGTAGGGAAGGCCCTGCGCTCGGTGACTCAGAACCTGCAGCGGCTGCAGGCCCCGGAGCGAGACAAGCGGAGCTGGCCAGAGCCCTAACGCAGCAGGACGGTGAGTGGGGAGGGAAACGCTGACCCAGGTCCCTGCCCGGGAAAGCAGGGGCTGGCTGGCGGCCACGGGCGCCCTTCGAGCTCCCTGCCCCGGAGCGCTGCCCACGCGCCTGGCCCCGAGCGCCCGGCGTGGCTCTGAGGGCAGCTCCGTGGGGGCCCTGCTGCATCTCGGGGGCCGGGCCCGCGCCGATTCTGAGCGGCTCCTCCCCCGGCAGAGATTCGACGTCGGGTGACGGTTCCACCCGGAAGCTGAGTGCCTGGAGAACGCGCGTCAGAGCTGGCCCGCCAGCGCGCCGCCTTGCGGGGGACCCCAGGAGGCCGGCGGGCGCCCGGAGAAGGGCTGGGCCGCCTGGTGGCCGCGGAGGAAGAGGAGTTCCGTGGGCCTGGCTGATCTCCAGGTCCCGTCACAGGTTGCTGTCCCTGCCCGAGGGTTAGCGCCCGGAGCTGGCGCATGGCGGAGACTCTGCCGCGGTTCCAAGGCTGCCCCTTGTCTGTAGCAGCCACGTGCCCCTGGCCAGCGGGGCAGTGCAGCCGGCGGGGGCGCAGAGCCCCGTGCTTTGGAAATGGGGGTGGGGGAGAGCTGGGCCCGCCCTCGGTGGGGCTCTCGCCTCCTGGCAGCCTGCAGCTGGCCAGCCCTGCCCCCTTGGGAGCTGGTGAGGAGCTCACTGGAGCCTCCTGCCTGGCCTGGTGGCAGCCTCTGGTCGGCCCTGGGCACAGGCCCCGTCAGAGCTGACTTGGCAGCTCGCCCTGCTCCTACCTCCCGTCCGTGCTCGGGGGCTGCTGCAGGGCAGCCGGGGGAGGGGGGCACCTGGGGAAACCCCAGGTGGGAGGGGCAGGCGCTGCAGGGTGGCAGCACAAGAATGAAATGGTGAGTGGGGCTCTCCAGGGGGCTGAGTGAAAGCCCCCCCCCCCCAGCCTGGAAACGCTGCAGCCTCGGACCTTGGCCGATGCGTGTGGGGAAGCAGCTGGCGGCAGGCCCCTGCCCCTTGGTGCCAGCGTGGGATTGGGCAGCGAGCAGGGGAGCCCCAGTCGCAGAGGCTGCTGCAGGAGCCTGCCTGGGTCGGGCTTTGGCCCCCCGGAGCGCTGCTGCAGCCGCTGGAGATGGCGTGGGCCCCGGCCGCTCTGAGCAGGGCTGGTGCTGGGGCCCGGGTGTGCTCACGCCCAGCGTTCGCACTGTGGGGGCAGCGGGGGCAGCCCCGGGCCCAAGGCCAGGCCCCTGTGAGCGGGGACTGGAGAGCTGGCCTGCCCTGCTCCGCGCCGGGGAAGTGGAAAAAAGCCGAGTTCGATTTTGACGGCAGCTCCCACCGTGCAGCATCCCTTGTGACTCCATCCTTGGGGCCAGGGTCTCCCTGCTGCCCCGTGCCAGAGAGCCAGGGCTGGGCCAGGGGCTCGTGTCTCAGCAGCGAGGAGCGGGGCTGGATCTGCCCGGCTCGGGCTGCTGCGTCGCTCCCCAGCCTGCTCGGCTGTGCCGTTTGCTGTGTCCTGTTCGCTCTGACCCACGGGTCCAGCGCTAACGTGCACTGGCCTGGGGCAGAAAGCGGAGACGGGGCTCAGTGTGCGCAGCTGAGCGGTGAGTGGGGCCGGGGTGAAGAGTTGTTGCAGCGGGGAGGGCTTGGCGCACTGTACCCGCCCCTGGGCCCCCTCGCGCCTGGGCAGGGACTCGAGCGCAGGGAGAGGTGGTCAACAGTGGAATCGTGGGGCATGCGGCTTGGCTGAAAAAATAAACCTTTATTTCCATGTGAGAAGACGCTGTGCAGAAGGGTCCCATGCGCCCGCCCCGGGCTCCGGCCCAGCATCTCCACCCGCGAACAGCGAGGGCGACTCCTGGCCCCGCCCCCGAGCACTGCATGGCTGGGGCGCTTAGACGCTGCTTCCGCAACAGGTCCCATTGGCAACTCGCCAGGAGCCCGAGGGGGTCCCCCCTGGGTCTAATTGCATCGTCAGATGGGGCAGCCTGCCCCCTCCTGGGAGCCAGGGTGGGTGCCAGGGGCTGGAGCCGTGTGCTCCCTGCTGCACTGGCGGCTGCCCCTGCCGGGGTCGCTCCTGCCCTTCGGGGCGAGGCTCAGAGCCTGACTCGGGCGGGACGCTGCTCTGTCCACCCGGAGGTTCGGAAAGGTCCGTGCTTGAGCTGCCTGGGCGCTGGCACGTGGGCAGCAGAGGGCACCCCAGGCGGGCGATTTACAACTGGGCTCGGGGCTGTGGAAATGGGGCTCCAGCTGCGCCCAGCCGAGGGCTCTGCAGTGACCCAGGAGAAAGGCTGTACTGGCCCCAGGGCACTGCCTGGCACCCCAGGATCCTCCTCGCCCGCCAGTGCCAGGGCCTGCCAGCAAGGCCGCAGAGCCAGGGCTGGACGGTGGAGGCTGCACGGGGGGGCTCACAGCTGGTCAGTTGGCTGCAGGCTGTTGCTGAGCAGCTCTCTCTGGATGCGGGGCTGGAGAGGCGCGTGGCAGGCCGGGCTACGCCAGGCGGCTGTGGGCACTGGAGCTGGAACCAGGCGTGTGCAAGCCGGCTCCGGGCTCTCCTGCCGGAGTTGGCGGGTTGGCCACAGGGAGCAGCCTTTGCTCCCCACGGGTCAGTTGCTGCAGCCGAGGCCGAGGGGGTAGGCGGGGGGACTTTGGCTGACGGCGCGGGAGCAGGTCTGCTCAGGCCTAGCCCCGAGGGGTAAGGGTTGTCATGACCAATGCAGCCTGCCCTCAGCACTCCCCTCAGCTTACCAGGCCGTGTGAGGGGGGCCTGCCCCTACACGCTCCTGGGCCCCTGCCTGCCCTGACACGGGGCTTGGGGCCAGCAGCCGCAGGCGAGGGCCGGACTCCCACGTGGACCTCTCCAGACTCAGCTCTCCACCGGCGAGGCAGGCGCCAGGGCCACAGCGCTGGGGTCCGGTCAGACCCTTCCTTTGGGCCGGCTCAGCGGAGCAGGCGTGGGGCAGGGCGCTGGGAGGGGGGCGGCTGCTGACAGATCTCTGAAGAGGATCCACAGCCAGGTGGCTGAAAGCCAAGGTCCAAGGGCCGGAGAAGCTGGGGTGATGCAAAGAAACTGGGTCCCCTGTGGGCTGGAACAGGCAGCTGAGCCCCGCTGGCAGCCCTGCCACGCAGCTGAGACGTGGCCGTACCGGGCAGTCACAGCCGGATCTGTGGCAGGGCACAGCCAGCTCCCAGGGGCTAAGCAGCCAGGCCTCACCCAGCCCTCCCGCTGCCGGAATGAGCCCCGGGAGCAGCGCCCTGAGAGGGGACCCTGCCTCATTAGCGCCCCATGGACCAGCTGTGTGAGCCTTCTGCCCGGGCTGACCCGTGCCTAGGGCCTAGCCCAGGTGTGCCTTGGCGTGCGACACGTCCTAGCAGTGTCTCCTGGCTGCCCAGCCAGTCTGGCCCGCCCACCCCCACCCCCGGGTGCTGAGACGTGGGTCTCGCTCCAGCGGGAGGTAGGTTCCAGGTGCTGTGCCCGAGGGTCAAGTAGCAGGGGGGTGTTTCCCCGCCCCCTCGGGGTCCTGTTCCGCAGTGCAGCAGGGTCCCAGCCCAGCGCTTCCAGGGTCTTCAAGGGATCTTCACAGCCGTGTCCACAGGGCCCAGCAATGCCTCAGACGCGGCTGCTCTGCTGAGGCCCTGCAGGGTCCTGGCTTTCATGCCACGCTCGGGCAGTGTTGGCACCAGAGCCTGCCACGCTCGGGACCCGGGGACTTAGCCCCGCTGCACGTCCAGCCAGGCCCCTCGTGCTCCCTCCCGGCACCTGGGCGAGTGACTCCCCGGGCCCTGCGTGGCGGAGGTGCTGTACCACGGACCATCCCCCCCAGGAGCAGGGCAGGCCGTGGGGCCTTCTCCCGGCCACAGAACCGCGGGCGCCCCCTTCTCCGGCGGCTCTCCTAGGCAAGCGGCCGCTGCAGCCAGGGAGCCATCACTGCGTGCAGCAGAGCGTGGGGTGGTCCAGCTTCCAGAGCTGCCATTTCTTCTTCATCTCTGACTTCACCTAGGAGGGAGGGAAGGGCCAGTGAGCGGCGCTTGCCCTGCCCAGCCTTGCGGGAGGGTCCCGGCTGCTGCCCAGGCCTGCAGTGGCCTCACGTGCCTCTAGCCCCGGGGTGCCGGTCGGGGTTGGGCCCCAAGGCGCGGGCTGAACCCAGCAAAGGTCCAGGGCCCCGGGCTGCAGCAGAGCTGCTCCAGGGATGGGTTTGGCCTCTGCAGTAGGAAGAGGCAGGTCCTGCCCCAGCACGGCCATTCCCAGACACACGGAGCTCCATGGCTGCCGCGGGGCAGCTGGCCCAGCCGTGTGGCCACCAGCCTGGCCCCGCCAGGTCTGCACCATGGCCTAGGGCTGCCTGCGCACAGAGCCCAGAGGCGCCCTGCAGTGCTGTGGGGCAGAGCGTTGCATTGTGGGAGCTGTGGGGGGCATCCCCTTTGTGTAATTGGAGGTGGCAGCAGTAGGATACAGATGGGCTGCAGAGCACAGCCCTGGGTTACAGCCCCGCCCCGAGAGCTGCCCTAGCAGAAAGCAGCACAGAGGCACCTACCTCTTTATTGGCAAAGCAGTACAGCACCGCCACCAGGAAGCCCTGGGGAGAGAGCGGGTGAGCCATTGTCACAGTAGCCTGGCAGCCCGCAGGGCCAGCTCCCGGGGCACAGGATGCCCAGCTGGGACAGCCAGCGGTGGCCTGTCCCGACGCGCTTGCCCACCCCACGATCCCCCGCGATCCCCCAGCCCGGCGGCCTGTCCCGACGCGCTCGCCCACCCCACGATCCCCCAGCCCGGCGGCCTGTCCCGACGCGCTCGCCCACCCCACGATCCCCCGCGATCCCCCAGCCCGGCGGCCTGTCCCGACGCGCTCGCCCACCCCACGATCCCCCGCGATCCCCCAGCCCAGCGGCCTGTCCCGACGCGCTCGCCTCCCCCACGATGCCCCAGCCCGGCGGCCTGTCCCGACGCGCTCGCCCGCCCCGCGATCCCCCAGCCCGGCAGCCTGTCCCGACGCGCTCGCCCACCCCACGATCCCCCGCGATCCCCCAGCCCGGCGGCCTGTCCCGACGCGCTCGCCCACCCCACGATCCCCCAGCCCGGCGGCCTGTCCCGACACGCTCGCCCACCCCACGGTCCCCCAGCCCGGCGGCCTGTCCCGACGCGCTCGCCCACCCCACGATCCCCCAGCCCGGCGGCCTGTCCCGACGCGCTCGCCCACCCCACGATCCCCCGCGATCCCCCAGCCCGGCGGCCTGTCCCGACACGCTCACCCACCCCACGATCCCCCAGCCCGGAGGCCTGTCCCGACGCGCTCACCTCCCCCGCGATCCCCCAGCCCGGCGGCCTGTCCCGACGCGCTCGCCCACCCCACGATCCCCCAGCCCGGCGGCCTGTCCCGACACGCTCGCCCGCCCCGCGATCCCCCAGCCCGGCGGCCTGTCCCGACGCGCTCGCCCACCCCACGATCCCCCAGCCCGGAGGCCTGTCCCGACGCGCTCGCCCGGCCCGCGATCCCCCAGCCCGGCGGCCTGTCCCGATGCGCTCGCCCACTCCACGATCCCCCGCGATCCCCCAGCCCGGCGGCCTGTCCTGACACGCTCGCCCACCCCACGATCCCCCAGCCCGGAGGCCTGTCCCGACGCGCTCGCCCACCCCACGATCCCCCAGCCCGGAGGCCTGTCCCGACGCGCTCACCTCCCCCGCGATGCCCCAGCCCGGCGGCCTGTCCCGACGCGCTCGCCTCCCCCGCGATCCCCCAGCCCGGCGGCCTGTCCCAACGCGCTCGCCCGCCCCGCGATCCCCCAGCCGGCAGCTGCAGCCTTACACTGGGACAGGCTGAACGTGGTTCCCAAGGGGCTGCCCCTGCCCAGGTAAGTTCCCCAGGGACAGGCGGGTGGGAAGGATTTTGAGATCGTTTCCCAGTTCTAGAGCCCCACGCATGGCCCAAACGGGGCCCTCCTGCCCGCACATGCGGAGGTCGTCACCAGCCCAGCATGAGGTGTGTGCCCCTCTGCCAGCGGTTTGTGGCTGCGCCTGGCGATGGGGTGAGGGGGAGGCCCAGCTGCCCCACAGGGCGGTTAGCGGTGCGCTGACGGGCTGGCCGAGCGGACGTGGTCACAGGTGCGTGGGGTGTGGCGCAGCGCGGCGCTTCAGCTGCCAGACACCGATTGTGACAGCGCTGCGGCCCACGGCTGGCACAGGACTGTGTGGTCCTGTGGCTCCCCCGCAGCCGCCCAGCTCCACTCCCTGCCGCGGGCCAGGGAGCTGCAGCGTGGCTAGCAGGGCTGACGGGCCAGCGTGGGTAGAGTGGAGGGGAAAGGGCCACGCTTCCCAGGAGGGGACGTGGGGGACGGGCTGGCTGGCGCCTGGCCGCCCAGGGCTCCCAGCTCACCTGGAAGGAGTTGAGGAAGAGCGTGAAGAAGACTTTGATGTAGCGCAGGATGCCCGTGGTCTGCTCGTCCGTGGCAAAGATGAAGACGACCTCGTGGATCCCGAAGAGCGGGATGAGGGTCAGCGTGGCCTTGGCCAGCCTGAAAGGGGACGAGATCCCTCAGCTCGTAGGGTGGGGGCAGGAGAGGGGCTGTGTGAGCAGACACATGGGAATGGCCACGCTTTGGGCCAGTGAGACGCTGGATGGAGGGCTGGTCCCTGAGGGCGGGGGTCTCACGGAGGGGCGATGGCTGCCGGCCCTGCCGGGCAGTGGGGGGTTCCTGAGCGCCCGGGGGCAGTGCCTGGAGCTGGGCAGTGTCTCCCAGGCACACGGCAGCAGAGGCTGCTCTGGGGGCAGACGGGAGGAGTGGGGCCCCTCCTGGTGGGAGATGGGAGGTGATGCCCTTGCGTGGGGCAGTGGGAGGGGGCTTATGGGGCTTGTGAAACACAGCTCTGGCTTAGGGTTACCAGG
Organism: Pelodiscus sinensis; assembly: GCF_052426305.1. Classification (NCBI taxonomy): domain Eukaryota; kingdom Metazoa; phylum Chordata; order Testudines; family Trionychidae; genus Pelodiscus; species Pelodiscus sinensis. Next base: position 4,669,993 of record NC_143066.1, read on the forward strand.
TGCCCGGTATTGGCCCAGACAGTCCGGTAACTGCGTCTTCTGTCGGCTTAAAAACCAGAAAATACCGGCCATGTAAGATGCCTGGTGGTATTTTCTGTTTGTTTTTCTGGGACGGGAGGCCACTGGAGATGTTCTTCCCCTGCCGCATCTGGTGGGGGCGAGGGGAGCGTGGGGATTTAAAGGTGCAGTGACTTTTTTTTTCTTTTTTTGCACAACAACTTTGGTTCCCTCTCCCCCGTCCTTTTTTTTTTTTTTTCTTAACCAATTACCAATTTTTTTCTCGCCGTGTGGCCGTGTTCGGTATCTGGCAACCCTACTCAGGCTCGATCATGTAGCGTGTGTCTGCCTGGGCTAACGGCCGCTCGCCGACACAGCCTGCTGGAATGGCTGATGAGATCACTGCCCTGGTTGCAAGACCGTGGGTTGCGGGGCCAGGCCTCCCAGGTCCCATCTACACTGCTTTGGGGACCCTGGCTCAGGCTCGGATTTCGGTCCCACCCCCTACGCTCGACACTCACGTGTCAGCCTCTGCAGCAAGCCCTGGGGCAGCCCCCACGCCCTGTCGCGCTGCAGTGTGGACGCAGCACAAGCCGCAGACTCGGGCGGTCTGCATAGCGCAGGCTAGAGGGGTGCGCAGGGCTGGGAGACCCCACCCATGCGGACAGCGCCGAAGGACACAATCCCGGTCTGGGACACACCGAGTCAGAGCTGGATTTCCAAGGCGGGTGCATCTGCCCTGCGCCGGGAGCGGGAGACGCGTGCAAGGTGAGCCCCGAAGCGGCGGCGCCTAGTTCGAGTTAACCCCAAACTCGCTTGTTTCGGAACCTGGCGCAGGTTTGGAAAGACGCCGCCGCTCCGAGAGGCCCTGCGCCGGGTGGAAGGTTTGCCGGGACGGCGGGAGCGCGCCCGGGACAGTCCAAAGTAAGGGGCTTGCTCAGAAGACGCGGCGCAGGTCTAGCTCCGCCGCGGAGCCATAGCCCAGATCAGCCCCTTCCCCGGCCAGCCCGTCCCCGCAGGTCGCCGCCCGCTCACCGCAGCTTGTAGTCCGCGTAGCCTTTCTGGTTGGCCCGCAGCTTGGCCAGGATCACCTTGAGGATCCTCATGAAGATCAGCAGGTTGATCTGGGGAGGCCACGGAGGTTAGCTCCCCGCTCAGCCAGGCCCCGCTCCCAGGGTCACTCGGCTGCCCATGGAGGGAAGGGGGCTGAGCTCAGCACCCCTGGGGCAATGAGGGGAAGGGACACGCCACGAGTAACAGAGAGTATGTGTGGGGCAGGGAGCAGCAGGAACGTCGCCAGGGCCTTCCACCGGCCAGCGAGCCCATCGGTACGGCCTCGGGGCACCCGGCCTCACAGAGCTCTCTCCCAGCATGCACTGGGCTCCACAGAACAGGTGGGTTGGCATCTGGGGGCCTGGCTCTGTTTGCCCTGACATCCAGGTCAGGGGTCTGGAGGGGCCAGGGCCAGGAGCCCACCTGCGGGGGTTCTGTTAACCAGAGCGGTGCAGCGACTTGGAGGGGACAAGCTGCCTCTGTCACCCCCAAGTGGTCACACGGGGGACTGCAAGCCAGGGATGTAGGTGCTTGCTCGTGACTGGCTCCCCAGTGCCTCAGTTTCCCCAGCTGTTGAGTGGGGGAACAGCGCCCTCCCTGGGCCAGCTTGCGGGAGGGGGGGAATTTCTCTGGCAGGAGCTGCTGCTCTCCTTGGCTACACTCAACCGCTGAGCCGAGCCAAGCAGGAGACTCTGCTGCCATCTTAAAGGCACGGTACCTCGCGTGGGCCCCGATCGCAGGCTCGGAGGTCACCTACCAGGGACGCCAGCAGGATGGGGATCCGGATGATCCACCAGTAGGCCATGTTCTCGTTCAGCGCCCAGCACCTGCGGCCCCGGAGAGACGCGCGGATAAGCCCGGAGCCAGCGGGCAGCAGCACCTCCTCCAGCCACGCCGCCCTTCTGGGGGGCCCCCGCGAGCCGAGAGGAAAGTGCCACCGGGGGCCTGCGGGCTCCTCCCTGCCCCACGCTCACTGCCGTCGCCCGGGAGGTGCCCCTGGCGTGCCGCCGTGGGCGCTTGGACGGGCAGGCCTGCGCTCCTTCCAGCCCCGGGAGTCACCCACACGGAAGTCCCACCACTGGGCCCGGCTCCTTTCCACGTCTCCCCCTGGAGGGGCTGTGGAGCCCGAAAGCGTAGCCCCGCCATAGCCCCAGGGCCTGGCCGATGGAGCTGTGCACTGCAGGGCCCTGGGGAGCAGCCCTGCTTGGTGGCCAGTGGGTGAGTCTTTGTCCTACTCCCATGGGGCAGAGCCCAAGCCCAGCTCTAAGGCCAGCCCCACCTCACCAGGGAGGCCGAGTCCTTCCCTCGCCCCTGGGGGTCTCGCCAGGGCGGGGCTGGACCAATCACGGTGGCGGCGGGGGACTGGGCTGCCCCCCACTCACATTCAGCGCTCTCCCTGCCTTTCCCGGGGCATGGCCCCCAGGTGGCACAAAGGGCCTGGCTCCGCTCCCCCAGCCCGCTGGCGCGCCCGCACTTACTCTGCGTTCTCCTTCAGGTACTTGGCCACCAGCCACGGCACCACGAACACCACGGGGGTCCCTGCAAGTCACACAGCAACCCCTGTGAAGACCAAGCGCCTGCCTGAGCTGAGACAGCGGCTCTCGCAAACCGAGGGCCTGTCCTTCCCCCGTCCAGGCCCCGTGCCGTGGGGACCCGGCCCTGGGGCGCTGCAGGCTGGCCTCAGCCCCGCTCCCCCGCTTTCTGCACCTAGGCAGGGGCTCCTGTGCGGAGCACGCGCCACTGGGGCCACGACTCAGCCACGTCACTGCAACAGCAAGGAGGCCCGTGGCCCCGTAAGGACTAACGAGCGTGTTAGCCTGTAAGGGGCCAGCAGACTCCTGATTGTAACAGCCTGACGGGGCCTCCCCTCTGAAACTGTCACTGCGTCATCAACCCGCCCACGTGGTTCTCGGGGCACCGACGCCCACCTGGAAACCCCTTGGGTGTCAGCCCACTGCCCAGCCGCCCCCTCAGCCGAATCGCTGCCCTCTGGGAGCTCCTCACGCCCCCGCCCTCCCTGCCAGGCCTCTGGAATTCTAGACCCATCGCCAAAGGTCGTACGCCCCTCCCCAGACACCTGCCTGCCCCCCAGGGCCCCACGCCCGCCCCACATGCTGCCTGACTGCACCCGATATGCCCCCATCCTCCATACATCCCCCCTCTGCCTACGCCGCCTCGCCCCCCCCCCCCACTGGCCACGCTCGTCCCCCGCCTCACCCCAGCCCAGGTACAGGTAGAGCGTGTAGTAGTTCTTCTCGGAGAACACGGCTCCGATCAGCAGCTTGTACAGGTAGACGGCCTCCACCAGGAACCAGTAGTGGTTGGCCAGGATGCAGTACTGCATCGCCACTTGCGCCGCCCGGCAGCCGGCGGAGGCCTGTGGAGAGGCGCCCAGGGAGAGAGACAGTGACGGGGCCGCAAGAGGGGAGGAGGTGCTGGGGCTAGCAGCGCAGCCCAGACTGTCCGTCCCCACCGGGGAGTCTCCATCCGCCTGGCCTGGCCTGTCCCGCCGCAGCCCCACGTGGCCGTCGCCAGAGCCGCCCTGTCCCGCGGACGCTTTGGGGCAGCCCCCCGGCCCCGCACTTGGCAGGCAGCTGCCCTGTGGGTGGGAGGGGCCGGGGGGTCCGTCAGGAGGAGCCGGCTCCCGCTTTGTGTGGCTGGAGGTTTTTACGCTCGCACCTCCACAGCTTTGCAAAGTTCATCTCTGGGAGCCTGGCAGAGCCCCCCCCAGGCTGTCAATGGACTTTCCCCCCAGAGGGCTCTTCTGAGTTCTCCCCGGGCCCGCCCACAGGGGCTGGGGGGTGATCCCGACTGAGCTCCACCAGCACCCAGGGATCGCCCCCCCCGGCCCCACATCAAGTCTCCCTGCCCAGGGTGGGGCTCTGGACTGGGGTATCGCAGCTCGCCCGGGAGGGGGGCGCAGGCCGGGCTGCGAGACCAAGGAGAAGGGGGGTCCTTGCTGGGCTTGCCTCATTGCTCAGCAGCGCCTCCCAGTCAGACACCTGCAGGATCTCCATGCCCCAGCGCTTCTCCAGCAGCGCGTCCCTGGCGATCACCGAGACGGCCCGCAGCCCGAAGGAGGCAAAGAGGTTGGCGTGGATGTAGTTGCGGGTGCAGCGGAGTTTCCTGGGCCGGGGCCAAAGGTGGCTTGCAGCAGCAGGGGACGGAGCCGAAAGAACATACCCCTCCCTCGGAGAGGGCTGCAGCCTCTCGGGCCGGCAGGGCAGGGGAGAGGAGAGGAGCACGGCCAGAGGGAGCTCTCGGCCCTGCCAGCCACCCCTCCCCAGGCAGGACTAGGGAAAGGGCCAGGCGAGCTGCAGGCCATGCACTGCCTGTTTCTCCCAGCAGGAGGCGCTGGGGGGCATGGCGCAGGCGCTCCCCTGCAGTGCTCCCGTCGGGTGGCCGTCCCCCCTCCGTGCGGAGCCGCGGGAGAGCCGCACACGCCCCCGGCGCGGGCCCTACCTGAAGACGGTGAGGATGAGCAGGGCGGAGACGAGCGCGAGGAGCGACAGCGAGTAGCCCACCGTGTACAGCACCTTGAAACTCACCATCAGCCGGCGGGCCCCCTCCTGGCAGGGCACAGGGCCGGGTCAGGCAGGCGGTTCCCCCATGCGCTGAGCACCCCCAGGGCACCTGCCTTCCTGCAGCAGGGCCCCGTGGGACAGCAGGCTCGGGTCCCAGGCCCACAGCGGCCTTGTCTCTGGGCTGCTGGGCCCGACCTCACACCCTCCACCCCAGGGAGCAGAGGCCTCGGCTGCCCAGCCCCCAGCCAGACAATGGCAATGGGATTAGTCCGGGAGGGGGGGTCAGCACCCCAAGAAGGGGGAGGGAAGGGAGTTGTGCATGTGTGTTTACATTGACCTCTGTTTCTGAATGGTCCCCCCCATGCGTTATAACATGCCCCTCCCCCTTCCCGTACATTATAACATGCCCCTCCCCCTCCCCTGTGCGTTATAACATGCCCCTCCCCCTTCCCGTGCATTATAACATGCTCCTCCCCCTCCCCTGTGCGTTATAACATGCCCCTCCCCCTTCCCATACATTATAACATGCCCCTCCTCCTCTCCCCTGTACATTATAACACGCCCAACCCCCACCAAGTTATAATATGCTCATCCCCCTCCCCTGCTTACAACATGCCCATCCCCCTCGCTCATGTGTTGTAACATGCCCACCTCCCATCCCTCCTCCTGTGCTTTATTACCCCGCCCCTCCCCCCCATCTATCCCTTTTGTTTCCGGCTCCTGTGACCCCCAGATCCCAACACCAAGACTCCTCCGCACCCAGCACGGGCCTGGTGTGTCAGGGGCTGGCGTGGGCAGAGCCAGGGACACCGCCCATCAGGTGCTGCAGCCTCACCTCCTCCAAGGTGGACTCCATCTCCTCCTCGCACTGAGAGTAGTCCCGCCACGGCTGCGTGCCGTTCACCATCACCCACTGCCCGTCCGGCCCACACTTGCGGCTCACCAGCCCGTGTTTCACTGCGGACACAGAGCAGAGCAGGGTCCCTTTTCAGGCTGACTGCCTTCCCTTGGGATCCCCCTCCGGCAGGCCTGGTGCCCGGGCCTCCCCAGAGCTGGGCACTGCTGTCATGTGGATCACAAACCCGCCTGGAAGGGAGTTCGTGTGCGGGGCGGCAGCCGTGTCGGTCCCAGAAAACAGAGACACGGACACAGCGGCTGAGGTCGTATCGTTTCTGGGAGAGACAAGCTCTCCGCCTCCACGGGCCCGGCTCTGCTCCCAGCCTGGCGAAGCGGGGGGAGTAGGCAGACGACGGTGCCCCCGGTGGAAACGTGTGGGTCTGCAGAGCTACTGGCAGGGGCCGGGCGAGCTGGCTGACGAACGAGCCCGTTAATACTCAACGACCCTGGAGTAGAATTAGTTTAAGCAACAGGCTGGGGTGAAGAGGAGGAACCGGCCTGCCAGTGGCTAGGAAGGCGTGCGTGGGTTTGGCCTACGCTCCCTTACAAACCACAGGGAAAGAAATGGCTGCAGCTTTGTGACCATTTCACCCCGGCCGTGGGCAGAAGGCTGCAAAATGGTAGCGTGTGTGTGACGTAGTGGGGGTATCGGGCTGCTTTCTATGCGGGCTCTGTGGTAACCCCACTGGCTGCTGCCGGTACCACGGCCCAGAAGGACAGGGAGTGAGACATTATGCAAAGAGGCCCTCTCAACCGGTCTGACCAGCTACCCCCCAAGGAGAGAAACAAAGGAAGGTGGATGCTGCCCTGGCCGGGGGCAGGGCTGGAGGAGAGGGAGTTAGTTTTCTCTCTGGGAGCATGGAGGAAGCAGCCTCAGCAACAGGCTGGGGGGGTCTAGAAGCCGGACCCTCCCCATATCAAGGGGGGCTGAGGCATCCTAGGCCTGCCCTGTAACCTGGTGACATCTGTGCTGTGCTGTATCCTGGAGAGGCAATAAACTCCCTCTGTTCTACCGGCCGGTGGAGTCTGTTCGTGCCCGTTCGGGGGTGCAGGAGGCGGGGGACCCCAACGTGCTGTCACAGTGTGTTCCCCATGCTACGCCCCAGGAAGGTAAGAAGAAACCCTCACGTGCCGCACGGCCGGGGCCTCTTCACCTCCTTGGTTTAACTCTCAGCCAAGGAAACGGTGGGGAATAGTTGGGGAATTTGGCTAGGTCTACACTAGGCCTTTTTCCGATTTCTTTTCGGAAGAGGCTTTTCCAAAATGTGGCCCATCTACAGATCCCCCTCTATCAGAAGGACCCTTCTTCCTCTAGAACAAGGAAGACCGGGCTTCCGAAAAAGCACATTTGCTCTTCCGCAAAAAAACCCAGAAGAGCAGACACATTCCCTGGGTGCGGCGGAGTTTTTCCCGGATACCTCCAGTATCCCGGAAAACCCCGCAGTGTAGACGTACCCTTTGTGGTCAGCCTGAGGAGGTTCCCGGGGGATTGTAATTGTGGTGTCCTTCTGACACACATGCCAGGAGAGAGATTAGTGTGTCCCCTCCCTGACGCCAGAATGCAAAGGCGATTACTGTCTGAGCCGAGGTTAGCACTGAAACGGCTCTGAAATCGGCCCTGGCGCTGGAATCTGCCAGGAAAAAACCTTCCGAAGCCTGGGGAAAGGGAAAAAGCAAGCAGGACAGACAAGGGTACACAGGATGCAACCTGGGAAAGCGACCCAATCAGCTAGCAGGCAAACACGCCCAAAGGTCTGCAGATTTAAACATGAAAAATGTCACATCCACAGATCGACTGGGCATGTTAGACGACCGCATCAAACTCCAACCAAACGAGCAGGTGCATAAAACCATGATCAAAACCTGCCCGTGGCGTCTTCCACGCACTGGAGAAGGAAAGAGGGAAAGAGAAGGGGAGAAAGTGTCTTCCACTAGCTATAAATGAACCAAATCTTTCTGAAGTCGATCCCATTCATCTTGGCCTGACTACGGGGCGGGTGCTTGTGCATGACTTGAGCGCAAACCCGGGATGCAGCATGGCTATTAGGAGCCAAGAGGCTTGTGCCACCGTCTCCAGTGCTGAAGCAGAGGGTACAATTAAGCCTCAGAGAAGCAATAAAGATACTGGGAGCCGTCAGGCAAAGGTTTCCCGCCAGACTCAAATAAGGCAAGCTCCATTGTCATTGGTGGCTGGAGGCCCTGGCCAAAGGGCGAGGCTGGTCGGCCGACCTTTCACTGGACGGGCAGGGACACACATTGCTTGCAAGCAGAAGATGATGCAAGTTCTGGAATGGATTTAAGTGCGCGTGAGGGAGATTTCAAGATGAACAGGCCGTTTCAACAGGCACAACTGCTAAAAAGCGACACACACGTCGGGCCTCGCTAGTTCAGACCCAGCCCTGTGCCCCCTGTTATGGAAGAAAAGTGGAAGCCGAATTAAAAGGGCTACGGGCAATTGGTATCCGGGGGCCGCCGGTCTCCGTTCGCTTGGATTTTGAAAAGCGGCCCAGCGGGATGAGAACTGGCCCTTGCCATTCAAAAGCCTTTCTAATGGGTTGAGGGAGCGGGGGGACCCCTGGGGCCGGCGTCCGTGCTGCGCTGCACGGTGTGTACCGCCCCACAGTTACAGCTCTTGGAGTTTTGCACCCGCCGAGGAGCTAGCCGCACCTTCTGGGGGTGCCGCCTGCAGGGGGGTGCAGCCCCTCGCCAACGGTCAAGGCGAAACTCCGGCCTTCCTTCGGCGGAGCTTCAGCCAGATCTTTGGGGCATCACCGGTGCCCTCACTTTGAGCCAGCGTGCGCTGGTTTCCCTTCCACTGGCCTGCAGCATTGGCTCACGGATGCTGTGGAAGCCAGAGGGCGCTGCACGCCGTGCACGGGGACCGCACGTTAGCTGTACGCCGGTCTCAGAAGCGCTCAGCTCCGGAGCCTGAGGGTCTGCTTGCTGTTGCAGCAGGAGCCCTGTTGAGCACGACCCTGCCTATCCACAGGTGGACTCTCTCCAGGACAAAGCCGCAAGCCACTGTCAGTACTCCCCAGGGCCCGTTTCCCTTGGGGGTCCTCAGCCCCCACCCTTTCCAAAGACTCCTGGCAGGCCTGAGTCAGAGAGGGCCACGTGTGCTTGGGGATGAGGGGCCCCTGGAGGAGAGCCAGGACTGAGAAGGGCCAGCGGCTGAGGGAAGACCCGGGCCAGGCTCCTAAAGGGAGGAAGTTGGGGGTAGGATGGGGTGCAGGGGGAGCTCTACCATCGCTCCCTAGAGAGGAGGGCAGTTGCGCAGTCCAAAGGGGAGTTCTAGGGGGAGAGGGGGCCCAGGGAGTCGTGGACTGTGGAGCTGTTGCCTGAATAAAAAGCCTGTTGCTGCTCAAAGAAGCTGGGGTGCGCCTGGTTGGCACTATCACCGCGACCCCCTCGGCTGGGGCCTAGGGCTGGGGGAGCCCCAAAGGACCCAACATTCAGATGCTTCTCCCAGCCTGGAATGGAGCAACCCGGCCCAACCCAGCCGCCCGGCTCCGGGGGATCAGGCCCCAAGGCCAGGGCCCCAGGACCCTTGGAATCATGCCAGGTGTGTCCCCACGACAGCCTCTCCTGCTAGCAGGGGAAGAGGCACCCGAGGGTGCTCAGGGAAAGTGGATCCGCTGGGTGCTACTCTCTGCCCTGCTGCTGACTCATTGTATGACTCTGGGCAAGTCAGCGCCCTAGGCCGTGCCTCAGTTTCCCCATCTCTCCAGTGGAGCGGACTGCGACTCGCAGGGGAGCGCTGAGCTGCCGGGACACCGGTCGGTTACCTTTCTCGAACCATGGCAGGTAGAAGGGGCAGGAAACGTTGACGACGCTCCCCGGGCTGCCGTCCGGCCAGCAGGCGTACATGTCGAAGGTCCGGTTGCAGGAGAGCCCTTGGAAGGATAAAGGCGAAGCTCAGGTGGAGAGAGGCCTGCAGTGGGGCGCATCCCCGTTGTCTCTTCCCACAGGCTGAGCCAGGGGGGTTGCGCCCTAAGCTGAGCCCGTGCCGCATCCTTCCCCCGCCCGCCGCCTCGGAGGCACCGGGGGCTGGGCCACTCTGCCTGCCGCCCCACGCAAGCCGCTCTGCAGACAGCTCTCCCCCTCCGCCAGCCGCAGCTGCTCTGGGCCAAGCCCTGGGACTCAGTCGGGCCCTCACGTCCCTGGGCTCAGGCCCTCGCCTGCCTCCGGGGGCTGCTGCCGGCCTGTGGGCTGTTCCCTTCTCACAGCCAGCGACTGTGCGCTCTCCCTGGGGGCCTCCCTGCTTGGACCGCCAGCTGCTCGGGGCAGGGACTGTCTGCCCCTGGCACCGGGGGCCCTGACCTGACTGGAGCCCCCGGCACAATGCACAGGCCAAAGCAACCAGGTCCCAGCAAGGCCAGACTCCCAGAGCCCTGGCCACCAGCGCACTCAGCCGGGGCCTGGAGCTGCCGTGGGCCAGTCTGAGTGTTGCTGGGGCCCCACACGGCGCTTTGCTTCCCCTCGGCACCCAGGGCTCCAAGGGCCCTTCTGTGGGGAGCCGGCCACCTGCTGCCCGTGTGCCCCGGCAGGCTCTGCCCATGGGTGGGTCTCGTCTCCTCCCTGCCTTGGATGAGGCCGGCTCTGCATCCCCCCTTGGACCCACTGCCGGTTGCCATGGTGCCCTGTGAGCCCACGGTGGCGACGCAGTCGGGCCGAGCAGATGCTGCCCGGGGTGGGCCCAGCTGGGAGCTGCCATTGGCTAGCGAGGGCGACTCGACCCACGTCCATAACGGCAGCCGCGGGCCCTGCCACAGCAACCGGCGCCCTTGGCCCAGGCAGCAGGCGCGGGAGGAACGGCCGCGGGGCAGGCCTGGGGGTTCTGCCAGTCAGCACTGCGGGGGGATTCGGGAGCCGGCGGGGAGCCCCTGGCAGTGGTGGGAGGCGGGGGACATGTGGCAGGAGGGGCCCTCGTCTCATGAGGCATCCCAGCGCCTGGCCCTCCCCCCAGGACAGCGCTGGCCCCGCAGGTTTCTCTGGCTGCCCTTGGGAAGTGTAGGCAGCTCCCCGTGTCCCGGCCGGCCACAGCCCCAGATTTCACTGTGGCCGTTGTCGCTGGTCTCAGCCAAGCGCTCCCTGGTGCCGAGAGCAGCGCCCAGCCCTGGCAGGAGGGAGCGGCCCCTGTGGGAACGTGGCCAGAGGCAGGAAATCCACTGCCCTTACACACGGCCTCCAAACGCCCCCCGGCGCCGGGCCCAGGCTGCCCTACCTGTGGGGTAGGGCTCGTTTGCCAGCTTCCTCAGGCACTCGTCCCGGTACCTCAGCCACGCCTCGAACGTCTTCTCCAGGACCTTGGCGCCACAGTGCTGGGAGGACAGAGCCCAGGTTAGCGCCTCAGGCAGCCCGGCCTTCACCCACTGCCCTGCCCTTGTCTGGGGGGGCAGCCAGGTCACGCTCCCCGGCTGGGCCCGGAGCTCCCCGGGGTTCACTGGCTGGGAGCCGGGCGAGGGCTGTTTGAGCTGGGCGGAGGCGAAGCACCTTCCAGAGCAGAGCAGTGAGCGAGGGCAGCGTCACCGGCGCCCGGGCCAGCAGGGACTGGCTGTGCCCGTCTTGTCCGGGCTGCACAGCTCATGCGGCCATGGGACAGCCCCGCCCTCGTTCCCTTTGGAGTTTACCGCGACCCTTGGGAAACGGTTCCCCCATTGCTAAACGGTTACGCGGGACGGGCTGGAAGAGGGGCCCTGGATCCTGGGTTTGGGCCCCCCTCCGCGCTGATGAGGTGGCAGGTGCGCGCCCTTACCTGCATGCAGGCCAGGAGAACCAGCCCGCGGCAGGACATGTCCCTCGCGGCTATTCGCAGGAGCCTGTGGCCGAGAGCCCTGCCGCTGTCCCTGGAGCGAGGCCGCTGAGCTGAGCGGGGCACTGGGCGCCTGCAGGAGAGAGGGGCGGGGGGAGTGGTCACTTGGCAGCAGCCCAGGGCGCTAAGCTTGCCGGGTGCAGCGTGGCCCGAGTCCGGCTGGCAGCAGGGGAAGAGTCTCTCCAGGGTTCCCAGGTGGGACAAGGGCGCTGGAGCCCGGACCCAGCTGCCCGGCAGCCTAGCCTGGGAGCGCTGCTCCCCTCCTGCTGTGCTGCAGGGACAGGACAGTTCCCCACCCTCTGGCACAGGCTGGGGCAATTCGCTGCCACCCACCCCGTCTGCCCCTGCCCCTGCCAGCCCTGGTGCAACATGAGCCCCCTTGAGTCACTGCGACCAGCAGGATCTGAGACCCACCACACACCAGAGTCTCCCCTCCCTTGGCCGGCTCCAGGGCCCCAGGGGCCAGAGCGCTCCAGCCCCTGCCTGGCCAGGCCCTGAGGGTCTGACTAGAAGGGTTAAATGGCGAAGGCACAAGCAGCCTTCCCCCTCTGCTCCGAAGATCAGGGGCACTTCGCCTCTCCTGCCGCAGCCCCGGGGCGGTTTGAGGCCCCCTGGGCCGGGCGCAGGAAGGAGCCAGGCTCAGCATGCTGGGGCGGTGTGACGGCGCATTGGGGTCCCCCGTCTCCTGCACCCCGAAATGGCACAAACAGACTGCACCAGCCGGTGGAACAGAGGAAGTTTATTGCCTCTCCAGGATACAGCACAGCACAGATGGAATCTGGTCCCAGAGCTGGGCTAGGATGCCTCAGGCCCCCTTGAGATGGGGGGAGACTGGGCCCCTAAACTCCAGCCCCTTTCCCTAGGCTCTCCTCCATGCCCCCAGACAGCAACTAACCAACCCTCTTCCAGCCCTGCCCCCAGCCAGGGCAGCATCCACCTTCCTTTGTTCCTCTCCATGGGGGGTGTCTGGCAACTGGTTTGCATAGTGACTCATCCTGTTTTGCTGGGTCGTGGTACCCATGGCAGCCAGTGGGGGTTACCCCAGAGCCAGCCGCATAGAAACCAGCCAGGTACCCCCACTACGTCACAGGCGGGGCGAGCCAGGGGGCATGCACTCAGCCAGCGCACGGAGCAGCCAACCGGGGCGTCCTGCAAACTGGTTCTGGGGAGGGGCAGGACCGACCAGAGCGTACAGTCAGGCTGGGCCCCTTCCCCCCGAGCTGTGGAGCGAGCCGCGGCCCCCCCCCGCCTGCCCCTATTCCTAGTGGGCAGGTGCACCTCACTCCCCTGCCATGGGCCCACCAGCAGGCCAGGGAGTAGGGTCGCAGCAGAGAGCCAGAAAGGACCTGGTGGGTCCCGGCCGCTCCATGTCCTCCGGCTGACAGCCGCCCGGCGAGACGGCCAGGCCAGCACAGAGAGCACTGCCCGCCCTCCAGCGCCCGGGTGACTGCACGCCCAGCAAACCGTCCCTGCTGCCCGCCCTCCGGCGCCCGGCGACTGCACACCCAGCAAACCGTCCCTGCTGCCCGCCCTCCGGCGCCTGGGCGACTGCACACCCAGCAAACCGTCCCTGCCGCCCGCCCTCCGGCGCCCGGCGACTGCACACCCAGCAAACCGTCCCTGCTGCCCGCCCTCCGGCGCCTGGGCGACTGCACACCCAGCAAACCGTCCCTGCCGCCCGCCCTCCGGCGCCCGGCGACTGCACGCCCAGCAAACCGTCCCTGCTGCCCGCCCTCCAGCGCCCGGCGACTGCACGCCCAGCAAACTGTCCCTGCCGCCTGCCCTCCAGCGCCCAGGCGACTGCACGCCCAGCAAACCGTCCCTGCTGCCCGCCCTCCGGCGCCCGGGTGACTGCACGCCCAGCAAACCGTCCCTGCTGCCCGCCCTCCGGCGCCCGGGTGACTGCACGCCCAGCAAACCGTCCCTGCTGCCCGCCCTCCAGCGCCCGGGTGACTGCACGCCCAGCAAACCGTCCCTGCTGCCCGCCCTCCGGCGCCCGGCGACTGCACGCCCAGCAAACCGTCCCTGCTGCCCGCCCTCCAGCGCCCGGGGGACTGCACGCCCAGCAAACCGTCCCTGCCGCCCGCCCTCCAGCGCCCGGCGACTGCACGCCCAGCAAACCGTCCCTGCTGCCCGCCCTCCAGCGCCCGGCAACTGCACGCCCAGCAAACAGTCCCTGCTGCCCGCCCTCCGGCGCCTGGGCGACTGCACGCCCAGCAAACCGTCCCTGCTGCCCGCCCTCCAGCGCCCGGGTGACTGCACGCCCAGCAAACCGTCCCTGCCGCCCGCCCTCCGGCGCCTGGGCGACTGCACGCCCAGCAAACCGTCCCTGCCGCCCGCCCTCCAGCGCCCGGGGGACTGCACGCCCAGCAAACCGTCCCTGCTGCCCGCCCTCCGGCGCCCGGCGACTGCACACCCAGCAAACCGTCCCTGCTGCCCGCCCTCCGGCGCCCGGCGACTGCACGCCCAGCAAACCGTCCCTGCCGCCCACCCTCCAGCGCCCAGGTGACTGCACGCCCAGCAAACCGTCCCTGCTGCCCGCCCTCCAGCGCCCGGCAACTGCACGCCCAGCAAACCGTCCCTGCTGCCCGCCCTCCAGCGCCCGGCAACTGCACGCCCAGCAAACCGTCCCTGCTGCCCGCCCTCCGGCGCCCGGCGACTGCACACCCAGCAAACCGTCCCTGCTGCCCGCCCTCCGGCGCCCGGCGACTGCACGCCCAGCAAACCGTCCCTGCCGCCCACCCTCCAGCGCCCAGGTGACTGCACGCCCAGCAAACCGTCCCTGCTGCCCGCCCTCCAGCGCCCGGCAACTGCACGCCCAGCAAACCGTCCCTGCTGCCCGCCCTCCGGCGCCCGGCGACTGCACGCCCAGCAAACCGTCCCTGCTGCCCGCCCTCCAGCGCCCGGCAACTGCACGCCCAGCAAACCGTCCCTGCTGCCCGCCCTCCGGCGCCCGGCGACTGCACACCCAGCAAACCGTCCCTGCTGCCCGCCCTCCGGCGCCCGGCGACTGCACGCCCAGCAAACCGTCCCTGCTGCCCGCCCTCCAGCGCCCGGCAACTGCACGCCCAGCAAACCGTCCCTGCTGCCCGCCCTCCGGCGCCCGGCGACTGCACACCCAGCAAACCGTCCCTGCTGCCCGCCCTCCGGCGCCCGGCGACTGCACGCCCAGCAAACCGTCCCTGCTGCCCGCCCTCCGGCGCCCGGGGGACTGCACGCCCAGCAAACCGTCCCTGCTCCCCGCCCTCCGGCGCCCGGCAACTGCACGCCCAGCAAACCGTCCCTGCTGCCCGCCCTCCGGCGCCCGGCGACTGCACGCCCAGCAAACCGTCCCTGCTGCCCGCCCTCCGGCGCCCGGCGACTGCACGCCCAGCAAACCGTCCCTGCCGCCCACCCTCCAGCGCCCGGGTGACTGCACGCCCAGCAAACCGTCCCTGCCGCCCGCCCTCCGGCGCCCGGCGACTGCACACCCAGCAAACCGTCCCTGCTGCCCGCCCTCCGGCGCCCGGCGACTGCACGCCCAGCAAACCGTCCCTGCTGCCCGCCCTCCGGCGCCCGGCGACTGCACGCCCAGCAAACCGTCCCTGCTGCCCGCCCTCCGGCGCCCAGGGGACTGCACGCCCAGCAAACCGTCCCTGCCGCCCACCCTCCAGCGCCCGGCAACTGCACGCCCAGCAAACCGTCCCTGCTGCCCGCCCTCCGGCGCCCGGGCGACTGCGCGCCCAGCAAACCGTCCCTGCTGCCCGCCCTCCGGCGCCCGGCGACTGCACGCCCAGCAAACCGTCCCTGCTGCCCGCCCTCCGGCGCCCGGGCGACTGCACGCCCAGCAAACCGTCCCTGCTGCCCGCCCTCCGGCGCCCGGGCGACTGCGCGCCCAGCAAACCGTCCCTGCTGCCCGCCCTCCGGCGCCCGGGCGACTGCGCGCCCAGCAAACCGTCCCTGCTGCCCGCCCTCCGGCGCCCGGCGACTGCACGCCCAGCAAACCGTCCCTGCTGCCCGCCCTCCGGCGCCCGGGCGACTGCACGCCCAGCAAACCGTCCCTGCTGCCCGCCCTCCGGCGCCCGGGCGACTGCGCGCCCAGCAAACCGTCCCTGCTGCCCGCCCTCCGGCGCCCGGGCGACTGCGCGCCCAGCAAACCGTCCCTGCCTCCCGCCCTCCGGCGCCCGGGCGACTGCGCGCCCAGCAAACTGTCCCTGCCGCCCGCCCTCCGGCGCCCGGGCGACTGCGCGCCCAGCAAACCGTCCCTGCTGCCCGCCCTCCAGCGCCCGGCAACTGCACGCCCAGCAAACCGTCCCTGCTGCCCGCCCTCCGGCGCCCGGCGACTGCACGCCCAGCAAACCGTCCCTGCTGCCCGCCCTCCGGCGCCCGGCAACTGCACGCCCAGCAAACCGTCCCTGCTGCCCGCCCTCCGGCGCCCGGCAACTGCACGCCCAGCAAACCATCCCTGCCGCCCGCCCTCCGGCGCCCGGGCGACTGCACGCCCAGCAAACCGTCCCTGCTGCCCGCCCTCCGGCGCCCGGCGACTGCACACCCAGCAAACCGTCCCTGCTGCCCGCCCTCCGGCGCCCGGCGACTGCACGCCCAGCAAACCGTCCCTGCTGCCCAGCCTGGGGCGCTGCCTTCCTAATCCCGGTCCCTCCTCCGTTACCCGCGGTGCCCGCCCGCCCCCGGCTGTCACTCAGCCATGGGGTGTGGGAACCCTCTCGCACTTCCCACCCTAACGGGTGACTGGCTCTTGTGCTCAGCCGGCCCAGTGTGAACGCCCGCGCCTGGAGCAGGGCCTGTGCCCCGATGCACACGACTGTGGAACCGGACACGGGTCTACCTCTGCGCCACACGGGCTGGCTCACCAGAGCAGAGGGCGTTCTCCCCCCTGCGCCCCCGTGGCCCCCGCCTGGCGCCGTGCGCTGTGCCCTCTGTCACCCTGGCAAGTGTCCCCCCCGCCTGGGGCCATGCGCAGTGCCCTCTGTCACCCTGGCAAGTGTCCCCCCGCCTGGGGCCATGCGCAGTGCCCTCTGTCACCCTGGCAAGTGTCCCCCCGCCTGGGGCCATGCGCAGTGCCCTCTGTCACCCTGGCAAGTGTCCCCCCCGCCTGGGGCCATGCGCAGAGCCCTCTGTCACCCTGGCAAGTGTCCCCCCCGCCTGGGGCCATGCGCAGTGCCCTCTGTCACCCTGGCAAGTGTCCCCCCCGCCTGGGGCCATGCGCAGTGCCCTCTGTCACCCTGGCAAGTGTCCCCCCCGCCTGGGGCCATGCGCAGTGCCCTCTGTCGCCCTGGCAAGTGTCCCCCCCGCCTGGGGCCATGCGCAGTGCCCTCTGTCACCCTGGCAAGTGTCCCCCCCGCCTGGGGCCATGCGCAGTGCCCTCTGTCACCCTGGCAAGTGTCCCCCCCGCCTGGGGCCATGCGCAGTGCCCTCTGTCACCCTGGCAAGTGTCCCCCCCGCCTGGGGCCATGCGCAGTGCCCTCTGTCGCCCTGGCAAGTGTCCCCCCCGCCTGGGGCCATGCGCAGTGCCCTCTGTCACCCTGGCAAGTGTCCGTCCACCGTCCCTTCATGCCTGCAGCCCCTGCCTCTCCGTCCCTTGATGAGAATCAGTGCTAGACTTCTAAGCCCCCAGGCCTGCCAAGGCCCGACTCGCAGCCCCATTCTGGCTGCTTTGGGCTGCTCCGGGGCTGCAGAGCAGGCTTCCATCTGGCAGGACTGCCCATGGGGCGGGGCAAGGAGGGGCAATATTCTGCCTGTGTGCCCGTCCGAAGGGTGCGTGGCCAGACGGCGGCTCTGTTCCCGGATTTGGCAGCCCTGGTTCAGCGCTCACGCTCCTGAGTCTGGTCTCGGTCTCCAGCAGTCCCCAAACACCTTTTCAGCCCTTAGCACATGCGGGATGATGGTTGCTCGCAGCTGTTTGGGTGAAGCCTTCAGCCCAGGCTAGGCGGTTCCTCCCCGGCTTCCTGCAGCCACGTTTCTTTCTGATGATCCCTAGGCTACTTCCCTGCCCAAAGGACCCCGAAGCGCGCGGCCAGCGCTGCAGCACTGAAGGCAGCCGCCCGGGCAGCAGCCAGCCACGGGAGTGGGGTCAGCAGGGCCCTCCCGCGGCCGGGTTTATGAAGGGGTCAGCCTGGATGATCACAGTGGTTCTTTCTGGCATTAAAACTTCCCTGCCCAGTGGGTGGGAGGGGAAATTTGGCAAGGACCCCGGGGCGAGCCCCTAGCCTGGCAGCACGTGGATCTCTAGGGTCTACAGAACCCACAGCCCCTAGCCCCGAGCTCATCCCTTGCCGCCCCCCCCCCCCCGGCAGGGGATCAGCTGGCAACGCACGATTAGCAACAGGGCTCTCCAGTGACCATGGACATTGCGCACTGGCTGCTTCCAGTGCCGGGCCAGCCCCTCCCCTCATCCCGCACCAGGCCTTCCTGGGGGCGACAGCCAGCCCCGGGGCACCGCGACCGGATGCCCCCATTGTCGTGTTCCGGTACCAGAGCTGGGCGTGCCCCAAGAGCTGGGCGTGCCCCAAGACATGTTCATAAGAACGGCCAGACTGGGTGAGACCAAAGGCCCATCTAGCCCAGTGACCTGTCTGCCCACAGTGGCCAGTGCCAGGTGCCCCAGAAGGAAGGATCACAACAGGGAATCCTCACCTGATCCCTCCCGTCTCCCACTTCCAGACAAACCAAGGCTGGGGACACCATCCCTACCCATCCTGGCTAATAGCCATTGATGGACCTAACCTCCATGTATCCATCTAGCTCTTTTTTGAACCCCGTTAAAGTTCTAGCCTTCACCACATCCTCCTGCAAGGAGTTCCACAGGTTGACTATGTGCTGAGTGAAGAAAAACTTCCTTTGATTTGTTTTAAACCTGCTGCCTATTGGTTTCATTTGGTGACCCCTAGTTCTTATATTGTGGGAACAAGTAAATAACTTTTCTGTATTCACTTTTTCCACACCTGTCATGATTTCATAGACTTCTATCACGCTGAGATCCTTCAGCGCTCTGGCTGCGTTACCCAGCACAATGCAGGGCAGCATGCCATCCAGGAGGGCTGCAACTTTTTTTCTGGGACCCCTTTGAAAATAGTTTAGCCGGTGAGCCCCCCCCCCCCCCAAAGTGATGATCACCCTCCTCCCACCCTGCCACCCTGAATTCTGCCTTCAGTGCGTGGCACGCGGCCAGCAGCTGCGGCTCTGCGGCTGCCCAGCTCTGCCGGCCATGCAGAAGTCGGGGGACAAGGCCGTGACCCCCATACTAGGATCGCGAGCCCCTTTGGGGTCAGGGCCGCCAGCTGGAGGAGTGCTGCATTGACACCGCCACCCGCCAGGTGCCTGGAGCCGCCCTTGTCCGGGCTGTCTGCCAGCGCCAGGTCCCCGCGTTCGCCTGTCCCCTCCCTCCCGGCTGCTGCCTGCCCGCGGCCACACAGCCCGGCCTTTCCCCGCCCTCGCCCCGGGAGCCGGCTCCTGCCTCTCGCCAGCTGCTCTGCTCGGGACACTTGGCGCCGGGCGCACGGAGCCGCCGGCCACCCTGCCCGAGCGCGTCTGGCGAGCAAGGAGCCCGGGGCAGGCGCGGGTGTCCCTGGCCTCGCCGGAAGGGAGGGAGACTCACGCCGGGCCCCCGGGGGGGGGGGGTTATCTGGCTGCCCAGCGGGGTGTCCCCTCTTCCGTGCCCGGGCCCTGCCTAGCCACCCTTGCCCCGGCGCAGAGAAACCAGCGGCGCTCGCCGGCGCGCTCTGCCCGGCCCCACGAGGGAAGTGCCGGGTTTCCGAGCGCGGTGCCGGCCCCTGTCAGCCCCTCACGCCCCCTCTCCGCGAGCTGGGGCCGGATTAACGAGTGAACCCGCGGGCGGCAAGTGGACGAAAAGCGATCGCCGAGCGCGCCCGGCTGAGCAGCAGCCGCGGGCTTTGGACACGTGCGGCGCTGAGGCAGGAGCCGGAGCAGGAGGGCGCGTTGCGCGCCGGCTGGAGTCTCTCCCCGCGGTACCTTGCACCGGGATGCCCAGCGCCACTGCAGGTGCCCGGTCCCTGCCCTGACTCACAGCCGCTCCCAGCCGCTCCCCCGCCCCGGCCCCGAGCCTCCCGGCCCGATTCTGAAAGCAGGTTGAGTTCCACTTACCTTCCCCAAGGCCCGCGCCCTCCCGGCTCAGCCCGGCTGCTGCGGGCAGGCAGCCTGTGTCTGCCTCGGACACTGATCCCCCGCTCCGGGGCGGACCGCAGCCTGCCCAGCCAGGCGCAGGGAGAGGCCGCTGCTCCGCTCCCAGGGCCGGCACCTGGGGACCACCGCCCGGAGAGTCCGCTGCCAGGCGAGTTATCTGCAGCCGGCGTCGACAGGGACAGGGACAGGGACAGGGAACCTGCCTCCTTGGCGCACCCTGCCTGGAGCTGCCGGGCTGTGTGTGTCTCTGTGTGTGAGAGAGAGAGGGAGTGTGTGTGTGTGTGTGTGTGTGTGTGTGAGAGAGGGGGAGTGTGTGTGTGTCTGTCTGTGTGTGTTTATGTGTGTGAGAGGGGGTGTCTGTGTGTGTGAGAGAGAGGGGGGAGTGTGTGTCTGTCTGTGTTTGTGTGTATGAGAGGGGGTGTCTGTGTGTGTCTGTCTGTCTGTCAGTGTGTGTCTGTGTGTGTGAGAGAGGGGGAGTGTGTGTGTGTGTCTGTCTGTGTGTGTTTATGTGTGTGAGGGGGTGTCTGTGTGTGTGAGAGAGAGGGGGGAGTGTGTGTCTGTCTGTGTTTGTGTGTATGAGAGGGGGTGTCTGTGTGTGTCTGTCTGTCTGTCAGTGTGTGTCTGTGTGTGTGAGAGAGAGGGGGGAGTGTGTGTCTGTCTGTGTTTGTGTGTATGAGAGGGGGTGTCTGTGTGTGTCTGTCTGTCTGTCAGTGTGTGTCTGTGTGTGTGAGAGAGCGAGCGTGTGTGTGCGCGTCTGAGAGCTGTCACCCTGCCACTGTCTCTACCAGTCCCGCTCCCACTCCCCTCCCAGCCTCTCTGCGCAGGAAGCTCCGCTCAGACCCACGTTCCCTCCATCCAGCCTGGCCCCTGGTGGCTGCTTCCAGGTGGGCCTTGGGGGCAGAGCTGTCCTGGGTGCTCGCCCTCCCCTCTCCTCCGCCACTTCCTGGCCCTTGGGCTCCTGAGCGACAGGCCGCTCCCTGCCAGGAACAGCAGGCACCAGTGGGCACCCCAGTCGAGTCCCCAGGGGGGAGGCGAGCCTGGATGGGCGGGGCATTTGTACCTCACAGCCCCTGGGGTTTTCTGTTGGGGCAGAGGAAGGCTTTGGCCTTACCAAGAGGCGGCTGTGTGGGTGGGGGGGGGGTGCCACTAGGACCCAGAGAAGTGAGCCCTTTCAAAGTTTTGGCCCAAGCGAGGGGGCGTCATTCGAGCTCCCCCCTCAGGTGCCAAAATGCTGTGGGCCGGCCCGGACTGCCACTGTCCCAAGCAGCAGGAGGGTGACGAGTGACCCACCAAGGGGGGGCAAAGGGGCTGTTTAAACCCTGGCGTCGTTGGCTCTTTTGGGTAGCCTGTTTCGTGCGAGGGTCCAGTCTAGGGAGAGCCCAGAGCTCTCACTTCCCGAAGGCAGGTCCTGGCCCAGACTCCTCAAGCAACGCGAAGAAAAAGGGTTGAAAGCGACGCGCACTCGGAAAACCTGGCAGCCCTTCCCGCATCTGGAGGAAGCAAAACACAGTGTGAGGTGGATGGAGGGGGGATTCCTCTTGGCAGGGCCCCTCTGAATCCTGCCGAGGGCCCGACAGCGCCCCAGCTGCCCCAACAACTGGGAGGCCCCCCCAGGACAATGCCTGGCACTGGGGAAGTAAATCAAGGCAGGCCCCGTGCTGCAGACAGGTCTGCCCCTGCACGAGCGAGTCAGCCCGGGCCCTGCAGGGACTGTTCGCAGGAGCTGGGCCAGACCAGAGGTTTTCGAAGCGGGACTCACGCGTGCAGCAAGCCCTCCCCCCGCTCCGCTTGGGCGGCTGTGTGAGCGCCTTCCTGGACGGGCGGGGGCTGCTCCGGGAACGCGGCCAGGCCGCAGTGCTGAGGGGCGCTCCGCACGCCGGCCGTCCGCAGCAACAGGGAGCCTGGCTGTGCGGAGCGGGGCCGTGGGTCTGCTCTGTGTGCCGAAGAGGCCGGAGGTCTTCCCAAGGAGCCCGAGAGGAAAGGACCAGGGCAGCCGGACCAGGGCCACCCCACCCATAGGACAGCTCGGGGTGGCTGCCTCCGGCCCCGCACTTTGGGGGGCTTCCCAGCAGCTACCTCAAGTGTCTTATGGGCAGGGTCCAGGGAATTCCCAAGGGGCCTGATGTGGGGGGCAGCAGGGGGGCCCCACTCACTGTGGCGGTGGGAGCCGGAGCGACCAGGCAGCCTGCTCCGTGCTGCCGCACCGCCCTCTCCCAGGCCACTGTGCCCCCCGCGGCAGCAGGAAGCAGGACGCCCCGGCCCCCGGACGCCCGCTTCCCGTCGCCATGGAGCAGTGGGCTGGGGGAGGGCAGCCGGGGACCCCTGCTGCTGCCCTATTCCAGGGCCCCCCCGGTAATCTCCTGGCTCTCGTTGCTCAGGGGAGGGGCAAGAGGGTAGAGCAGGGGCAGGGCTTGGGGAAGGGGTGGAGCAAAGGTGAAGGCAGGGCCTGCAGGGGGGGGGGGTTGCTATGGGCCCCCTAGGGACAACCCTGAGCCTGCCCCTTTAAGAGCCAGGAGGCCTAGGGTCAGCCAGCCCTGCCCTGCCACACCTGCCTCAGGTGTGAGATTTAAAAGGCACCTGAGCAGGAGCCTAGTGCTGCAGATGGGAGGAGTGGGAGTGTGGGGCAGCCACAGGCTGGGAGGAAGTAGGTGAGTCCTGCAGGGAATAAAGGGCCTCCCTGAATTGCATCCGGTGCTGGGCAGGAGCCGTGAGGCCTCTTGTTTCAGGGGAAGAGAGAGAGAGAGAGAGAGAGAGCGAGAGCCAGTGCCAGTGTCAGCGCCAGCCAGCCAGCCCCCTTATGCTGGGATGGGGCCTTGGAGGGCCCGTGTGTAGGAGGCCGAATGGAATTGGATTGCAGAAGGGAGAGTGTTTTAATAGTCATTGGACTGTGATGCGGGGTTCTTAAAGGGGCCTGACCAGAAGGGGAAACTGAGGCAAGGTCCAGCACTGCTACTTTGAGGGGACATTTGGGAAGTGAACAGCCTGGGTACAAGGAAACCCCAAAGACCAGCATGATCAAAATTGCAGGAGAGAGACCACACCTCCAGGCTGAGAGAAGTAGCCGATTCCAGTGCCCAGGGTGGGTAAAATTGTGTTCCTGACCACTGGTGCTTATTAATTCTCCTATGAACATATAGCCAGCCTGTTAGCTTCAGTGACCCAGCTCCAAATGGCCAGTGACATTTTGAATCTCTCTGCTCTTGAGCTATGCTGCTTTCCTCCACTTAAGTCATTGCATAGTGGTGCTGTGAGCTGAGAACAGCTGCTGCCTCCCACGCCAGAAGCAGCTGCATTTCTGTAGTAAACGAGTCCCTGCATCTGTCTGGTGCACATCATGATGAGGGCTGCAAGAGGCTTTTAAGAAGCCATTTATTTCAACAGGTGAAACATGGCAACTTTTATACTTGGGCGGCTTTAAACAGGTTAAGTAATTGCGATGAATTAGTAAACAGTATTGTGTGTGTAAACAGAAGATTGCGGGGTTGTTTATCTCAAATAAAAACCCCAATGGAGATTTTTAAAGAATTAAGCAAACCCGCCCAGCCCAGAATAATAAAATAAGAGCTAGATTTGTGTCTGCTGTGGAGCACAGAGGATTCCGGCTGTGCGTCATTTGGGGGCCTTGGCTTTCAGTCTGGGAAAATCTTGCCCTTGTCGGCAGGAGAAAGGATGGTGCTTTTGCATCTGACCTGGGTTCTGTTCCTGGGCTGGGCTGGGCTGGGCTGGGCTCCCTAGCCTAGCTGGTGCCTTGGCATGCAAGCGGATTACACCGCTTTCCCAGGGCTTGCTCGGTGCAGTGGGAAAGGCTGCTAAAAATAAGGCGCTTACGCAGGATTTAAAGAGCTGAGCTTGAGACAATTCCCTGGCAGATTTCAGAGAGACGTTCAGCGGCTCTGAGACTCCCAATCACCCCTGGCTCCCTCGGGCCATCCGAACCTCCCACCACCCCAAACGGTCTCGGTTCCAGCAGCGCCGTGCCCAGAGCACTGCTGACAGAGTCTCTCCCCTGGGATCTCTAGCAACGCACAAGCCCCTCGAGTGGGGGCCACGCGACTGACGATCCGGGACCAATTCCCTCCCAGTTGGCTGGGCAGGGCAGTGCAGTGTCCTGAGAATGGCAGAGACGCCCTCGTCTGCCGGGAATGCACCTTGGTCATCTCCCCAGGGCGGCAGCCGAGAACTCGTGGGACACAGGGGCTGCCTCGGGCTAAGGTCTCAGCTGCAGCCTGCGGCCAGGGCTGCTGGGAGGGGAGGTTCAGCAGGGGCTGCGGCACCCCCTGACTCGACGTGGTTTCCAGCAGACACAGGGCCCCAGCTTGCAGTTGGGTTCCCAGGCTCTCCGCTCCCCTCCCCCGCACCAGGCCCAGCACCCCTGCTTGTGTCTGATACAAGGGCGCTGCAGCGCCGTCCCAGAGACAAACAGGGGCGCTCTGCAGCAGAGAGCAGTGATGCATGCGGATGGGCCCAATCCTGCGTGCAGAGGGGCCCAATCCTGCGTGCAGAGGGGCCCGCTCCAGGCTCACACGTAAACCTAGAGGGACAGGGAAGCGGATTCAGAACAGGGATGGCTAAACGCTTTGAGGGAGCCACGTGAGCCTGGCAAGGAGCAACTGAGGGCTGAGTCCTGCTAGCAAGTCCTGCCACAGCCACGGTCTCATCCACACAGGGCCGTTCCCCTGTGCTCCTGCACCTCCCACCGCAGGTGCTTCTTAACGCAACCTGCCACCACTGCCGGGGCAGGCCAGGCTCTGAAATCAGCCCGGCGTGGCTAAGCCGTGCCTGAGGGGGGCAGGGGTGGGGGATGACACGGTAAGACTGCAGATATTTGCTGTCCTTTCCACTATCTTCTAGCCCGATCCTGTTTTCACCTGGTACAGCCCCTCCCTTGACACTTGCAACCCATGTTCCCTCTAATCTTTTCCAGCCACCTGCAGCCTTTTTCCATCCCAGTGTGGAATAATTTTTGTGTGTGCACTGAAGGAGTGTGCACCACCACTAGAAACACAGACCTAGCTGGGAGTGCTCCGCTGGGCAGCGCTGGACTCTCTCCTGAGCGGCCGCCCAAGTGCTCAGCTTACAGGGAACACTGCCTACAACCCTTCCTTAGTGTCCATTGCTGGCAGCTGGGGGATGCAGGACCATGCTCTGGAGACGCAGCCTCCCCCGTTCTGCAGTCTATGAGCAAGAGAGGGGTGGGCTGCGGTGGCATTTGTCCCGGGGGTGGGGTGTCTAGTATTGCACCGTGGGAAGAAAAGAAATGATGTAACCACTGCTGTGCCAGCCACGCTGTCGGCCACGTCCCTGCCCCCCTCTGCTCCGCCGCCTGCTGCCAGCCTGCCCCCCTCTGCTCGCTGCCTGCTGCCAGCCTGCCCCCCTCTGCTCGCTGCCTGCTGCCAGCCTGCCCCCCTCTGCTCCGCCGCCTGCCGCCAGCCTGCCCCCCTCTGCTCCGCCGCCTGCTGCCAGCCTGCCCCCCTCTGCTCGCTGCCTGCTGCCAGCCTGCCCCCCTCTGCTCCGCCGCCTGCTGCCAGCCTGCCCCCCTCTGCTCCGCCGCCTGCTGCCAGCCTGCCCCCCTCTGCTCCTCCGCCTGCTGCCAGCCTGCCCCCCTCTGCTCCGCCGCCTGCTGCCAGCCTGCCCCCCTCTGCTCTGCCGCCTGCCGCCAGCCTGCCCCCCTCTGCTCGCCGCCTGCTGCCAGCCTGCCCCCCTCTGCTCCTCCGCCGCCTGCTGCCAGCCTGCCCCCCTCTGCTCCTCCGCCTGCTGCCAGCCTGTCCCCCTCTGCTCCGCCGCCTGCTGCCAGCCTGCCCCCCTCTGCTCCGCCGCCTGCTGCCAGCCTGCCCCCCTCTGCTCTGCCGCCTGCTGCCAGCCTGCCCCCCTCTGCTCCTCCGCCGCCTGCTGCCAGCCTGCCCCCCTCTGCTCTGCCGCCTGCCGCCAGCCTGCCCCCCTCTGCTCCGCCGCCTGCCGCCAGCCTGCCCCCCTCTGCTCGCCGCCTGCTGCCAGCCTGCCCCCCTCTGCTCCGCTGCCTGCTGCCAGCCTGCCCCCCTCTGCTCCGCTGCCTGCTGCCAGCCTGCCCCCCTCTGCTCCGCCGCCTGCTGCCAGCCTGCCCCCCTCTGCTCCTCCGCCTGCTGCCAGCCTGCCCCCCTCTGCTCCGCCGCCTGCTGCCAGCCTGCCCCCCTCTGCTCCTCCGCCTGCTGCCAGCCTGCCCCCCTCTGCTCTGCCGCCTGCTGCCAGCCTCGCTGTTTGGTTCAAAGCCCCAGAGATGCTGCACCGGAGGCTCATCCTAGAGGCCACTTGGGGCTGCAGGCTCCTGTTCTGGCAGCTTTGATCTCTTGCTACTTTGCCCTGAGCATCCCCTGACTTTAGTGCTGCTTGTGGCCCAGCTCCCTCCAGCCCCGGCCAGGAGCCCTGCGCCTCATCTGCCCGCTGGGGGTTGCTCTACAGCACTAAATGCAAACCTGCCCCTGGAGCTCAGTTATGCGGGGGGAAGGGGGAGGCCTCCCCCCTCAAGCCCCTTTCCTCCAGAGTGTTTGCAGCTCCTCCTGCCTTGACCTTTCCGGGTCCAGGGAGAGACCTGTGGCAAGCCCCCCGCCCTCTAGAGGAGGGTGCTGCTGCGGGTGGGGTGCTGCAGTCTGAGCTAGCACTGAATCCAAGTCACTCCTGGCCACCAACAATAGCAGGGCTGGAATTCAGGCACTAGCCTCAGGGAATTCCAGCGACACGTCGTCTCCTTCCACTCCAAGACGCCTCTTCATAGCCACAGTACTCCCCCTTTCCTCCCCTAGCCATGCTCAGGGTTCCTGTGAGCTTATGAACAGCAGCCGCCCTCCAGCCATGGGGAGCGGAGGGAAGCAGGCGGACATGTGCTCGCTCCAGCCCCCCCAGCCCTGGGGTGGGCAGAGGGTGCGTGGCATGGCCCCAGCCTCAGGAAGGTGCACCGTGCGACCTGGCACAGCCCAGCCTCTCTGGAGCACCGGGGCAGGAAGAAGGGCGCGCCACCTGATGCCCATGACGAGGAGCGCCAGTCTCAAGTTGCCGTGGGGGGGGGGGGTCTAGGTTGGATATTAGGACAAACGATTTCCCTAGGTGGGTGGGGAAGAGATGGGTCCCTAGGAAGGGGGTGGAATCTCCATCCCTAGAGGGCTACGCTAGACTGGCATGATTTTCCGCAAATGCTTTTAATGGAAAAGTTTTCTGTTAAAAGTATTTTCAGAACAGAGCGTCTAGATTGGCATGGATGCGTTTCTGCAAAAGCATTTTTTGCGGAAAAGCGTCCGTGGTCAATCTAGACGCGCTTTTGTGCAAAAAAGCCCCGATCGCCATTTTTGCGATCGGGGCTTTTTTGCGGAAAACAAATCTGGGCTGTCTATACTGGCCCTTTTGCGCAAAAGTTTTGCGCAAAAGGACTTTTGCCCGAACGGGAGCAGCATAGTATTTCCACAAGAACACTGACAATCTTACATGAGATCGGCAGTGTTTCTGCAGAAATTCAAGTAGCCAGTGTAGACAGCTGGCAAGTTTTTCTGGAAAAGCGGCTGATTTTCCGGAAAAACTGGCCAGTCTAGACACAGCCGAGGTGTTTAAGACCCGGCGTGACACAGCCCTGGCTGGGCTGGTTGAGTTGTGGCTGGTCCTGCTTTGGGCAGGGCTGGACTCGATGCCTCCGCAGGGCTCTGCCCGCCCCAGGGCTCTATGAGCTGTGTGAAACGCGGTGGGTCGCTCAGGAACAAGGATGAAGGACAATCCCCACGGTCCAAGGAAGAGCTCGCCGCGCACCACCAAGCCGGACGAACAGCGCCGCGCTTCCAGGCATGCTGCTCCTCTCTCATCTGGACTGCCTGGCCCTCTGGAGACGGCGCCACGTTCCCCTGCCCAGCTCCGACCAGGGGGCCAGGACCCCTGCTGGCTGCCCCCCCGGTCTGCTTTCCCCGTCAGCCTTTATTCCCCGGGCCGGGTGCTGGCTCTGGGTGCCTGGCAGCATCAGCCTCCTGCTCTGTGATGGAGCCTGGCAGGGAGATGCTGTGCAGTGAGGGATGTCAGGACTGCACGTGTCATTACAACTGGCAATCACACAGCTCTGGGGGTTGATATCAACTGTCCTTGCTCTTGTTTTCCTCTCCTGCACCTGCTTCTTTTGGCCAGACTATGCCCTGCTATTAAGCACCCCAGAGCCCCACAATCACCCCTCCCGTTGCACTGTGGAGGTGGAATTCCTCCAGCCAAGGCCCCTTTCACGATGAGGGGTTAGTGACCGATGGTTAAGCAGCGCAAGTACGGTGCTTGGCTGAGAGACTGAGACAGCCAGGACCGGCCTATGGACTATGCATGTGTGTTGCTTGTTTGTTAAACTGTACGAAACGTGCTTATCAATCAGTTCTGAGCGCTGACAGGACTAAAACATGGTCGTAACAGTACAAGAGCCTGTGGCACTCTCGCTAAGCTGCTGTGTTCCCGACTGGGGGCTTGTCTGTACAGAGGGTAAAACCCTACTGCTGCTGCAAGTTCATGAAGCTGCTTCGCTTGATCAAGCGGGGGCGACTCAAGCTTTCTAGAGCTGAAGGTCATGGGTTCAGATGTCGATTATGATCCACAAGGGGCCGGTTCCTGTTGACAGTTGCACCCTGGTAGCATTATTGCCTTCCAGGAGAACAGAGTTTTGTGCAAGAATAGATTTTGGTCCCTTGTGCTTTTCCCACCTGGACAAGTCGAATCTCACTCGCTTTCCTCCCCTAAACTCTGAGCACCTCAAGGGGAAAACAAGCAAAGTTTGCTTCCTCCTTCATTCCACAGCAGCGCTGACGCTAACCGGCATCACTACAGCCCCCTCAGTCGCACTGTGCTTCTGAAAGATCCTTAATGGGTCTTTGAAGATGCTGATTTCAATGAAGTATTTTTTTGGGGCGGGGGAGTGGGAGGGGACAGAGGAAATGGCAAAGAATAGCTCTGTTTTGTCAGCTCCTAATCCCGAAAGGATTTGGATGAAGCGATTTAGGGTTTGTACAGTGATTTGGAAGAGATCACATAGTAGCAAGGTTATAAAATATAACTATGCAATTTTAGGCAATGTTATTTACTAGAAGATTTACTGGGCATTACTGGGGTCTTTCGGGGCAGGGGGCTGGCAGTGGAGGGGGTGCAGGAGTCAGGGCAGGGACTTGGGGATGTGGGAGGCACAGGGCAGAAGGCCAGGGACGTGTGTGTGGGGGAGTCAGGGTTGAGGAGGGAGGATGGGAACGGTAGGGGGCTGGCGCACACACAGCTCATGCTTACAAAAACCTCACATCAGAGCTACTGATCAGCCGTTCTGGAACAGACAACACTTAGTCGTGCCGTGAGTGCCGGGGGGCCGACTAGCGGTATCATTTCATCCTGCAATCCGCTGGCATTAGCTTCAGCCTCTACTCCGGGGCCAAGTTATCCCCTTGGCTCAGCTCACCTGTGGGCCTCCTACTGGGAACTGCTGGACAGCCTGTAGCGCCCACCCCCAGCCGCAGGCGCCCTGGCCTGTCTCTGGTTCCCCATGGCCCTGTCCGGCCACCGTGGCAGGTCGGAAAGCAGCAAGCCCCTGACCCGGGCTCGCCTGCCTGCTGAGACCTTGCAAAACATGAGCTTCCTCATTGCTCGTTATTAATTAGAGACCAAGCCTGTGGAGCGGCCAGTTGCATGCGTCTGACCTTTGCTTTGGAATGGATGCCGCGCTAGCACAAGGCTGTGCTCCGGCGCCCGGCGGAAGGTGCTGGCAGGGCTGAGCCGGCCCTTGCTGGCTCCCAAGACACCGCCACAATCTCTGAGGCTGGGCTGGCTGCGTCAGGTGGGAGGACGCCCCACAAACGGTCCCAGGCAGGGGAGCGGCTGGAATCCAGGGCCTGGCGGAGAGGCTGGTCCTTTTCCTGCCAGGAGTGGGGCTGTCTTAGCAATGCCTGAGCAGTCCTGACGGGACCCAGAGACGGCGCTCGCCTGCAGCCATAGACGGCGTCCCTGAGGGCCTGTCTGCACTACCAAGGGAATGCGAAATAGCAGCCGTTAGTTCAAATTCACTTCAATAGCGTCTACACAGGCAAACCGCGTTTCGAAATACATTCCAAATAGTGGAGCCCTTATTTCGAATTTGGTAACCCTCATTCTAGGAGGAGTAACGCCAAATTGGAAATAGCTATTTGGAATGAAGAGCTGTGTAGACACTTCATTCGAAATAGGAGCCTCCAGCCCTTGCCAGGGACCCTGGTGGCCACTCTGGGCACAACCAGGAAAACTTCCTCTCCTCTCCCCCAGCCCCGGAGCCATTAAAGGGGTAGACCCTGGCCACAGTGCCTGTGCCAGCTCCAAGCCTGCCAGCCCAGAGCCAGCAGTGGCCACCGAGACCCCTGACCCAGTGGCCCCAAAACATGAGCCAGCGAGCCACGGGCAGCCAGCCCTCCACCGCTCCCCAGGAGCAGTCTGCCAGCTCCCAGGGGCTGGAGAAGGCGGGCGCCTTCCTGGTCCAGGGTGGAGATCATGGACCTTATTCAGGTTTGGGGGGATGCCCCCAACATCCATGCTCTCAGCCCTAGATGGAGGAACACGGCCGTCTAGGGCAGGATGGCTGCCAGCCTGGCCACCAAAGGCCACATGCGAACCCAGGAGCAGGTCTGCATGAAAGTCAAGTTGATCCAGTGAGACCCCCCACCCTGAGCCCTGAGCTTCCCCTCCCCCCTTCTTCCCCTTGCTTCCCCCTTCCAGCTCCCTCCTCCCAGGTTTCCCCCTCCCCTCTCCC
This sequence comes from Pelodiscus sinensis, assembly GCF_052426305.1. Lineage (NCBI taxonomy): Eukaryota > Metazoa > Chordata > Testudines > Trionychidae > Pelodiscus > Pelodiscus sinensis. The sequence continues at coordinate 4,700,159 of NC_143066.1, forward strand.
ACCCTCTCTCTTCCCCTCTCCCACCTCCTTTTCCCAGTCTCACCAGAGGTTCATCCCCCCCCCAGTTTTGTTCAATAAACCCAGTTTCTATTTTTGAACACACGTGTCTTTTATTTGACATCAGGAAGGGGGGATAGGGAGGGGTAAGTGGAAGGACATGAGGGAGGAATGGGGCATGAGCCCCTGGTGGGGAGGACCGGGGAGGCTCTGAGGGCTCCTCGGGGTGGACACTCTCCCTCAGGGTCTCCTGAATCCTGACAGCCCCCCAATGGGCCCCCGGATGGCAGCCTGCAGCAAGTGCAGCCGGGCTGATGGCAACGACCCCATGAGACGCACTGGCGTGCCCAGGGGCAGCTCCGGCTCCATGTGGCCGAGTGCTGTGGTGTCCCGAGTGCGGGCACTCAGGGCACTCCAAGCCAGGACTGCTTTGCTGTCCCTCATCGAGGTAGACAAGCAAGCGGGGAACCCTGAGAACTGTCCGTCCGGGGTGGGGGTCGGGTCCCTGTAAGCACGGAGCTCAGTTAGCCTCAGGCAGCAGCCCCACACACTAAGTCCCAACCTGATGCCCTGCCGGCACTGGTTCCGGCCATCCTTAACTCCGGTTCAGGGGCCACTCAGTGTGGACGCGCTATTTCGAAATAGTTTTTGTGTGTAGATGTGTTATTTCGAATTAGCTTAATTCGAATGAACTATTTCGCATTAAGTTAATTCGAAATAGCGCTGAAGTGTAGACATACCCTGAGGGAAGCACATTGGAGGGGCAGTGAGGAGCTGTTTGCCTGGCCAGCCCCTGTGCTTGCCTGAGCTGCGGGTGAACTGGAGGGCTGGAGAAGAGATCTGCTTCAGAGAGAGGAATTTCCTTTTCTTTTCCCCATGTGATCTGTGGGGGAAGCGGACGCTCCTGCGCTGAATGCTCTAGCGTTCTGGAGACACGGGAGGGTCAAGCTACCTTCTTCCACCAGCAGCAGGACTCCCACCGCCCCTTGCCCCTGCCCAAAGTCCTTCAGCACACGGGGACTGAGTGACCCGATTTCCTCTCCAGCCCTTCCAGTCCTTTCCCCACACACGTGCTCCTGTGATCCTCGCTCCCACTTGACTCGAATGTGCCTCCCCACCGTTGTTCTTGGATGAGGCTTCTTGTCATCGTGGGGCTTAATCATCTCTCTGGGATTCTGATTTAAATTCGGTCTCTTGAACATTAATGACAGGGCAGGAAACTAAATGGGTCATTAATAACCTATCAACTTCATTGGGATGAGTTTGCTTATGGCTCAGCACGGAGGAATCTGGTCAACAAGTGCACGGGAGAGTGTGCGAGGGCACCGAGAGAAAAGGAGAGGGGGGGTGGCTTTTCCAGGGAGCCTTTTTCAGAATGAAATCCCTCGGCAGCAATGGCTCTTTCTGTTATTGCAGTTTCCATGTCCAGCTTGCATCTAGGGTTGCCAGGTGTCCGGTGTTCGCCCGGACAGTCCGTTAGTTCTGGCCCCTGTCCGGTAAATAACCAAATGGAAGGCGGGTGGGGACACTGTTCCCCTGCCGCGTCTGGCGTGGGTGGGGGGAAGCGAGGAGCACAGGGATTCTTAAAGGCGCAGCGACCTTTTTGGGGGTCTCAGTTGTTGTTGTTGTTTTTCTTTGCTCAGCAATTTTTGTTTCCCGTTTTTTTTCCCTCAACAAGTTTGGTTCATAAGAACATAAGAACATAAGAACGGCCGTACTGGGTCAGACCAAAGGTCCGTCTAGCCCAGTATCCTGTCTGCCGACAGTGGCCAGCACCAGGTGCCCCAGAGAGGGTGGACCGAAGACAATGATCAAGCAATTTATCTCCTGCCATCCCTCTCCAGCCTCTGACAGACAGAGGCCAAGGACACCATTTTATCCCCTGGCTAATAGCCTTTTATGGACCTAACCTCCATGAATTTATCCAGCTTCTCTTTAAACTCTGTTATAGTCCTATAGTTCCCGTTTTTTTTTTCCCTCAACCAAGTTTTTTTCCTGCCGCTGCTGTACATCCCTCCTTACCCAGCCCCGGGCTGTTCCTTTGTTCCCAGCTCCGGCGCAGGGCTTGGTCCCTTTGTCTGAATGTGTTTCTCAAGACTGGCTCCTGGCCCTGGGCCAGCTGCCGTCAGCTGTCTGTTTTGGCCCAGTCCATGTGCCCATTCCCTCCTGCCCCTCAGGGGCTGCTGCTCCTTCTCCCCACCGCCTCAGCCCAGAGCCCTCTCCTGCACCCCAACTCTCTCCCAGATGCTGCATCTCCACCTCCTGCCCTGAGCCCTTCCCGCACTCCAAACCCCTCTGCCCCATCTCAGAGCCCGCTCCTGCACTCCAAATGCCTCATCCCCAAGCACTCCCCAGAGCCTGCACCTCTAGTCAGAGTCCGCACCCGTTCCCTGCCTCATTTTGGCCCCATCCCTGAGCTTAGGGGGCCCCACCCAATCTGACAGGTCCAGGTCCCCAGCAAAGTTAATCTGGCCCTTCCGGCAGGGCTCTCCCAGCCCCAGGAGCACGGGTGTCAGCAGGACGGGAAGGGTTTTGTTCACACTGTGCTGCTTTGCCCGGGGCTCCCTTGGAAGGCAGCTCGGCCAGCAGGGGCAGGCCAGCACCGAAGCCCTGGCCTCCAGACCGTGCCCACGTGGGGCTGGCAGGCCCAGCCAGCCAGGAGACGCCCCTGGCCGGTCCCTTTGGACCGGGACGTGAGGAGGAGCACACAGGTGAGGTACAGGGTGTTCGAGGAGCGGCGCCACCTGACTCAGTCAGATCCCAATCAGTGGAGCGCTGCAGCGCAGCACCCCGGGGCGGACCATGTCAGAGCCAGCCTGCGCCACGCTGGCTTACAGCCGCCCCCGCCCTGCCCCCCCGCTCCCCGTGTGCCCGAGAGACGGGCACCTGCACGCTGCACTGACGCCCAGAGCCTCACACTAGCTAGGCTCCTAATTCCCAATGGGCTCTGGTGACCACACAAGAAGGGTTGCCATGGCAACCCCCTGCACCCTCCACCCAGGCACAAGAGCCTTACTAGTGCAGGACACCCCCCACGCTCGAGGCCCCTCCGTGCAACACTGACTCACAATGCAGCGGGGTAGCGCTCCTGCAACACCTACTTCAGGCTGGGAGAGGGGTTGGCTGCGGAGTGGGGGAGCTCTGGGTGGGGCTGCTGAACACACTAGCAGTGTGGACAGGCCTGGATGGAGCGTCTCCTTGTGCTGCACCTGCTCTCTGCATCTTAAAGCAGATGCCCCTGACACAGGGCAGCGATCTCCCACTGCCTGAGGAGAGGCACCATACTGCCAGCCCCGAACGACAGCGCCGTACGACGGTCCCAGACTCCCAGAGTTTGGAGGTGATGCAAAGGTGTTATCTGGCCATCCAGCCGGCATTGCTTGTTCCACAACGTTCCCTCACGCGCCTGCTTGGTTATCTCTCATTTGTCATGTTTCTGTCATTCCTGGCAGACCTTGGAGTACCCTGTATCCCTCTTTCATCCAATGTTCCCTCTACTCTTTTCCATTCGTGCAGATTTTTTTCCATCCATGTGCGGAATATATTTGTATGTGCACCGAGGCATGGGCCAATATGCACCACCAGTCGAAACCAAAAACCTAGCTATGGGCTCTCTGCTAATCAGCTGGGCAGCATTTGACTCTCTCCTGAGTGGCTGCACGAGCACACAGCTTAGAGGGAACCACGGTCTCATCCCTTCACTGGTGTTGGGGATTTCTGAACCTCTGCTCAACTCCTCTATGCAGCATCCAGGGAAAAATGGAATCATCATGGATGTGGCATCTCTGCGGCAGGTTTTCTAAGCTGGCTGGTATAACAGAGAGCAGCTTCTTTTAGAATTAATTCAAGGAACTTATGGTCGGACTCAGCTGTCGAAAGATCACACGCATATACACATCCTGGAGAAAGCTCTCAAAGCCGAGGCAATGGCAGCTGATTCCTTTCCTTTGCTGGGGTGAACGACTTTGATGTGTCAGAGTGGTTAGCTTCTTTGGCGGCAGTGACGCATGTACCTCATTGGACACTCAGCTCTTTATTAGGCTCAGTGGAGGCAAACACTGGACCTAGGTCCTTTGTAATAAGCACAAGAACCTGGAGGACATCCCCTCTAGGTTTGCTTGTTCCCATAATATAAGAACTAGGGGGTTGCCAAATGAAATGAATAGGCAGCAGGTTTAAAACAAACAAAAGGAAGTTTTTCTTCACACAGTGCATAGTCAATCTGTGGAACTCCTTGCCAGAGGATGTTGTGATGATTAGGACTTTAACAAGGTTCAAAAAAGAACTAGATAAATTCATGGAGGTTAGGTCCATCAATGGCTGTTTACCAAGATGGGCAGGAATGGTGACCCTAGCCTCTGTTTGTCTGGAAATGGATGGCAGGAGAAGGATCATGTGATGATTGTTGTGTTCCCTCTCTCTGGGGCATCTGGCATTGACCACTGTCGGCAGACAGACGACTGGGCTAGATGGACCTTTGGTCAAACTCAGTGGCTGTGTCTAGGCTGGCCAGTTTTTCCGGAAAATCAGTCGCTTTTCTGGAAAAACTTGACAGCTGTCTACACTGGCCGCGTGAATTTCTGCAAAAGCACTGACTTCCTACTGTAAGAAATCAGTGCTTTTTGCGGAAATACTATGCTGCTCCCATTCGGGCAAAAGTCCCTTTTGCGCAAAACTTTTGCGCAAAAGGGCCAGTGTAGACAGCTCAGATTTGTTTTGCGCAAAAAAGCCCCGATTGCGAAAATGGCGATTGGGGCTTTTTTGCGCAAGAGCGCATCTAGATTGGCCACGGACGCTTTTCTGCAAAAAGTGCTTTTGCGAAAAAGCGTTCGTGCCAATCTAGACGCTCTTTTCCGAAAACGCTTTTAACGGAAAACTTTTCCATTAAAAGCATTTCCAGAAAATCATGCCAGTCTAGACGTAGCCAGTATGGCTATTTTATGCCTTTGGATCAATCAAAGAGACCAGTCCCTAGAGAGTCCATCCCAGCTTTTAGACTGAACCTATTTCCTGTGGGAACTGGATTGTAGGACTTGGTCAGTGCTGTGCGAATATTCATCCAGGGCTGACATCGTCAATAAAGCCCATCGTTACAGTCTGGACCTTGTTATTAGAGATGAGCTAAGAGAGGGGAAATTGTCTGTGAATATTCATTTGCGCTTCAAATAACACTTTGACATGACGGTGTTCATGCCCTTTTCAGCTAGAATGCAACAAGCACTCAAGGTTTATTATTGTTCAGTATTTATATGGCCCTCGTGCCAAATGTTCTCCATTAGCAATGGATTGCACCAGGAGCTGTACTAACATGTGCACGGAATAGTCCCTTTCCCCAGAGAGCCTTACGACATTCACTCGTGCGAACACTCCACTTAGATGAGGCTGAATTTTATCCCCCAAGCTGGAATGTGCTTTTTTCTGGGTTGATGTATGCTCCTGAGAAGGAGGTGGGCGAGGCCTCTAATATCTCAGGGTATGTCTACACTACCCTCCTAGTTCGAACTAGCGGGGTAGTGTAGACATACCCTCAGCGCTTGACTTTAAGAGCTCCCAGGAACCTCAGACCCCTTGTCTGCCGCAGGCCCGATGGGGCTGGGGCAACCCCCTGCCCACGGTGGGCAAAGAGCTGCTTCAGCCCCCCATTTTGGTTAACTGGAATGCATCACCCATTCAGGGCAATGCTTACCAGTTCATCGGTTAACCATTCACATCGCTAGTTCTAACTAGTTTAATCAATAAAGGCTTGTGCATACGGAGCCAGTAATGACCCCCTGACTTACCAGTCTTAGCTAGGACAAAGGCCTCGCTGGCTTTAGACAAGACTGAGAAAGGGGTCAACCCCAAACTGGCTGTTACCAACGATTTGAGCCAATGTGACCTCACTGCTTAGTTGCACTACTAGAGGGCCAGGCCTCCTAGGGTTGCTGAGCCGATCCTTCCCGATAATGCGGAAGCAAGCCAGAGTGAGGGGCCTGCGCCTTAGGAATGAGTCTTTCATGAGCATTCTGGCCAAGTACAGCCTCGGAGGGAATATTAGCTGTTTATTATCTATGCTTCTGGTCACGCGTAGAGCAATTGTATAAACACCCTTCAGACTCTGGATTGGAGTGTAAATCGGTGGTGGTATCCTGCACTAACCGTTACATCGACCGACTCCCAATGCCTCTGGATGCCCAGCTCAAAGCTTTGTGCCCCTTCCTCCTTTGAATGGCCAGATCCCAACAGTGGCCTAATCTCCCCTGAGTCCTTACGTCTCATCTGTCTCGCTCTGGGCTTCCTTGTGTGCTGAGATTATTTTGAGAGGATCAGAGCGGCCAGACTGGGTCAGATCAAAGGCCCATCTAGCCCAGTGTCCTGTCTGCCCACAGTGGCCAAGCCAGGAGGGAACAGAACAGGGGATCAAAGGGAGGGAACAGAACAGGGGACCATCAAGTGACTCCTCCCCTGTCACCCATTCCCAGCCTCTGGCAAACAGGCTAGGGACGCCGTCTGAAGGAACATGGAACGGATGGTCTGTGCTGAAAGTGTTCAGAAGTGAGAATAGCTCCGCTTAGTGGCCCAGTAGTGCGAAACCCCACGATGCTTTTAAATCTGCCGGAATGTTCATCTGGCATGAGAAACACCCACTCCCAAGGAGTGAAACATGGCGGGTCTGGGCCTTTCCTCGATCCCACTCGCCATACAGGTCCTGAGCACTGCGGCTTGCCAGTGACTAGTAAATCCGGCATTGTCGCTCCTTGTGGAGGAACAAGCAACACCTGCCGTGAGCATCACACTTCCTTTTCCTTGACAGGCTATTAGCTGCTACATCAAAGGTCACCGCCATTTCATTAGCTTTCGAGCAGCTTCCCCTGGTGCCCTTTGATAAATGATCTTTCTCAAGGTACTAGTCAATTACTGAATTAAACCAGTTAGCCAGGGAAACTCCTGGAGTGCTTTTCTTGGGTGAAAGTGTTTGGACTGAGTAACCCACTGGACTGGGACCCTGCGCCCCACCCCTCAATGTATGTTTCTCACTCCCATGGATAGGCTGAGTAATACGATCAAGAATTCAGCTACAGGAAGTCCCCGGCGTACGGACGGGTGGTGTCCCAAAAGTGCAGCTGTCAGTCAATTGTTTGGAACTCGGAACACATTTTCCCATGGGAACAATGTTATAAATGGTAGTTAGGGTCCCTGGTTAGTGCACAAAAGGCTATGTAACCCATAATGTGGCTGAAATACCATCTATTTGCAATGAAAAATAGTAGAAATAGGGGGGTTTAAAACCTCAAGTGCTGGTGCTTGAGGAAAGGCAGGTTTAATTCGAGGAGGATGAAGAGGCAGGCAGAGATCCAGAAAGGATGGGCATCCCCTGGCTGCCACCTTTGTTCCTGTGGCCAGCCCTATCCCCCTGCCACTCCCCCACACTGGGGGCTGCACCCGGCCCCTGCTCCCCCGAGGCTGCAAGTAAGTGTATGTGCAGGTGTTGGCGAGTGGGGAAAGCCTGTCCTGTATTTTCCTTGGCCGTAATGTATGCTCCCTGTCTGCCCTGCAGTGGGCGTCACTGCATGCCATCTCTGTTCAAGGCAAAGGACCATCTTCTCCAGCTGAACAGCTGGCTGGAATCGCTGGGTTCTAATCATCGGTCATCTGAGGACTGGGTAGGAAGCTGCGTCTTTTATTCAGCATCCGGCCATCATAGGGCTAGGTGTGATTGTTTCCATTATCCATATGTTGGACACACTATCCGCCTGTCCCCTCTCCATAGCCATTTTTTACCCTGGGTTGTAGTTCATCCGGCATTTATTCACACTGTATCCTGTTGCTCTTTGGGGACTCACGGGTTTGTTCTCTATCCCGGAGTCGCAAGGATAAACCTTAGGCACTAGCCCGATAGCACCTTTCCTCTGAGGTGCTCGCAGGGCTTTGCCGGCACTTCTTTACCCAGCCTCAGCGAAGTTGGTAAGTGTCGTTTGAACGATAAGGAACCTGGGGAGCTGAGGTGCTTTGCCAATTGAGAGAACATAGGGATCCTCGCTGCTCGTCTCTTGCTTGAAGTATGGCGCCTTGCTTCTGCTCTGTCAGCATCTGCTCCGTAATGTGGCACGTAAGCCATGCCGCTGGGAACGTTAGAGGTCTGCTGATGGGAAAGCACTGATGCTTTCCCCCTTGTAATCTCCTGGAGGGAATCCAAGGTGTCTGGGACAGTAATAGCTCCCAGTTGGTTGTACGTACCGAGTATTGTCATGTGCCTGACACCTAGGCATTGGGTGCATGCCACAGGCACTCGGCACGGCACGCGGTCCTCACTGTGCAATGAAATTTCCCACAAACATCATTTTGGCTCCCATAATCAAGGGGACGGAGTTCCTCCTCGCTCTGGGTCACCTGCCCCTCGTCCTTCACAGCCGCCCGGTGTTGTGGTAGAATGGCAGAGTTAGGTCCCCTCAGTCTCCAAAGTCAGACAGGACCATCATGATCATCTCTCTTCTAAAATCCCTAGAGCGGCTGCCCATAAAGTGTTCTACTAACTGCAGCCTTCTGTAACCGTCATTCATTTCCCCACACTGCTGCATTGCCTGAGCTTCATGGGAGCTGTTGTTCAGGGGCCTCATGATCTCCATCATCACTTATAGCCCAGGCTCTTTGGGTAGACTACATCTCCCAGGATGCAATGTGGCCTCCCATTTGATTGTACCATAGGATGCTCTCCTGTCTTGGGCTACAAAGTCATCATGGGAAATGTAGTCCAGCCAGGGCACGCAAGTTACATCTCAAATAAGCCTGCGCAGCACCAAAGGGAAATTCAGCTTAACGTCTTGATCCAGCCCAAGTGTGTTTGTTCAGCAAACCGAAGTGAAATATTTCAATGTGGCAACAGCACAATGTTTCATTTCTATTGGAAATGCCAGAAAAAGTTTTGCTCTTTTCTACATTGAATTTTTTCTAAATGTTTTGACCAGAGAAATGTTGCTGTTCACTTTTCATCCTAATTCAGAGTGAAAAAGAAAAGTTGGAAGTTTTTGAAGCTTCCAGGGGGATACAAATTCCAATCTTTGGTGTGTAGCTTTTTGCTTTTTCTGAGCTTCACTGATAACCCTTTGGGACAAAAAAGCTGTTGTGATTGCATTCCAGGTGGCTGCTCCACACTGCCTCCCGCCTGCGGGGTCCAGCCTGTCAGTCCTGGCCACCATCCCCGACTTGCTTGATTGCCCAGCACCCTGCCCCTCTCTAGTGAAGGGTGCCCGGTGACAAAGCTATTTGATGTCTCTGTTGTGGTGTCTTCAGAGGAAAAGTTTCCTGCATTATAATGCTCGCGCGCCGATTCTTTCCTTACACCCATGCTACTCCAGTTGATGTCAATAGGGCTGAGGCCCTTGTAGGGAAAGGAGATGGCGGGAGTGGAGCAATGGGGCTTGCGTGTCCTGCTTTCTAAGAAGCGGTGGGAGCAGGTGGCTGAGGGAGCGCCTCATTTGCCTTTAGAATCAAGTTTGGCATCCTCGGAGCTTTCCATGTCTGAGAGCACTTGCCCTACACTCTTGTACTACCGCCCTTCTCAGCCCCCTCAGAGCCCTCGCTTCCCATGGCTTGGGCAGTGGGGACTGGAGGGAGGGAATGGAGGACGGACGGTGCTGCAGAAGAGAGGAGATCCACAACTGGGGGGCTGTTTGCAGTGCAGATCAGGGGATTTATTCTTTGTGGCTCCCGAGGAGCTACTGTAGGGCCCCCATCTTGGACACCAAGTGGCGCAGGCCAGTGGGGACTAGTGCGTGCTGTTATCTCTGGCTGCCATGCCCTCTCCCTTGTTCTCAATTCCCCGCTTGTCGCTGCACTGGTGACGCGAGTGGTATCTTCCCACGGTACCGCTCTGAGCTGGTAGGCTGCCCCACTGAGAGTTACCAGACACCCACTGGCTAGGTTTGTACAGTAGCCTGCGTTCTGGTGTCAATGAGAAGCTTTGCTGTTTCAGGCGGACTCTTCCTTTTGTCTTTTGTTACTCCTGGGAGACTTGTGCTTAGAAGCTGCCTCAGATGAAGAGCTGTTCCTCCTGGGTACAACACAAAGAGTCCGGACTGTTCAGCATTTGCTATTGTTCCTTTGTCATGGATTTCTGCATCTGCCCAAAATCTTAATAATTGTAAAGCTATAAATAGGAAGCTGAAAGCCTGGTTGAAAATACCCTTTTGATTTTGTGTTCCTTAGCCAGAGCTGCTATCACATAACACTAGTTATGAGATAGCCTCTCTCTATAAAAGGTCAATTAATTGGTATAAAAATCAGAGGCCTCTCCATTCAGGCTGGGTCTGGGTTATGCAAAGTTCAGATCATGTGGTTTTCGTCTATCTCAGGAGAGACGGCAGGTGTGTTTTGAAATGCACATAGTGAACTGGATTGGGGGAAGGGGACAATTTAAAACAATCCTTTTCTCTGCTTTTCTGCTCAGGAAACACTTGACAGGAGGGGTTTAAATAGACTGAAAGCAAATGCCCACAGGGTACCCGAGGGTGGCCAGTGCAGCTGCTAGCCATGGTGAGGGCTTTCCTCATGGTTACCTGTCTTCCGCCGTGGCGCCTTCATGGGTTTTTTTCTTTTAAAAATACGTATATGAGCTGTTGAAAGGAGCCAGTCGGAGGGAACAAAGCAGGACCCGGGTCTGACAGGCCAGGTGTTGGCTGACACTTAGCTGAAGCTGAAGGAGATGATTGACAACGTGCTTCCCTTGGCCTGCTTCAGTCTGGCCAGCACATGGTTCAGGATCAGGACCGCACAAACCCATCCTGGGGTCCCTGGCATTAGTGGAGGTGGTAGCCATCAGTGGTGAAGCTTGTCCCTTTCAGTCTACCTGCATGGGCGGCGGGTGAAGGTTCACCTGGGGAAAGCAGCCAAAGCCCTGCCCCTTCTGCCCAAAGCCACACCCCTTTCCCCGAGACCATGCCCTTTCATTCAACAGCATGTGCAGCACGGCCCCAGCCACTGGGCTGCCACGTAGCATGGCCCCAGCCTCCCTCGGGCGGCTTGGCAGTGCGGGCAGTTTTGGGAAAGCAATGCCTTCCCTTGTCTACATTACCCACTGCTTGTGTCCACCTGTCCCCTGCTTCTCTTTCCTGCCTCCCCACCCCATAAATAGTGCCCAGGAAAGCAGGCAACCTCCTCCCACCTCATTCACCGATCAAAACACATTTCAGTGATTTCAACTTCAAACATCTCCCCGTTCCCGACTCCTCCTGAGGTCTCTCACCAGGAGCCCTGTAGACCCTTTGGCTCGGGTACTTAAACCACCCAGAGTAGCACCCTCTCTCCAGCTTCCACTGACGGGCAGAAACAATTGTATGCGAGAGGCCGGGCTGCGCTTTGGTTACTGTGGCCAGGCCTCCGCACACTCTGTGGGCGTGTGTGTGCTCTGCAACAGCCTGAACACACAAGGCCAGTCGCCCTTACCAGACCGAAGATTCTTTAGGGGCTTGACGGTGCAGTGTCCTGACGCGTCCGTAGCTTGGTGCACCGGGCGTAGGTAGTTGCTTTGAGTGGGGTAGGGAGCTAAGACCGTTATGCCTGCAGGTCGGTTCTGTCCCTCTCCCCATGTCTGGAAAGCTTGCCTGTCGGTTTAGACTTAAAATCGTAATAAAATCCCACCTTTCCAAGGGCCTAGGCCAGTGTTTCTCAACTTTGGGGGGGGCAACTTGCCACCTTCCTAAACTGTCAGGGAGGCCTCAGGGACAGAGACTGGTGCCCGTCCACAGAATTCAGCCGGCCATCTACGGATGCTGCTTTTCACCCTGTCACTGTTCTATCAGCCCTCGCCAAAAGCAGGTGTCTTTTGCAGCCTTCCGGGAAGGACACAAGATCGGGGTTATTTCAGAGCCAGGGGGGGCAGAAAGTCATAGAGGATTGGATTTTGTGTTGTAGCTCTTGCTTGACACCCGTGAGGCAAGTGGTGATGCCAGGCTTTAGTTATTAATAGAAATCCACCAACTTTCCAGAAAAACGGCAGGAAGCTAAAGTAGGACGAGCCCTTTGCTCTGACTCATTCTGATCACAAAACCTTTCTCTGTGGAATTGGCAGTGGGGAGGCTGAAATATTCTTCTCCTGCCAATGTAATAGACTCTTCCCGGCCAGAGCGCCATCGCCCCCACGCGCTGGCTGCGGGTGACTCAGATCTTCGCAAACACAGCCCCTGTTGGAAAAATGCAGCCATCCCCCCAGGCAACTTTTGCTGGGAGATTCCAGGGACAGCATGTCGAGATTCAGGGCGCTAGCCCTGTAACTGGCAGGTCTCTTTCCGCACTTCCTGTCCTCATTTGCTGGGAGGAGACAGACTCTCCCTCCTGCACTCAGTCTGGTGTGAGATGCCCAAGACCCGAGGATGTTTCCTCTCTTCCATCCATCCTGCCTTGCAGCAGGTGTGCAGAAGCCCTAGAAAAGCGGCAGTGTGGAGTCTCTCTCTGTTGTTGCCGTGGTTTTTTTATCAAATGGGCATTGCTTAATCAGAGGATGGGGATTTTCCTCGCCGCCAGGCCTGAAAGCTCAAACTGGGCTCTGGGAGTCAAGATGGGCTCTTTCCTTCTTGTGCTTCCCCAGGGACAAAGCTTGTGCAAAACAAACAGTGCTCTGTGGTGACCCCTTGGTTGGGGTGGGTTGGGAGAGGAGCGCTGCCTAGTGGTTATAGCTTAGGCTAATGATACGAAGGGGGGTTGTTGGTAGAGGAGCCTGGTCCCTTCCACTCCACCCGGCTTGATCCAGGGCCCTTTAATGGCTATCAGTGCTCTGATAGCCAGGGAGGGTTAAGACAACCCTCTCTGGCCTCTTCCTGATATATAGCTGCAATTATCCCTGGATTGCCGTCTGGGCACGAATGTGCTACTCTCCACAAGGCACCTCCTGGTGTCAACTGCCTCCTCTTGGGGTAAGGCCAGCCCAGTCCGGTCCTAATGTGATAGTCACATACAAAAGACTAACACATTTCTTAGGGCACAAGCTTTCAGGGGTAAAACCCACGTCGTCGGATGAATTGGAGTGGAAATTACAGCAGCAGGGTCTATGGACAAGTACAACCGAAGGAAAAAGCTGCTTATCAAGTATCGGGCCAGTCCTGATATCAAGGTATGGTGGATGTGGCGCAGAGACTGGCAGGTTTGGCCAAAACACACGGCAGAGGAGCATTGCTGACACATGATGACAAAGATCATGTTAGTGGCTGTGCAGAGGGATGAGCCACTGGGAGTGTGGCTGAGTGGGTAGGTCCTGTGATGGTGTCGCTTGTGTGGACAGAGTTGGTAGTGCGATTTGTTGTAGGGACAGGTTCTTAGGTGAGTGTATCTGAGGTGTGGTGTGTGGTTGCTGATGAGTATTTGCTTCAGGTTGGTGGGGGGCGGGGAGGAATTGTCTGTAGGCGAGGACTGGCCTGATCCCAAGGCCTGTGAGAGGGAGGGATCATTTTCCAGGAGAGGCTGTAGGTTGTCATTGATGCCCTGGAGGGATTCTAGCTGTGGGCTGTGCGTGCTAGCCAGTGGTGTTCTGTTATTTTCCTTGTTGGCCCTGTCCTGAAGTGGGTGACTTCTGGGTACTCATCTGGCTGTGCCAATCTGTCTCCTCACTTCCCCAGGTGCGTATTTCAGTTTTAAGAATGCCTGAGAAAGATCTTGTAGGTGTTTGTCTCTGTTTGGGGAATTGGAGCAGGTACAGTTGTAAACTGGGCCTGTATCTTTATCAAGCACTTTTAAAACATTCAGAGTGGGGGCTGCAGCATTCAGTGCATAAATACAGGATCCACGTTTTCCATCAGTGGCAGATGATTTGGGGTCCTTTCATTTTCGGGTGTCTATTAACCAGAGACAACTTGGGTCCAATTTGTTTGCAGTGCCTGTTGTTTTCGTCTGATGTAATGTAGCGGGCACACTGCATTTCTGAGTTTCAGGCCTAGAGCATCTTAAATTGGGCATCCAAAAATTGGGAGGCCATTAAAGAAAAACTAGAGTTTTTAAAGTTCTTACTCCTAACTTTAGAGTGGATTAACAGTGCTGAGTTTTAACACCATTGTGCAAGTGTTTCATTGTTCCTCCCGCCACACCACAAATAATTGACGGTCTAATCTCCCTTCCCTTTCTGATATGCAACATCTGAGATGGATTTGGAAATGTCCTTGCTTGAGATGTTTTATCATCCCAAATAATTTCTCTTGCTTGTTCACTCAGAGCTCAAACAGCAACTGATGAGATATTGATCATTCAGTTTGATGTGTGGACTGCTTGTTATCCTGGCTGTCACAGTCTGCTCTCAAAGCTTTTCCGAATGCCTGTGTACAGTAACTGTGAGTTGCTGTGCGTGTAATTGCTCGAGCCAGGTAATTCCTGGACCTATTTCCCTCAATGATTAAAGAGCTAAGACCTCCACAAGTTTCCAAACATAAGCAGTACTTTTGGATTCAGTAAATGAGCCACAGCGGTTTATCTTCTTGCCAGCGGAGCTCACCCAGCACACTTATTTGCATATAGAAGCAGCAATTATTTTCCCACTTGAGTCTTTAAACTGAGGGAAACTTCTTAAGCAGCAGCAAGGAGGCTGGGATGAAAAGGGCAGCTCTTGGCCTTCTGTGACATGTGAACACCAAACCATTCAAGACGGGCCCCCTGCGGAGACCGATCGTCAGCTGCAAACAGGAGTTTCTGATCCTGTGACTCGGGGCACTGACCGTGACAACTCGGCTGAGACTTTATGCAGAAACGAAGTTTTCCTGGTGTTTAGCTGGAGAGGGCCGAGCAAAGTCAGGGTGATCCTGGGGCTCAGTTCAGAGGGAGTAGGAATTGTATGTTAGAAAGTGGGTGTAAAAGGCTCTAAGATGCTGTCATTTACATAATGACCGGCCAGAAGAACATTTCGTTTATACTTCCTCCACCCACCTGCTTTTCTGGACACACTTCCTTCTTCTGGCCCCTCTGCCATGAACGTGGGCCAAACTGGACAGTCTCGACGACAAAGGAGAAATGGACACAAGTCAGACCTCAGAAATGGTAACACACAGAAACCTGTGGGGGAACATTTGAACCTGCCTGGGCACTCATCAATGTGTTTAAAAGTCACCATTCTTCTGCAAAGGAATTTCACCAACCAGTTACAGAGACAGAGTGTGAAACTGACATTCATCTGCAAATCTGACACTGTTACCATGGGCTGGAACAAAGACATTAACTGGATTCACATTATAAAGTCATTCTTCCTGGCATTTAACATCTAATTTACATCAAAAGCTAAGAATGAGACATTTATACCTCAATTAGTCTCATTAGCACCAGTCCTACAATTGATAGGAACCTTTTTTTCTATTATTCCTCACCAGCAAATCTGAGGCAGTGGGTTTTGTCCATGAAAGCTCATGGTACTATCTATATATTTGTTAGCCTCTAAGGTGCCACAGGAGGACTCGTTATCATTTGATAGGGCCAGCTCTTCATCAGCCATGGCTGGCTTTTTACTCCAGGTACCTGAAAAGTGATTTGAAAAGAAAAAAAAGATGGGTTTGAGCTCCTTTTTGCTTTTTCATGGCATAAAATGACAGCCTGAAACTTTAGTATGCCCCTTCCTCCCAAAGAGGAAAGTGGTAATACATCTGTCATTATTTTCTTTAATCCTGGGAATGTTAGAAATGCCTTGTCTGTTCTTTCCTGTTTTGCTTTTCCTGGATGCCTCAGAGGTGGACTGAGATCTTTCTCCGCCCTGATTTGACAGGGTGGGGAGTAAGTTTCAAATCTTGAACAAAGAGACTTTCTCAGCCCCCTGTTTGAGTTAAATAGACCTGCAAAGGAACCTTTTACATGATCAGAATCAAAATGCCTTGCTTTCGCAATTAATCAGATTTCACAGGCCCAGTGTGTAATAAACCGGCAGTTCTCCAGTCCTTTATAAGATTAAGGCCTGAATTTTTAATTTAAGAGAAGCTTTTACTTTTTTTTTTTTACAACAGACAGATGAAACAAATGCAGTAACTCAATTAGGCTCTCCTGTGTTAATTATTTATTAATAATAAAGAATATGCATTATAGTAGTGCCTTGGAGTCTCCCTCCTGCACCAGAGCCCCCTTGTGCTAGATGCTGTGCAAACACAAAACAAAAGCGAGCCCCTGTCCCAAAGCGCTTGCCGTCTCAATAGGAGATGAGGGATAAAGGTGGAGCCAGACCCAACAGACGGAGAAGCACAGGGAGGCCATGAAACAATATGGAATCCTTCTAAAGATGCAGAAATGGCATAAGTAGGGTGAGCAGATGTCCCCTTTTGAAAGGGACAGTTCTGTACTTAAGCCCTCTGGAACAGGTCCTGGCTTTTTCTTAAAAATGGGCAAATTGTCTAATATTGTCTGTCTCCCCTCAGCTGTCCTGGCAGGTCACTCCTGGTGTGGCTGGGTCCCTGCTCGCCAGCTGCCTGCCCATCGGAGGGATGATGGGGTGGCTGTGCAAGGCTGGGGGCAGGGAGGAGATGTGGCACATGGGGCTGGTCCATCAGCGCAGCCTCTGCTGTGCCACTTCTCAGCCAGCAGGGCCCTGGTCTGGATCCATTTCCCCCTCACCGGCTGTCTGCTGCGAGCTGCGGGGTTGGCGAGTGCCAGCAGGTGCTAGGCAGTGGCCCGTTCCATGTCGCCTCTTGCCCACCCATCGGCCCTTTATATGCTCCCCACCCGCACTGTCCTCCCACCGAACGTCCTCTTCTCCCCTCACCGTCCTCCCCCCTCACAGCCCTCCCACCGACCGTCCTCTTCTCCCCTCACCGTCCTCCCCCCTCACAGCCCTCCCACCGACCGTCCTCTTCTCCCCTCACCGTCCTCCCCCCTCACAGCCCTCCCACCGACCGTCCTCTTCTCCCCTCACCGTCCTCCCCCCTCACAGCCCTCCCACCGACCGTCCTCTTCTCCCCTCACCGTCCTCCCCCCTCACAGCCCTCCCACCGACCGTCCTCTTCTCCCCTCACCGTCCTCCCCCCTCACAGCCCTCCCACCGACCGTCCTCTTCTCCCCTCACCGTCCTCCCCCCTCACAGCCCTCCCACCGACCGTCCTCTTCTCCCCTCACCGTCCTCCCCCCTCACAGCCCTCCCACCGACCGTCCTCTTCTCCCCTCACCGTCCTCCCCCCTCACAGCCCTCCCACCGACCGTCCTCTTCTCCCCTCACCGTCCTCCCCCGTCACAGCCCTCCCACCGACCGTCCTCTTCTCCCCTCACCGTCCTCCCCCCTCACAGCCCTCCCACCGACCGTCCTCTTCTCCCCTCACCGTCCTCCCCCCTCACAGCCCTCCCACCGACCGTCCTCTTCTCCCCTCACCGTCCTCCCCCCTCACAGCCCTCCCACCGACCGTCCTCTTCTCCCCTCACCGTCCTCCCCCCTCACAGCCCTCCCACCGACCGTCCTCTTCTCCCCTCACCGTCCTCCCCCCTCACAGCCCTCCCACCGACCGTCCTCTTCTCCCCTCACCGTCCTCCCCCCTCACAGCCCTCCCACCGACCGTCCTCTTCTCCCCTCACCGTCCTCCCCCCTCACAGCCCTCCCACCGACCGTCCTCTTCTCCCCTCACCGTCCTCCCCCCTCACAGCCCTCCCACCGACCGTCCTCTTCTCCCCTCACCGTCCTCCCCCCTCACAGCCCTCCCACCGACCGTCCTCTTCTCCCCTCACCGTCCTCCCCCCTCACAGCCCTCCCACCGACCGTCCTCTTCTCCCCTCACCGTCCTCCCCCCTCACAGCCCTCCCACCGACCGTCCTCTTCTCCCCTCACCGTCCTCCCCCCTCACAGCCCTCCCACCGACCGTCCTCTTCTCCCCTCACCGTCCTCCCCCCTCACAGCCCTCCCACCGACCGTCCTCTTCTCCCCTCACCGTCCTCCCCCCTCACAGCCCTCCCACCGACCGTCCTCTTCTCCCCTCACCGTCCTCCCCCCTCACAGCCCTCCCACCGACCGTCCTCTTCTCCCCTCACCGTCCTCCCCCCTCACAGCCCTCCCACCGACCGTCCTCTTCTCCCCTCACCGTCCTCCCCCCTCACAGCCCTCCCACCGACCGTCCTCTTCTCCCCTCACCGTCCTCCCCCCTCACAGCCCTCCCACCGACCGTCCTCTTCTCCCCTCACCGTCCTCCCCCCTCACAGCCCTCCCACCGACCGTCCTCTTCTCCCCTCACCGTCCTCCCCCCTCACAGCCCTCCCACCGACCGTCCTCTTCTCCCCTCACCGTCCTCCCCCCTCACAGCCCTCCCACCGACCGTCCTCTTCTCCCCTCACCGTCCTCCCCCCTCACAGCCCTCCCACCGACCGTCCTCTTCTCCCCTCACCGTCCTCCCCCCTCACAGCCCTCCCACCGACCGTCCTCTTCTCCCCTCACCGTCCTCCCCCCTCACAGCCCTCCCACCGACCGTCCTCTTCTCCCCTCACCGTCCTCCCCCCTCACAGCCCTCCCACCGACCGTCCTCTTCTCCCCTCACCGTCCTCCCCCCTCACAGCCCTCCCACCGACCGTCCTCTTCTCCCCTCACCGTCCTCCCCCCTCACAGCCCTCCCACCGACCGTCCTCTTCTCCCCTCACCGTCCTCCCCCCTCACAGCCCTCCCACCGACCGTCCTCTTCTCCCCTCACCGTCCTCCCCCCTCACAGCCCTCCCACCGACCGTCCTCTTCTCCCCTCACCGTCCTCCCCCCTCACAGCCCTCCCACCGACCGTCCTCTTCTCCCCTCACCGTCCTCCCCCCTCACAGCCCTCCCACCGACCGTCCTCTTCTCCCCTCACCGTCCTCCCCCCTCACAGCCCTCCCACCGACCGTCCTCTTCTCCCCTCACCGTCCTCCCCCCTCACAGCCCTCCCACCGACCGTCCTCTTCTCCCCTCACCGTCCTCCCCCCTCACAGCCCTCCCACCGACCGTCCTCTTCTCCCCTCACCGTCCTCCCCCCTCACAGCCCTCCCACCGACCGTCCTCTTCTCCCCTCACCGTCCTCCCCCCTCACAGCCCTCCCACCGACCGTCCTCTTCTCCCCTCACCGTCCTCCCCCCTCACAGCCCTCCCACCGACCGTCCTCTTCTCCCCTCACCGTCCTCCCCCCTCACAGCCCTCCCACCGACCGTCCTCTTCTCCCCTCACCGTCCTCCCCCCTCACAGCCCTCCCACCGACCGTCCTCTTCTCCCCTCACCGTCCTCCCCCCTCACAGCCCTCCCACCGACCGTCCTCTTCTCCCCTCACCGTCCTCCCCCCTCACAGCCCTCCCACCGACCGTCCTCTTCTCCCCTCACCGTCCTCCCCCCTCACAGCCCTCCCACCGACCGTCCTCTTCTCCCCTCACCGTCCTCCCCCCTCACAGCCCTCCCACCGACCGTCCTCTTCTCCCCTCACCGTCCTCCCCCCTCACAGCCCTCCCACCGACCGTCCTCTTCTCCCCTCACCGTCCTCCCCCCTCACAGCCCTCCCACCGACCGTCCTCTTCTCCCCTCACCGTCCTCCCCCCTCACAGCCCTCCCACCGACCGTCCTCTTCTCCCCTCACCGTCCTCCCCCCTCACAGCCCTCCCACCGACCGTCCTCTTCTCCCCTCACCGTCCTCCCCCCTCACAGCCCTCCCACCGACCGTCCTCTTCTCCCCTCACCGTCCTCCCCCCTCACAGCCCTCCCACCGACCGTCCTCTTCTCCCCTCACCGTCCTCCCCCCTCACAGCCCTCCCACCGACCGTCCTCTTCTCCCCTCACCGTCCTCCCCCCTCACAGCCCTCCCACCGACCGTCCTCTTCTCCCCTCACCGTCCTCCCCCCTCACAGTCCTTCCCCCCACTGTCCTCTTCTCCCCTCACTGTCCTCCCCCTCACAGTCCTTCCCCCCCACTGTCCTCTTCTCCCCTCACCATCCTTCCCCCTCACAGTCCTTCCCCCCCACTGTCCTCTTCTCCCCTCACTGTCCTCCCCCTCACAGTCCTTCCCCCCCACTGTCCTCTTCTCCCCTCACTGTCCTCCCCCCTCACAGTCCTTCCCCCCACTGTCCTCTTCTCCCCTCACCATCCTCCCCCTCACAGTCCTCCCACCGACCGTCCTCTTCTCCCCTCACCATCCTCCCACCTCACTGTTCTCTTCTCCCCAAACTGTCCTCCCCCACTCACCACCCTCCCTCCTCACGGTCCTCTTCCCCCCACTGTCCTCACCATCCTCTCACCGCCCTGCCCCCAAGTCCTCTTTCCCCCTCTCCATCCTCTGCCCCCCACTGTCTTCTCACCATCCTCTCCCCTCTCAACGTCCTCTCCCCCCCACCATCCTCTCTCCCTCTCCCCAGCCTCTCTCTGCTGTCTGCTTTTACTCCCCAGCCCCTCTGCTCCTCCAGTGCTGAAAGGCTGCTTCTGGCTGCATTCTGGGGTGAATTCTGGCAGAAATTGGGGGAGGGGCCTTGCGACCCTGTGCGCCTCCTCCCCATGTGTTCCCTGGGGAAGGTGCGGTGCCAGGTAGCAGGGGAGGCCGGTCCATCATGGGGCCCAGCCAGGCATGGAGGGTGGAGAGCACCAGTCCGAGGTTTGAGTTTGTCATTCCCCCCGCCCTGTGTGAGAGGCGCATGGGAGTGTGCGGGTGTCCCCTTGCCCGGTCGGGGGGTCAGAGAGGGTCTGCGCCCCCTCCTTGTGTGAGCCCTAAGGCCTTAAAGAGAAGAAGGAAAATCAAAAGACTCTGACTCCGCGGTATTTCTTAGCAGGGGCTCAGTCAGCTTGAACCTTGGTGCTGCAGCGTTCTGACTGATTGCAGCTGAACTTGCTTGACTCTGGATAATCGTGCCAGGTGTCCCATATCCAGCATGGGGAAATCTAGGCACCCAAGGCAGAAGCTAATTAAGGCTTCTCCTTTGCTGGTCTCCTTTAAAGACACCGGCCAGGAAATGCTCCTAGCCAGACACTGCTAAAGGCCGAGCCACCAGAGAGCTCCCCATCTGCTGCCCAGACGTGCTCTGTGCAAATGGGCATTGCCTTCATCACTGCAACCGGCCCTCAGACAGCAGCCCGCCAAGAGCCAGGTGTAGCCTGTCGCAGCTGGAGGATGCTCTTGGCAGGTCACTGGGGGCGAATGTCTGTGTGGCTGAGTCCGTGAGGGTTGCCAGTGCTGGCTGGGCATATGCCTGGAGACTTAATCACATGACATCATCTGTCATTAAAGATGAATGTGTTTGTCTTCACAGGGAGCAGCCACGGGACCGAATGCTCCACGGAGCCATGCGCTGTTGCCTAGCGACGGTAGTGCACGGCTTAGGGTGGACTGTCGGGTGTGTTTCCATGAGGTGTGACGGGTACAACACTTCAGTTAGCAAGCCCCTTGCTGTGCCTCGCGCCTGTTCCCTGGACCACATGTGCTGTGGTTTCCCTCAGTAGCCGTCACGTTCTTTCATCCAGCTCCCACACACCCACTTGCTTGGGCATGGAGCAGAGCTTCGTTCTGGAGTTTCAAGGATCCAAATATCCATTTGAATGATCTCGTGGGGGCAGGCCTGCTGTGGCTTCAGCCCACGTGTGGTTGCTGGAAAAGGGCTCCTGCAAGCCAGAGTGAGCCGTCTCCTCTGCTTCACACCACAACTAGGGCTCTTTCCGCCAAAGCGGCTTGCCAGCCCACTTGTTCAGCAAGAGCCGCCTTCTCAATAGCCCGGCGCAGGAATGTAGCCTGACCCTGTGGCAGCTGCAGGCTGAGAGCTACCAAGCAAAAGGGGTTTTGCTCCCCCAGAAGAAACCACGAGGCAACAATTTCCAACAGGACATTTTATTTGATAATAGGGAGAACGCCCCCAAACAGGGAACTCGCAAGAGACAAAGGTTATAGTGAAACCATGTCACACCAGCTTTCCCATTAAAAAGCCCAACAGCCATGCTCGGATTTGTTGGGAAAACTGGGCGCCTCCCCGCCAGGAAGATATTGGAGAGAGCTCAAGAGAAAAGCCCAGAAGCCCAGGGGGGCTGAGTCAGGAGGAAGGATGAGCACTACTTGCCAGCTGTCTACACTGGCCGCTTGAATTTCCGCAAGAACACTGACGATCTCATGTAAGAAATCAGTGCTTCTTGCGGAAATACTATGCTGCTCCCATTCGAGCAAACGTCCTTTTGCGCAAAAGGGCCAGTGTAGACAGCTCAGGTTTGTTTTGCGCAAAAAAGCGCGTCTAGATTGGCACGGACGCTTTTCCGCAAAAAGTGCTTTTGCGGAAAAGCGTCCGTGCCAATCTAGACGCTCTGTTCCGAAAATGCTTTTAACGGAAAACTTTTCTGTTAAAAGCATTTGTGGAAAATCATGCCAGTCTAGACGTAGCCATTATGTATAGGCTGGAAAAGGGACGGCTCAGAATAAAAACACCCGCAAGTGTGTAAATGCCAAGGATGGGGAACAGCTCCTCAGGAGTGAAGCCAGCCATGCTGAGAGGAAACGTAGGCCAAATGTCAGGGAAAACAGAGAGAGAAAGAGCTCAGCTGGACCGTGTGGGCTGTTTGGACAGCACGGCAATGAAAGAGGTATAAATGTACCGACAAAGTTGGGGGAAAATGTCTCCAGCTTCATCACCTCAGATAATTAAGAGTGTCCCAGGAAGAGTAGGGGGGGGGGCTGGGAGGGGCCACCCTGACCCAGGAGATCTAACAGGCGTGTTTTCTTTCATTTCTGCTAGTCCTCGGAACATGCCTGAGGGAGGAAATGCACACTGCTCCGTTGTCTCAGTCTCCGGATATTAGAGACACAATGTGAGCGAGGTAATAGCTTTTACTGAGCCAATGTCCTTTGGTGAGTGAGACGTCTTGGAACTTTCAGAGCTTCTTCAGGTCTGGGAACTCTAGCGAGGAAACAGCAGATCAAGAAGAATTAGTGAAGGGATGGCAGACTGGAGCCGGGTCTGAGCATACCCACAGCCATACTCGCTGTTGTTTTCCACCTGTGGCACACAGAAGAGTTGTATTTCTGCAGAGCCTCTCTGTGTTCCTCAGTCTGTCACCGCTGATAACCGTTTGTGATGCTCTCTGGCACAGAAAGTATTAGGACATGTCTACACCTTCAGTATGTTGCATGTTTGTGAGTCCATGCTGTGTTCCACAACTGCTGTGCAAGTCGTGTGCCACCTCCTAGCTTTGCAGTGATGCACCAGAGCATTGTTGGGAATACGTGCTCAGCGCTTCGGTCCAACCTCCCAGGCAGAGCCGGTCTTAGGGGTGGGCCGCAACCTCCCGAATCCTCCCCCCAGGTTTCCCCGACCTTTTTTTTTCTCGACAAATTTTCATCCTGTATTTTTTTTTAAACCAACCCTGTGGGCGAGCTGGGCTGTCGCCTGGGGCCGCCAGTTGGTTAGCGCTGGCCCTGCTCCCAGGATTCATTGTCTCACTGCTGTGCTGTATGGTTCCTGGGATTTCTCTCACTTCACATTCTGGGATTTCGACCGGAAGGTAATAGAATTCGATGGTTTGGGGTCCAGCAGAATCATTCCCAAGATTCCACTTGTTTCATCCCATCCTCCTTCTTGCTGGAGACCCAGAGCCACGTTCGAAGCCCTGTCAGGCAGTGCGGAAGAAGCAGGGTTGAGTGCTGCAAACCTCCCCCTGGTGAATATAAACAGACCATTATCATCTAAAGCCAAGCGTGATTTAGAACCGGAGTGACATGGGCAGCTGAAGAAGATGAGGAGGATGAGAGCCATCTGTCACTTCTACACCATTTCCTGGAGCAGACTCACTTGGTGGGGCACCCCTTCTGGGCTCAGCCAGCTAGCACCGACCAGCACGACTGGAGAGTTCTGCAGACCGGGGCTAGGTCTCTGTGACTGTCCAGCTCAGAGCTCACTGGGATTTATGGGAAGCCCACAGTTGGGGTTTGTAGATTAGTCAAGGAGTGAACAACAGCCTCTGGTCCACTGGTGGCACACCTAGCAAAGCTGTGGTCAGGCTCCTGATAGTAAAAGCAGTCCGTGGCATCTCTCGGTACAGTCCAACTGGGCTTCGAGAGGCTATAGTCTAGCCAGAGCTGCTTTGCCTTGCTGGAGGGTATCAACTTTGTGCCTCTTGCAGAGCATTTGCCATGACACCTGCTTGTATACCAGTGCTCAGTTACTGCCAGGCACATTAAAGCTCCTGTCCCCAGAAGCCTATAAAGTCCAGAATCTCTGGGCCGTCCCCTGATGCAGCAGCCCCATACATCACTGGGGTAGCAGTCAGGAGTATGACAGGGTGGGATATTGGCAAAAGGACTTGGCAGATGTCCTACGCTTGTGATGGAATGTGGACGAGCCACACCAACTTGGCTGTCGGGAAAGCATCGAAATAAACTTGCTTCCCAAGTTTATGAATGAGAAGCCAGATGATTCACAACAAACCCTTTTGTGGGTGGGCGTCCGATGTCTTCGCAGGAAACATCTCAAATTGACCTGGAATAAATCGGACGTGTAAAGGAGCTAATCCAAGGAGAATATATGAGTTTCCCAGCAATGCTCAGGATATACCAGGAGATAATAAGGAAAATCCCTTCGCAGCTTGCTCTTTGTCATAGAAGATTTTGCTTTTAAGTGTATATTTGTACTGCAATGCTTTGTAAATGTGTAATGCACTAATTACAGCCAAAGGCAAGCTTTGGGCACATGGCAGGAGTGAATACTTTTGAGTCTGCCCTGTATAAAGATTTCTAAATGAGTTTGTCATTTCATAGATGCTAAGAAGTCAGACTAATGAGCCCCATTTTGGGGGTGAGGGGTGTGGAGGCAGGGGGGAGGCTGCAGATTAAGACTTAGGTTCACTGGCAGGACTCTGACCGCCCCCGGTGCTAGACCCAAAAGGGGTGCAGCAGGTGGGGTTAAAGCGTGTTGGCAGAGCTATGTGGGGAAGGTTTGCCCATATAGCTCTAGCCAGCGCTGTATTAATGTTTCACTTTCATAGCCATGAAAATTAACACTATAATATGAAAAGAGACACCGGAACAGGAAAATGTTTCTTTCATGAGATGCTAAAGTGATGGCTGTTGTTACTAATGAGCTGTTCTCTCCTGTCAAACCATGCACTCCATGCTGTGATAGTCACAGCGGGGGCTGCTAATTAATTAATAACCAGCGGTTCCAGCTAAGATGAGGGGCTGCCACCTCCGTGAAAAATCTCGCTCCTGGGAAAGGCTTTTCAAAATCCACCCTCTGTGCCAATTTTACTCAAACAACAACAACAAAAGAAGGGGAGCTCCTTTGTGAATGAAGGCTCTCCGCAGCCTCATGCAGAGAACACTGCATCAGTGACATGTAGTTCATGCTTTGGAGCATTTTTCCACGAGTATAAAATACTCATTTTCAATTAGAGTGATCAATTATTCATTCATAAATGCCTTAGGCATCATTTACCAGCGTCTCATTTTGCCTCCTTCTCTACCATACATAGTTTCTTCCTGGGACCCCTTTCTGTACCGCCCTAAAAAGGGACCATTACTCATCCCCGTTTGCTGTTACTGTCACAAAATTTGCTGTTTAACTCAGGACACATCACTTCTTAAGATGTGCAGAGAACACATTACCAGCCTCTGCTGTATCCAGGGACCTGGAAATATTGTGGCTGTGAAATTTGCCATAGAGTTCATCCCCTGACTCAGAAATGTGTGGCAGAATCCGAGCTTTCATTGAAAAAATGTATTTCTAGCCTCTATGGCTGCAGAAAAAAACTCAAAAGCATGAACCGCTTGTGACTGATGCAGAGTTTTCAGCGTGAGTCTGCAGAGAGCTTGCAATAGTACCTCTGAAAGTCATGAATTGCATCATTCACCTCAATCAGAGCACTTCCATGATTGGGGATGCTGGCATTGTTTTCCCAGAAGTCAGCATTTTTGCTGAGAATTTGCCATTTTCTTCAACCAAGCACCTGGCATTCTGTTTTGTCTCCCTCCCCTGCTGGGACCTTCCTACCAGATTTCCCCACCAGGGGAGTTAACTAGATGCTCCAGTCAAGCAATAGAAGTCTTGGGAGCCAAAGCTGGAATCCAGGTTACTGCCCGGGAGCCAGCAGATTACATTAGTAAGTTGTGTGGAAATAGCTGAGACCTGGGGTGCATCTACACAGCACCCAAAACTCGAAATAAGATACACAATTTGTGCTACGCAAATTGCATATCTTATTTCAAATCTATTTTGAAGTCGCTTATTTTAAAATCTGGCACATCTATACAGCACCAAATTTTGAAATAATGTGCTCTTTTGAGACATCCCTTAACCCTCGTGGAACGAGGGTTACTGGGATGCTGAAATAGCGTGTCCATTCTTTCGAAAAATATTTTGAAATAATGGGCAGTTTGTGTAGCTGCAGGGTAGCTATTTCGGGATCCCTCCAGTATCCCGAAATAGCCGTGCAGTGTAGTCATACCCCTGGAGAGGCAGGGAGATGAACTGCCTCGCCAGATGCAAACTCGGTCCTTACCAGGCACACACAGGTAGAAGGAAATTCTGAGGCTGCATGCCCAGACAATGCCATGGGAGCTAAGGTACAGGGAAAACAGCTAGAACAACGGGAGAGCATCGTGAGAAACTCACCCCTTCAAAAAGAATCAGTGTCAGACTGGCCATTGCCCTATTTGTTGTGTACATATTGCATGGCGATAAAGAGGATGGGAATTATTACCTGAGTGTAGGCTAAATTAACTTGGCCACAGAATTTACTGACATCGAATCTGTGGGTCCCAATGTGCCATGGGGCATATGGGGCCCTGTCTCTAATCACAACTGGAGTGTGCCCCAGGGATCTCTTGATGCTGGCTGGCAGAGGACATAAGGGTTACAGGAATCCTCTGGGTCTGATATTTATATACTAGCTCACTGAAGAGGGTCGTATGAGGTCTCTAAAGAATGTCTGCATCACAGTAGTCGTCATGATTCCTGTGAGATTTATATACAGGAAATAGGGGACAAGTTATGTGTGTCTTTACCAAACATGTTCTCTAGGTCTGTGAGGGTGCATCTACACTGCACCCGTAGATCAAAACAAGCTACACAATTTGAGCTATGCAAATTGCAAAGCTTATTTCAAGTCAATTTCAAAATAGCTTATTTTATAATTTGGCACTGTCTAAACAACGCCAAATTTCAAAATAACCCACTATTCCGAAACGTCCCTTACTCCTTGTGGAAGGAGGTTTACAGGAACGTCGGAATAGCGCCGTGATGGCTCAAAATAACGGGCTTGCTATGAAGACGCAGGATAGCTATTTCGGGATACTGGTGGTATAAATGTAGCTGAGTGAAGATAGGTCACCAAAAGGTAATCTGCATACTTCTGGCAGGCAGCCGGGAAGAGATGCTTCTCTCACTCTCTCTGGCTGGTCAGGGCGGGCCCATAATAGGCCCCCACTCACAAGGCTGAGCCGAATGGGAAAGAAGGACTGTGAAATCTCCAAAGAGAAGAAATTAATAGGTAGCGGCAAACAGGAAGTTTAGAAGGGAGGGATAGCTCAGTGGTTCATGCATTGGTTTGCTAAACCCCGGGTTGTGAGTTCAGTCCCTGAGAGGGCTATTTAGGGAGCTGGGGCTAATCTGTCAGGGATGGTACTTGGTCCTGCTGTGAGAGCAGGGACCTAGGCTCAATGACCTCTCAAGGTCCTTTCCTTTCCAGCTCTATGGGATGATAGATAGATATAGGTGTTATCCTGTTCTGGGGTGGTGCAATGAACATCAGGGTACAGCTGGAACCCCCTTTCTGTCTGTGAGAGGACAAGCTGAAAGCAGGTTTGGAGCTGACATGGATGAGTCTTAACCGTGCTGGGAAAAGGACTTGGGTAAGCTGCCAGTTTCGTAGGAGATGGGGAAAGGCTTGTTAGTTAAGAGTAGTTGCTAGAACATATTCTGTGGATTGTGTGGTCTGTGTAGCCATTTGTTCCTGTCTCCCATGCTGGTCGTTGTCTGAATTGCCATCCATGCCATTTCCTTTTGTTTTATAACTGAACCCAAGTGCTGTGCGCAATCCAGGCACCAATCCAGGCACGATGGACAAATGTAAAGCTGGTGAGCTTTGGCACACTGTTCCCTTGGGAATAGAGGGACTGGCGTTTCTGTGGGTATCCAGCGATCGGGGGCTGCACAAGTATTGGGGGTGCATCTGTGGTCAGCCTGCAAGGACTTCGACAGCTCAGAGGAGGGGGCATGAGTGGCTGACAGGCAGGTGGCATTCGGGGCTAACCCCCAGTAAGACTGGCAGGTGGTAAGAAGGTGACTTGCAGCCCTGGGTGGGTGCCCTGAGATGCATCCCATGTAGTGATTTGGTTTTTGTACTTTAAATAGATGCTCGCGCACACCACACATACGTGGTGGAGATATTCATGTGATAAAGTGTAGAACCCTGTGATAAAAAATGCATAGCATAGCTCTGCAGCTTATCTGTAATGTACCCTGCACTTCCCCACCTGCCCTCTGCCCACTAAACCAGAGCCTCACAGAAAAAGTTTCCTTTTTCCCTCTCACCTTCACTTCCATTCATCTGCCCGAGGCTGGCCAGTCCTCAATGACCTGAACCAGAGCCAGGCAAAATCAAGGGCCAGCTCTGATGATCCATCTCTTACCCCCTGTTCTCAGCCTGCTATTGGATTGTGCCCCTTAACAATAGCCCTTGTTCTTGTGTCCAAGGGTTTGGCCAGAGAGCAGAGCCGTAACTAGGCATTTTAGCACCGTCTACTGCAGCGGTGGGGAATCTACAGCCCGGGGGCCAGATGTGGCCCCCGGCTTTCCTGGATGTGGACACTGAGGCTCAGGGTTCCCCCCCCCCAAAGCACTGTGGAGCCCTGCACTGGCATTCCAGCCCCCAGGCTCTGGTGTGTGAGGGGACCATGGGGAGTCTCTTTCTCCTTCTTGGTCAGGGGACACATCAGTGAGGTGGGTTTTTTTTAAACCTTCCCACTTGTGTGCAGCCTCTTGACTGATTTTTCTGTGGGTCAGTGGCTTCTGACCCAAAAAAGGTTCCTCACTCCTGGTTTAGGGTCAGAATTTGCATGTAACAAGCTTCTTAGTGGATTAAGAGTAGCGGGTATTTTTTATTTATTTTGGCTTAGTAACTCATTTTGATCTGTTTAAACTTGCAGCCACTTAAATCCTACTTTATAAAAAATCTGCCCTTCGCTTTCTGCCACTTGTTTATTATCAAGTGTAAATAATTGTTAGCTGGGGGGAGCAACCTCTGTTCAGATCTCCCTTTCATTGATAAAGAGAGTTGACCGTATCAACTTTCTCTACGTAAAACTTTCACACGCTGTAAAACAGATTTATTTGGAGTTTCAGTTCCTTTTGGGGGTTGGTTTCCAGGGTGTGGAGCCCTTAGAGCTGAGTCCTCCTGGAGGTGAACTCATTGTGTCTGTGTTGCTCTGCAGCAGGGGTGAGCGGCCGGAACTGGAACTCTGCACTTTGGCTGGAGAGAGACCAGAGATTCTGGTTCAGCAGGACTGGGTGGTGGGGAGCCGAAGAGGGCAGGAAAGTGGGTGTCAGTGGCATGATCAGCATACAACCCCACTGAGAGTTTTGTCTCAATACTTTGCCCTTCTCTAGCTCTTCTATCACTTTACAAACATTGCTTAATTATGCCTCCCAACATCTTGGTAATCAATATGTGGAACAATTCAACCCGCAAAATCCAACAGGCATTTCTGCTTACAGATGCAACGAATTCGGGAAAGAAGTGGTTGATGTGCCTGATCTGTGGCTCAGCAAAAGAGTTAAACTGACAGTGCGAAGATGTTCTGTCAAACAGCCTGCATGGAACACATGGCATCTAAAATTTAATGGATTCATCTGCTAGTACAGGGTCACCATGACCGCTACGCCTGGCAGAAAGTCCCTGTATTGAAACATCTCACTACATCCATTAATAGGATTCCTTCTTTTTTTGTTTTGCTCCTCCTGACACACAAATAATCAGCCTGCAACACTACCCTGTCTTCGCATTGATTGTGTCTCACTTTGTGGTGTGGCATCCGTATCTCGTAACGTCATGTCATATTGGTCTGAAAGTGTCAGTGCGAAAATTCACGAGTGCTTTGTAATGAGGTGCTTGTGACGCAAAGTCCAAACAACCCAGGACCTGAAATGATCCCAGGGCGACTGCGGGACAGGACGGCCGGGAGGGTGGGATAGAAATGTAGCCGTGTTAGTCTGGGGTAGTTGAAGCAAAATGCAGGACAATGTAGCACTTTAAAGACTAACAAGATGGTTTATTAGATGATGAGATTTCGTGGGCCAGACCCACTTCCTCAGATCAAATAGTGGAAGAAAGTAGTCACAACCATATATACCAAAGGATACAATTAAAAAAAATGAATGAAAAGGACAAATCACATTGCAGAACAGAAGGAGGATGCGGGGGGGTGGGAAGGGGGAGGAAGGAAGGTAAGTGTCTGTGAATTGCTGATATTAAAGGTAGGGAGAGTGGGATGTTTGTGAGTTAATGGTATTACAGGTGATAATTGGGGAAACTGTCTTGGTAATGGGTGAGAAAGTTCAAAGTCTTGTTAAGTCCTTGTTGGCAAGTGTCGAATTTTAACATGAATGACAGTTCAGAGGATTCCCTTTCAAGTGCAGATGTAAAAGGTCTTTGTAGCAGAATGCAGGTGGCTAAGTCATTTAGAGAGTTTCCTTTCTGGTTAAAGTGGCAAGAAACTGTTTTCTCTTTGTGATCTTGTCTGATATCTGTTTTGTGGGCATTAATCCTTTGGCGAAGTGTCTGAGATGTTTGTCCAATGTACATAGCAGACGGACACTTTCGGCACATGATAGCATAGATTATATTTCTGGATGTGCAGGAATATGTGTTCTTGATCTTATAACTCACTTGGTTAGGTCCAATAATGGTTTCAGCAGAATGAATATGTGGACAAAGCTGGCAACGGGGTTTGTTGCAAGGGAAGGTACCAGGGTTGGTTTTAGTGTGGTATGTCCTGTGGTGGTTGGTAAGAATCATCTTGAGGTTAGGTGGTTGTCTATAGGAGACTATGGGTCTGTCTCCCAGAGCCTCTTGGAGTATGGTATCCTGTTCCAGTATAGGCTGTAGTTTATTGATAATGTGTTGGACAGGTTTAAGTTGGGGATTGTAGGTGATGACAAGTGGTGTTCTATTGTTGGTTTTCTTGGGTCTGTCTTGAAGTAGATGTTTCTAGGTATTCGTCTGGCTCTTTCAATTTGCTTTTTTATTTCTCCGGGTGGGTAGTTGAGGTTTATAAATGCTTGGTAGAGATCCTGAAGCTTCTGGTCTCTGTCAGTGGGGTTAGAGCAGATGCGGGAGGGTGGGACTGTGCAGAGTGTTTGTTAGTCACGAGTCTCAAGCCAGACCAGGCCAGGAGTGACTGGAGTTCCCGACTCCACGGCCTAGGCCTGGCAGGGGTCGCGGGGCTTTGCACGTCGCACAGGACCCCTGGTTCGCCCTTGTGGGGAGGGGCCGGGCTGCCGGGTGTCCGGTGTTTTCTGGTTTTACGGGGCAGGAGGCGGGTCCCTACGGGCACTGGCAGCGCGGGGCCTGGGCAGGCTGGAGCAGCGTGGGGGGGCCGGGCCAAGGCGCCCAGAGAGCCTGGCTCCTGGGCCTGCTCCCTGCCTTGGGGTGGGGGGCTGGGGGCGAGCTGTCCGGCCCTGGCTGCCAAGCCTCCTCCGCCCCCGGGGCGGGCCCGAGACAGCCCCGGGCCATCTTCTGCCCCTCCCCCCACCGCTCGGCCAACAGCGCCCTCGGCCCCGCCTGTCGCCGCAGCCCTTCGCTTTCCAGCGCAGTTTGGGCCGCGCGCCCCGCCGTAGGCGGTTGCCATGGGGACCGGCGGCGCGGCCTAACGCCGAGACAGGCGCGCGGGCGGGGAGTTGCTGCGTGGCTGGCGCGCGGGGCGCTCACCATGTCGTTCCGGGACCTCAGGAGTGAGGAGAAGGCGCTCGGGCGCCGCGGGGGCGCGCGCGGGACCAGGGCCCGGGGCTGCTTCTGTGGGCACGTGGCGCGCGCGCGGCCGGGGCGGTGTCAGCGCTCGCGGTACCATCGCTACCCGCCCCCCCAACCCCCCCACGTCCCCGATCGCTACCCACCCATCCCCCCAACGTCCGCCCGTCCCCCCATCGCCACCCGCCCATCCCCCCCGACGTCCCCCCATCGCTACCCGACCCCCCCACGTCCCCCATCGCTACCCGCCCCCCCCCGACGTCCCCCCATCGCTACCCGCCCCCCCGACCCCCCCACGTCCCCCATCGCTACCCGCCCCCCCACCCCCCCGACCCCCCCACGTCCCCCATCGCTACCCGACCCCCCCGACGTCCCCCCATCGCTACCCGCCCCCCCAACCCCCCCACGTCCCCGATCGCTACCCGCCCATCCCCCCAACGTCCGCCCGTCCCCCCATCGCCACCCGCCCATCCCCCCCGACGTCCCCCCATCGCTACCCGCGCCCCCCGACCCCCCCACGTCCCCCATCGCTACCCGACCCCCCCAACGCCCCCCCATCGCTACTCGCCCATCCCCCATCGCTACCCGCGCCCCCCCCCCCGAGCCCCCCACGTCCCCCATCGCTACCCGCCCATCTCCCCAACGTCCACCATCGCTACCCACCCCCCCAACATCCCCATTGCTACCAGCCCACCCCAAACCTGCAACGTCCCCCCATCGCTACCTGCCCGCCCCATCCCCCCAATATCCCCATCGCTACATGCCTGCCCCACGTCAGCACACTTGTGCTGCCTACACACCTCCCACATTGCTGCCCCATCACTACAAACTTGCTCCATTGCCGCTCCATTGCTACACTCCCACCCCATCACCGTCTGTATCATCTCCATCCATCTGTCCCATCCTCACTCTATTGCTAACACCCCTCCCATGACAATACCAATGTTCCCTCAAATTTTTCCCATCCATGTGTGGAATCAATTTTGTATGTGCACTGAGGCAAGTGCAAATGTGCATCACCAGTAGAAACACATGCTGCTGGCTGTGGGTGCTCTGCTAATCAGCTGGGAGACATTTGAATCTTTCGCAGGAAACACTGGTCAGCACCCCAACACCAACTACACACCAACCCAATCTCCACACCATCACCAGAAACCCGTCCCATTGTTCTGCCATCTCCACCCTATAATAACTTTGAGAGTGTGACCTGCACATCCTACACACAACTCTTTTTTGGTCAAATCCCTATAATTACAACACTTTGAAATGTCAGATTTAAATGGTTGAAATGAAGTTTAATTTTTAAAATCCTATGACCATGTAATTGACCGAAATGGACTGTAACTTTGGTAGGGCCCTAATTATACTGTGTCTTGTTATTATTAAAGATGTTAAGTATCAGGTAATTGACTAATTGAATAGTTGATGCATTTTGCATTTGCATGGGGGGAGGGGGGGTGGTCTCCCGGCCTCTACACACCGCTGCTGCTTTGAAATGCCGCTAGGAGCCTGACGCTGGGCTCCCCACTGGATTTCAAAGTGAGCCCAAGATCACCTGGGGAGTCCCCAGCTGATCCTGGGCTCCAGTGTGCAGCCTGGGGAGACCCCAGCTGGCCCTGGGCTACACACAGCTTTTCAAAGCTGAAGCTCCACCTCTGGCCCCAAGCTGCAAGCTGCTTCTTCTTCCTCCTCTCCCCCCCGCCTTGCTGCCTCTATCTGATAGAGGCACCAAGGGTGGAAGAGTCTAGTCAACTATCCTGTTGACTATTTGATAAGCATTTGCTTATCGGATAGTCGACTGGTCCTTCACATCCCTAGTTATTATCACGCTAAAGCTCATCGCCACATGATGCAGCGTTCTCTTCCTGTTTAGTCTGGTTATGCTGTATCTTGTGCCATGACATATCATGTGGCATTATGCTCTCTCATGCCATGGTCATATGAAAGCCTGCTGTCGCCACATAGCAGCATCACAATACATTTTGGCATTACAGCACCTAGCCCACTCAGCTGCAGCATGGTGGCTTGGTGTCATTCCTCTGTATTGCACTATTATGGGTATAGTCACCTGGCATGTGGGGGTATGCCATAGCATAGCTTTATCATACACAGTTTTGTCTCAAATCCCAATTCTGTCACATGCTGACAACATTGTGTCTTGCAGCTTGAAAATCTCACCATGGTGCACCATAGTGACATCACATACTATCCTCATATTGCACCACTACAACAAATTCTTATATAGCAAAAAGTCCCCACACCGTAATTCCACATCTGGCTGTGATGACATATTGTTACACCCAACAAGGAGTCTGTTTGAAACCCTTAGTTGATTTTATTTAAAGGGTGTATTTGTAAAGGTAAATAATTTTAACTTATCAGTTATTAGGAACATTTCTCATTGAATTTCCTAGTAAATTTTTATTTACTTTTTTCTTTGATCACTTCCTGAATTCTGTGTAGATTCAGTCTAGTGTGTTTATTGGTGGACATAACCAGTTCATTGTGGGACCTGAGCATCTTTGCTGACTATAGTGAAAAGAATGAATTATTTTTGTTACATGTCTTTTAGATTTTACTGAGATGATGAGGGCTCTGGGATATCCGCGACTCATCTCTATGGAGAATTTCCGCACTCCAAACTTCATGCTGGTTTCAGAGGTGCTTCTTTGGCTGTGCAAAAGGTTGGTGCTTTATTTCAGTGCAAGAAAGAATGTCAAGTCGGTGACTGGACCTGACATTAAAGAGCTATTTGGAGATGATGTTTCAGAGTGGAGTTGTATTGAGTGGCTTAAAGAGGAACTTGGTGAAATTGAAGTTTAGTTGTTTTGAGAGCTCTACTGTTCTGAGTGCCATATAGGACCATATAGTGCTTAAAGTTGGCATTTTAAGAGGATGGAGCCAGGTTGTTCTCAGTGGTAGCAGATGACAGAATGAAGAGCAATGGTCTCAAGTTGTAATGGGGGAGGTCTAGGTTGGATATTAGGAAGAACTGTTACACTAGGGCTGTGTCTAGACTGGCAAGTTTTTCCACAAAAGCAGCTGCTTTTGCGGAAAAACTTGCCAGCTGTCTACACTGGCCACTTGAATTGCCGCACGAGCACTGACTTCCTACTGTCTGAAATCAGTGCTTCTTGTGGAAATACTATGCTGCTCCCGTTTGGACAAAAGTCCTTTTGCGCAAAACTTTTGCACAAAAGGGCCAGTGTAGACAGCTCAGATTTGTTTTGTGCAAAAAAGCCCCAATCGCGAAAATGGCGATCGGGGCTTTTTTGCGCAAAAGCGCAAAAGTGCTTTTGCGGAAAAGTGTCCGTGTCAATCTAGATGCTCCTTTCCGCAAATGCTTTTAACGGAAAAGCTTTTCCGTTAAAAGCATTTGCGGAAAATCCTGCCAGTCTAGACGCAGCCTAGGAATGTAGTGAAGCACTAGAATGGGTTCTACTGGGAGGTGGTGGAATCTCTATCCTTAGAGATTTTTAAGGCCCTGCTCGACAAAGCTAGGATGATTTAGTTGGGGTTGGTCCTGCTGTGAGCAGGGGGTTGCACTTGATACTCCTGAGGTCTCTTCCAACACTACTGTTCTATGAGTCTATGACTAACTGAGACTATCTTTAAACATAGTCTTGTCTAGAAGTATTGTTTGCAAAGGGAAGTGGGGTCTTCTCCATCTCTGCCTTGGGCTGAGTTCAGCCCCACTGGCTCTTTCAGTGGATTTCTGCATCTAAGGCGTAGTCCAGACTTTACAGACAAACTCATACTGTAAAAGGAAAAATCACAAATCACATTCAACATGCAAGAGGAGATCAGTGTTTGAAATGTGCAGTAATGGTTTTTCCTTAATATTACATTCTGTTTCCTCTGATTGATTCCATTGCTCCAATGTCACAATGAAAGGTAGTGGAAGATGGAACCCGTTGGGGAGCATGGGCCTCGTCTAGTACCATTTTAGTATAGATTTATGTCAGTGTAATGCACTTGGTTTCAAACGCTTGTGAAACTGCAGTGGTAGATCAAGCTGTTTCTCTATGTGTGTATTTAATTATATCATCAAAATCAAAAAGCCCTAAATGTTCTTTTGTGTGTGTGCATGTGTGTATATACAAAAAGACAATTCCTTTTTCAGTTATGATACCTTACAGATTCGCAATGGGCAGAAATTTAACAATGACCGTAGTTGCTGCTTGCTTACTCTTTTGCATTTCATTTTGTTCATGGTTAGTTTCAAGAATCTTTAGCTCTCTGGCTATGGTGCACTAGCTCAGTGCTGCAATTTTTGGGCTACAAGTATTGCAAGGACAGTTTAAAACTAATAAACAAGCTTTGATTTTTATACTTATATTACATATAAGTATCAGGCCTTGGGAATCCTTAACAATGCTTCACTTTCCCCAAAGTTTGGTTTCTAAATTACTTGGGTTTTTCTACTTCAAATTTAAAAACAAAAGTCACAAAAAGCACGGAGAACAAAGCAGTGAGAAAGACATATTGTTACACAAAGAGGTATTACTTTTCTAAAAAGGAGTATGAGTGTTCATCTAATTAAGCTGAACAGTATAAAGTGTATATTAGAAGGTGATTGGAAGTACTCTGCTTTTAAGTGAAGTGTCTCATTTACATCCCAGGAAGCTAGGAAATTAACCGATATTGTACCAGGTACCCAGTAAAACAGCTTACCCTGGTTCCAGGACTCTTGTAATTGTATTGTACAGTAGAGAGGTTAAACATCACTTGTTTTCAATTTCAAATGACATTTTAAAGTGGAGATTCTGTCTGAACATTAATGATCCCATGGCACTTTTCCATAAAAGTTAGGAGGTAGGGGATTTCCGTAATTGTTTCTTCCCAAGGGTACTGATACCTAATGTATTGTGGACAAGTTGGTTGGTGACTTCCACTCCAGAGATGGCTATGTTCTAGTGCTGCTGTTTGTAAAGTGCTTTGAGATCCTCAAAACGAAAGGTGCTATACAAATATTAATCTATTATTAGTGAAACAAAAAAGCTTATTTTAGCAACAGTATTAACTATAACCAGGGCCCTGTGTTTTCCTATGTTTTGTGTATAGAGACTTCGCTGCAGAACCTGCCAATTGCTGTAAATATGCTGTAAAATCTAAACTTTCATATAAAACACTGTCTAGCTTTGTAAAGGTAACTCTTCAGTTTGGTTCATATATGGAATTAATCTTCCTTAGCTTAAAATGATAGCTGTGAGAGATCTCAACTGTCCTTGTTCATTTCAAAAAGGGTGTTTACTTTCATGATGATATTTTAAATGTCAGTGTTGTTTGTTTTATTAACAGTTTCACTGCTCCTTATTTTAGCTGATCTCTGAAAGATTAGGGATGTTCAGTTAATCCAAAGCTTTTTTTAAAGTCATAGTCAGGTCTGATTAAGATGAGTTTGGTTTATCTGTGTGGCTTGCAATTTGAAAATCTGACATAGTAAATTATTTCTCTTCATAAATATTCCATTTTTAAAGCCTGAAGCCAAGCTTTGAAATTGATTTGTGTGACTCAGCTAGGTCTGGTGGCTCTTGCAGACTGAGCCAAAAACAGTTTCAGAACCTGAACTTAACAATTTATTTTGCAGATATGGCTCAAGATTTATGGCTCATGAAATTTTTATGACATTCTAAATTTATACATTCCAGATCCTAGATACTGAACTAGTGTTTCTTCACCTGTATTGCGGCTGAACATTTGGTTTGCAGGATCTTCATGATGCCTGAGTTTGTTGCCTAAATGAATATTGGCTTTTATCTGTTTAATACTTCATGCATGTTGCTTGTCTGACTCAATGAATATTCTCATTGGTAGGTATGAACCACAGACTGATGTGCCTTCTGATGTTGAGACAGAGCAAGACCGGATTTTCTTCATTAAGGCAGTAGCTCAGTTTATGGTGAGTCTGCTTAGGCAATCTCATTTGGGGTTTGATCTAAAGCACACTGAAGCCTAATGCTTTTTCTTTTGACTTCCTCTGATTTCCCCTGTAATATGTGGCTAAGTATGTATTATATTCCTGTACTTTGTTAGATTTCAAAAGTTTTTATCATTTCTGTAATGTTTTGAAATGGCCATATGCAACTTATTATAGAGAAGGACATCTTTGGTAGACCTAAATTTGATTTTCAGGGTAGAATAAAAAAACAGTGAGAGCCAGAAAGATTTATTTACAGTTGATAGTTGACTAAATCTTGGCTCCAGTGAAGGCCCTGATCCTGCGAAGACTTAAACACAGATTTAACTTTTACATGATGCTTTAGTCCCATTGCAGTCCCTGGATGAAACTCGATGGCAATGTTGCTATTGACATGAATGAAGCCAGCCAATGACTTGGATGGGACTGCTCGCATCACACAAAGTGAAGTATGGGAGAAAGTCTTGATAGGACTGGAGTTTTAACAGCTACTTAGCATTAAGCCCATAAAGTCATCTTCATGCACTACTGCCTATCCATTTTTCACACTACAAAAACCTAACATGCAGAAATAAGGTGTTCTTAACAAAAATAACAAAGTGGCTTTTTGGATGAACTCTGTAACAAATATGACCATCTCTCTCCTAAAATTGTATGCCTGATTCTGTGAAAGGGTAACAACTTATATATCAAGAAAATAAGAAAGCTATGTGGGCCTAACAATGTTTTAGTTCTGGTCTATAATCAATATCTATATCCTAGTGTGTGATCCTGTTTGTGCTTATTGTCTGAATGCATATGTTTTATCAGATCAAAAGCTTTGTGGTTATTGCTTATTGGATACAACTAGAAGGACATTAGACACTAAATAAAGATTGTCTCTTAAAATATAAGATGCTCAGCCACTCTAGATTGGCAGTGCTTGTCAGATAGTCGGCAGGATAGTCGACTAGTTGCGCTTCTCCCACCCCCTTGCTGCCTCTATTAAATAGAGGCAGCAAGTGGGGGGAAGTGGAAGGGGTACTTCAAAGTGGCAGCACCGCTTGAAGCCTGGGGCCAGATCCTGGGCTCCCAGCGGCGCTGCTGCTTTGAAACGCCATGTTCAGTCCAGGGCCAGCTGGGGTGTCCCCAGGCTGCACGCCACATTTCAAAACGGCAGTACCACGTGGAGCCCAGAGTCAGCGGGGCAGTCCTCCACTGACCCCAGGCTCTGTGTGGGGCTGCTGCTTTGGGAGCCCGGCGTCAGGCTCCTCGTGGCATTTCAAAGCGGCAGTGCCGCATGGAACCTGGGATCATCTGGGGACTCCCGCACTCACCATGGGCTCCATGAAATACTGCCACTTTGAAACGCTGTGAGGAGCCTGACGCTGGGATCCCCATGGTGTTTCAAAGCGGCAGCACTGCATGGAGCCCAAGGTCAGCTGACCCTGAGCTCACGCAGCGCTTTTGCCTTCGAAGTGTAGCAACCGCAATAGAATTCCTGAAGTCCTGGCAGGTGACAATGTGCCTTGACCTTTAGTAGATTTGGAGGTTTTTAATTGGTACTTATCACCACAGTATCTGAGTGCCTCAAATATTTGGGTGGTTCACCAGGTGATCTTTATACTATGGCACAATTACTCTTCTCTGCTTTGCTTCAGTGGAGTTCTCTTTCCTTGTTGGGATCACACATCTTGCATTCAGTTATGTTGTTGAGTGTGGATTGTAATGATCATAAGCAATATGGATGTGAATGGTTAACTGGTTAACCTGTGGGGGCTGGAGCAGCTTCCTGCCTGCTACAGGCAGGCGGCTGCCTCAGTCCCACAGGTGGCCTGTCACAAACAGGGGCTGCTCCAGCGTCCTGGCAAGAGCAGCCTCTGTAGCAGGCCCCGTAGATAGGGGATGCTCTGGCAGGGATCCAGGATCAGGAAAAGCTGTGGAATGCAGATGATTTTTTTGTGTGCCAGTTGTGTTTTCCTGCTCACATGGGCTGTGACTGTGTATGTGTTTGATGGAAAGCGAGAGAACAGTTGCCAAGTGAAAAAGATGTTTTTCCTTTTACTAGACATTCATTTTCCCCCATATGCTTTGAATGGACTGAAATTGGAATTCCTGTTCAGAGCAGTGCTCTTTGTAATGTGGTACTCTAGCTCCCTTATGGAATAGGTGTTAAAGGGACACTGTCAACTTAATCACATTTCTGTCTGAAAAGTTCATACCTGCTTAAGTCCCAATTAACTTTACAGGAGAAGTGAGTGGTACACAGGCGTTTTGTTGGCCCTCTGCACAGGGATGAATTTCACCTTCAGAGAATTAGGGGTGGTTTGAGCTTTTTCTTGTATATGTGTCTAAAAATGTAATGACTCACAAAAAGCGTGTGTATGTCATCCTTGTCTGAAAATCCCATGTTCCTGAGCAGAAAATTTCAATTACATATAGAAGAGCATGGTGGTTCCAAAATAAGCACTTTTAGGAAGATGTCTGACGAGAGAATTGACAACCTATCTTCCATATGAGACTGAAATATTTCTTTGTGTCTTCTTCCAACAGGCTACCAAAGCTCATATAAAGCTCAACACAAAAAAGCTTTACCAAGCAGACGGCTATGCAGTGAAGGAGCTGTTAAAAATAACTTCTGTTCTTTACAATGCAATGAAAACCAAAGGAATGGAGACCACCGCAGTGGCTGAAGAAGAAAGCAGCAAATTCAAGTTTGACCTTGGTTCAAAAGTAAGGAAAATATGATTTTTTTTGTAGTCATAGAAATCAAATCCATTTGCCTCATAAGCCTATACACAGAATGTACTTGATGGTGTGCTCTTTTCAAACTCTCCCTTTCTGAATGTATCTCCTGCGATACATATGAGAAAAACTTGGCTCATAATGGTATTGAAGTTTAGTACAGAATCAGTTACCTCTGCTTCGGAGCAAGCCTGGAATAGGAGGGAGTGTGGTATGGGAGAACTGAAGTGTTTTGGGTAATTGTGTTTGAGAAGCGTGGGGAGTACTTACTACAAGATGGGTCTGGATCAGTGCCCGTTGAAGTCAATCAAAGTCTTTCCCTTAAGTTTATTGGGCAGTGCACCAGGACCCATAGAAGCACTTAAAATGGAAATTGCTCCACAAATAACATTGCCGTGTGTAACTACATATAACTCTGCATGATGTGGCCAGCGGTGTGTAGTGTAGATGTAGCCTAGGAGAGATTCAGGCACTGTGCTCGTCACACATATGGTTTTAATTTGAAAGGGGACAACACCTGTCACAACTTTTGTCCGTGATGGCAAAGAGATTCTTCTGTTGTTTGATTTTTGATGCTGTTTTTCTAGATTGCTGATTTGAAGGCAGCCAGGCAACTTGCTTCAGAAATCACATCCCGAGGAGCATCGCTGTATGATTTACTTGGCAAAGAGGTGGAGTTGAGGGTAAATATGCTCGGCAGGAAGGGAACTTGGGCTTGTCACATGATGCAAATATAGAGAGGTAAACAAGTATGGATGAGTGATTCCAACAGCTGCAATGAATGTATGGGATGTAGATTCCATGTGTGAATGGAGCGAGGTCAGATGGGTTACCCAGCATCTCATTCATATAATTATTTCTCATAAGTACAAAAGAATAACAGTTTGCATTTAGAGGTGATTTGAAATGCTTTGTAAAGAACTGCTTGAGAGCTTGTCAGTAACAGCGCGTATATATACTTTGTCATGTTCCTGTACCAGATACAGACTGGCTAAGGAGCTTGCTTATTCACACCAGCTGTGTTCATTATAAGATCCTTTACTGCTCTGCCAGGTCTGTTCAGCATTCCATTACATCTCCCCCTTTAAGATCTACATTCCTACCCTATGCAGTATGTACAGTATCGCACTGTCTTTGAGGTTCAGCATGTGTCAGTCTGCTAAGAGTCCCTGAATTGTACTGGTTTCCTAATTACATGACCCAAAGCATGACAACTTGGTCATCAGGCTGTCTGTTAGTTGCAATAGTTGTCTGTGGTCAGTTCAGAATCTTTGAGTCATTTTGTTCTGCATCTGCTGTCTGTGGGCAATGCAGTTTGCTAGTAATATGGTCAAAATCGTATTTTGTTCAGAATGAATTCAGTTCTGCTGCCGTGAATTGTA
This sequence comes from Pelodiscus sinensis, assembly GCF_052426305.1. Taxonomy (NCBI): domain Eukaryota; kingdom Metazoa; phylum Chordata; order Testudines; family Trionychidae; genus Pelodiscus; species Pelodiscus sinensis. The sequence continues at coordinate 4,742,016 of NC_143066.1, forward strand.
GTCTGTTGTCCATCGTTAGTTGTTCTGGAATACTGAAGTGAGCAAAAGTACACTTCAGTTTTTCAGTAATACTTCAGTATTATGTCTTTTAAAGAGATGGTTTCTGTATATCTGGAAAAACAGTCCATGATGGCCAGGTAATGATGTCTCCTGAATTTGCACAAATATTTATCTAGTCTCTTCCAAGGTCTGTCTGTTAGGGGTGGTGTTATGAAAGGTTCTTTGTGATGCATTGGTCTGTTAGTCTTGCAGTGTTCACACATATACTTTACTCTTTATGTCCATGCTGATGCCTGGCCACCAAAATGACTGCTTGGCCCATTCATGGCATTTAGTTAATTCTTGATGTCCTTCATGGATGAGGGTTAGGATTTTGTCTCTCATTTTGTTTGGAATTGTGCTGCAGTTGCCTTTAATCATGAGTCTTTTGACTTGTGTATTTATCCGGGCACTGCAAAGTAGTTTCTTGTCACTTCTTTAGCGTCCTTTAGCTATTTGGGCCCCTCTAAAGTAACTTAGTATGTCCTGAAGTTGCATAGCTGTCACGATGGGTTTTTTTTGTAGTGGCGTATTCTCTTTTCTGGCTCTGGTGAGTATGCATCCACTGCATCCACTTACATCTTAATGTCATCTTTAATTTCATGGGTTGTTGATTGCGATTCTAGTGTACATACATAGGTGTGCACACGGGGTGTGCCAGCTGTGCCCAGGCACACCCTAATGTTTCAAAGGGGGCGTGAGCGAAGGAGCGCTGCTTCGGCACTCTGGGGAACGGATACCGTGCTGGGTTTGCCGCGCATGCATGGCCAAAACCAGCAGGTCTTAGGGTCCCATGGAAAGAGGCGGCAGGGACGCAGCAATGTCACCCGGCCGCCCCATCAAGCGAGGTGAGTTTAAACCCTGGGCGGGAAGGCTGCGGGGTGCCCCGGGCAGGGGATCGGGTGCAGCGCGGCTGGCCCAGGGGGTGGCCGGGGTCGGGGGCAGCGCGGCTGGCCTCGGGGAGGGGAAGGGGCTGGGGTCAGGGGCAGCGCGGCTGGCCTCGGGGAGGAAGGGGGCTGGCCTCGGGGGCAGCATGGCTGGCCTTGAGGAGGGGGTCGGGGGCAGCGCGGCTGGCCTTGGGGAGGAGAAGGTGCTGGGGTTGGGGGCAGCGCGGCTGGCCCCGGGGGGGCCGGGGCAGCATGACTGCCCCCCCCAGATCTACTTCCCACCTCCTCTTCCCCCCGGATCCCCTCTTCCCCCCGGCTAGTCCCTGGCCCCCAGCCAGTCCCTCTTCCTCCCCTTCCCCCCCCACCCAAGATCAAGTGTGTCCGTTTTTTTTGGGGAGGGTCTACCTGGCAACCCTATGAGTCGGACCTGGTGCAGGCACCAAGTGACAGGGACTGCCAGAACTTTGGGAACCAGAGACTGCAGGGAGAGAGTTTGTGGCCCAAAAAGGGGGCTGAGAAACCTAAGAAAGACAGAGTAGGGGGAGCACCAGAAGGGTGACAGTCAGGGCGACCCTAGAACTCTGTTACAGACCAGTTGGCGGCTGCTGGAAGAGGAGGGAAAAATAGGGGAAAAGGGTCAGAGAGGAAGGGGCTTGTGCTGAGGGGAGGGGGGCAGGTCAGGAGAAGAAAGGGGAAGGCACCAAGGGACAGGGTGTAGGAGAGAGACAAATGCCAGGGGGCCAAGTTGAGACAATGAGGAAAAGGGCAGGAGAGGAGGTGTCAGTGGGGGGGGACAGGATGATGCTAGGAGAAGAGAGGAGAAGGGCTTTGGGGGCTAAAGGGGAGAAGGGGAGGTGCTGGGAGAAGGCTTGAAAGAAGGGGTGGGCATGAGGAACGCGGGGATGGAGCAAGGTACGTGTGAGAGCACAGAGGGGCAGGAGGGGAATGGGGGCAGAGGGTGGTGAGGGGGTGGGCATCAGGGAAAAAGAAGGCAAAGGGGGCAGGGGCAGTGAGGGAAGAGGGAAGGCACCAGGAGGGTGCAGGGCTAAGGGAAGGTGCAGGTGCCAGGGGATTCCGGGTGGTGAAGCAGAAGGGCAGACACCTGCAGGGGAGGGACCAGCACCAGAGGAGAGAGGCAGGGCAGGTGTGTAGAGGGAGGTGTTAGGAGAGGGGAGAAGGAGGGGGAGCTCATATGATCAGAGTGGGGCTACTGGAGGAGTGTGCACAGGGGGGAGAGAGGCTGGTGGAGGGGGTCAGGTCTCAGGAAGGCTGAGGGCAGTGAGAAGGGCAGGAGTCAGGACAGCAGAGGTGGGTGAGGGGTTGGGGGTGCAGCAGGCACCAGGGGAGCTGATGGAGCAAGGGGAGGAGACATGGCAGCAGAGGGGAAAGGTAGAGGTTCATAAGATATTTATTAATAACTTGGGTGCCACAGTGGCACATCCAAACAAGCCACAAACTCAGTACTGGTGCACAACACAAAATTTATTCTGTTCATGGGAGGAAACTCTTAAGAGGGAACACTTCCCCCAGCCTCTCCACCCCCTGAGTTAATGTCCCACACATTGGGTTCATGCAATTGCAGGATAGTTGCATGAGGGGGGTTTGGTGAGGGCCAAACTAATCCCTATTGGTAAGAGGATGGTGGGAAAAGTCTTGGGGGGAGGGGTCCACCTGACACCTTTTATTTCTGGTCAAGTATCCATATTGCCCCAAAAGTTTTACATCCAGAGGCATGGCTAATGGGGGTCAAAGAGTACATTTAGAAAAAATTCTTTGGGTGCACACCCTAATGAAATGTGTTGCACATGCCTATGTGTACGTATGGAGGTGTGGGGTTCATACCCCATGCCATGTTATCTTCTGGCATCCGATACGACTGGCTACAAATGTGTTTACTAGATGTGTTAACCTTTACGGTTACACACAGCCTCCTCCCCCCCCATGCTGTATCAGAGGCAGCAGAGCGAGGTGGGGGGCATATGGGAGCTGGTGCTTGTGGGGAGCCAGCCTTTTAAGTACTGGCCTCTGCCTTCCCCCTCCCCCTACTGCTGCCTCTTAAAAACCGGCTCCCTGCACACACCAGTTCCCGTGGAGCCCCTCCCCCCCACCGCGTGTAAATGTATTTTAACATCCCTAGAACCAACTCCTCTAGGCCCAGGTTTTCGACTTCATCCTCCTCCACCTGTAGCTGCCAAGCCTGGCACCAACTTGGCTTCTTCAGATGAGGACTCTAGGAGGAAGTGCAGCAGATGCCCATTCATATATCATTTTCCTCAGCTGAAGAGACAGTGATGCATGAATCACCCTCTGACAGAGGTTGTGTGGTACCAGTTGGAATGCGTGGTAGCCAAGGAAGTCTAGGGGAAGAATTGCTGTAAGAGGTAATAACACAGCATTGCATTGGAGGCTGGGGCTGTAGTGAATCTACGCAAATTTCTACCATTTTTCAAAGTGTCTTTAATTTCCATGGTCTGGTAGCACTTTCTAGACTAACAAAACATGTAGAGGGGATCCTGAGCTTTCGTGGGCACAGCCCTCTTCTTCAGATGACTGGAGTTATGAGTAGGGGATAAGAAAACTGGAAATAAATTGTAGCATTGTGTTCTGCATGACTGAGGTTGTATGTAATATGTTGTTGTATGCTGATAATGTCAGCTCGAGCATGTTTGCGGAAGCAGTCGATGTAGAAGTCCAGATTTTCATTACGTCCATTGGTGGGGGTCCACATAGAAGCCGCCTTCTTGTGGGATTGCCGGGGGGGAGCAGTGAGGTCAGTATGTTGTATATCGGTGTGTTGGAAATATTCCTTCAGGCGGAGGCGGCGAAAATAGGATTCCAGATCCCTACCGAACTTAATCAAGATGGTGGACCCTTTATCACTGAAGGTGCTAACAGCTTTCTGAATGGTATCCTTCCTGCCTTACCAATCTATCCACTGACTTTGATCTTTATCTACTCAGATTTAGCATCCTTTTTCCTGATACTTTATGTATAGAGGTGGGGGGTGGGCTACAGAACATCTTTCTCTTCTTCCCCCTTCCCTTCTCCTATTTATTTTGAGTTTTCTTATCCCCTAGTCATAACTTCGGTCATCTGAAGAAGTGGGCTGTGCCCACGAAAGCTCATGATACCATCTACATGTTTTGTTAGTCTGTAAGGGTATGTCTACACTACCACCCTAGTTCGAACTAGGGTGGTTAATGTAGGCAACCGAAGTTGCAAATGAAGCCCGGGATTTGAATTTTTACCACCATTTTTACCGTTACACCTATGGTAGTTCGGAATAGGAAGCCTAATCCGAACTACCTAGTCCGTGCTGCGTGTAGCCGCGGGCACGGAGTCCGAACTAGCGGACATTTAAAAATGGCGGCGCCCGGCAAGATGCAAATGAAGCTCGGGAAATTCAAATCCCGGGCTTCATTTGCAACTTCGGTTGCCTACATTAACCACCCTAGTTTGAACTAGGGTGGTAGTGTAGACATACCCCATAGTACTACCAGACTATTTGCTTGCTGTTTTTTTCTGTAACAGACTAACTCGGCTACCCCCTGAAGCTCTTTTAATTTCCATCTGAACATGCTGCAAAACAGAACTCATTTTAATCCCAAAAATGTTAATGAAACAAAACAATTTTTTTATGTATCTCCTTTCCCTTTGTGTATTTGTCTAATCCCTTGGCTACGGAAGCATATATCACAAGGCACCTGGTTAATGAATTGGTGACCGGGTTTGGTCTGCATACACACATCTCTGCACAACTCAAGCCAGTTTAAAATTCAAGAATATGTCAATTTTAGGGAGATTTGAAAAGAGCACTTGGTTGTTGCTTTGAAATTGGGCATCATTTAACCATTTTGGCCAAATTACAGCTTTTAGGAGTCTATTTGACTTCAGGGTTGGGCACTTAATGAGGAACATGTCCGAGAGTAGAGTGATGAACGTGTGAAGTGAAAATCCGGGATGAGTGAGTGTTCCAGTGCAACCACTTCTCCTTGGGCCCATCAAGAGCTCTCTTCATTGGAAGCCTCTTTAAAGGTGCAATTTCCAGAAGGGTGTGAATTATTACATCCCGTAGAGACCATATGTTCCCAATGGCATAATGACTCATTGCTCTAGCTGAGACTAGTCAATTTAATATAAATGCAGGGCTTATGCTCTGCACAGATGTCTAACAGATTGAACATGTCCTTAAGAAATCCTGTCAGGTGAGAAATGACCTGTACCTCATTAGCAATGAGTTTATATCCTAAAGGCGTGATACTTCACAGTGACAGCCAGTGAAAACTTCCCAGTAGCACTAGAAATGCCCTTGTGTGTTTTGTTACTAATGATTTGGACTGGTTCCGACCTTTTGAGGAATCCTTCCAAACTAAGGAGCGCTGCTTCCATCCGAAGTCTTGTACATAAATACACGGCTCGTTTTAGACTCTTTGACATTGAATATAGCCAAGCAAATATTTTCCCAATTAAAAGCTGACTTCTGTTGATACAAACGGATGTGGCCAACTTTCCATTGTATTTCCTTGTTTTTGCCATCTTTTCTTTTGCTCCAATTATACACTTGGTTGGGTGCATGGTATTTTTTTACTTCCTTTTATAAAGGCTGTGGGTATTAAAATTAGGTGTGAAGGCACTAAAAACAAAATACACATTTGTTACTTTCGTTAGAGCTGCAAAATGCCTGGGATACATTCAGGGAATGTTTACAGAATGCCAGTGCATTTTGACTTCCTGGGATGTCCTATTCATTTGAGTGGTCTGCACCATTTTAACTTCTGTGGGATAAAAGCAGCATCACAGCAGCTGGTTATTATTTGGAGTCCCTTCTTCTTTAAAGAGAATATATTTTGTCACTTAAAGAATATCTAGAATTACAGTAAGAAGAATCTGGATTGTCTGGATTAAAATCTTAATGTTAACAGTCAGAAAAATTGCGCAAATCTACATTTTTTTGCATGAAGGGAGAATCACAGTTGACATCTCTTATCTTAAAAACACCAGCCCTGATTTTAGGACAGAGTGACGCATTTTTTGAAACATATAATTGTCAAAGTCAGACAGGACTCACAGATTTGGCAGACTGCTCTGTTTATTTCAGCAAAGCTTTGCTAAAATGCATGGAGAAAATGTGAGTACCCTACAAGGTTCAAACCCCTTGATTTTATACAGTCAAAAGGAAGCCAAAATTAACAGGATTAAAAGGGGGGCAAAACTTCACATAATTAGTGTGAGGCTACTCAAGTACTCTTCATTTCAATATTAAGCACACAGCAATCTCCTGGCTATATCTCCCTGATTATCTGGAATTGTTTCCTAACACTTAATGTTTCTTTTCCTGTTAAACTCAGGCCCAAATTGGCTAGCACCTTGATCTGCATACCTACAATCAACATTAACATACTTTTCTTCTTTCTCTTAAAAAGACAAACAGAATTCCTTTAACTTATTCAATTATTACAGCACAATTCATCTTTTTCTTACAGTATAATTCTTTCTACTTTCACAATCCCTCCTTTTGGTCAAGCTTCGCCTATGACCAACAATTACTGGGTTTCTTGCATTAACCGTTCTTTGTCTCTCTGTTCATCAGTGATATTTAAAATCATCAGATTAGCACTCTGGTGAGGGGTAGCTAGCTGTGTGATATGTTTTGCACAGTTTTGGATACAACAGGAGATTAACTGAAAACATACAAAAATCATTAAGATCCCAAATAGGATAGTCAGGGCTCCCTGAAACAACCAGTTTCCTATGCCAGTGAAATTGAACAAGTTACTCAGCCATTTCCACAGGGAACTTGGCTCTTCGTGAGGAAGATATGCAATCTTCTCTAAGTAGTTAGCGCGATCTATTACATCATTGGTGTTGTCTGGTATATATACACAACATTCTTTGCCAATGAGAGCACAGGTCCCTCCTTTTGCTGCCAGCACTATATCCAATGCCTGACGGTTTTGGAGGACCACTTGTCTGATCGCTCCCGTTTCTTTGGCCAGGGCCCTTAAACTTTCTCCAGTTTCATTTGCCATGATTTCAACTACTGCTTGTAACCTCAGAAGCCTTTTTGCATGATGTATTACTCCCCCAAATGGGATAAAGGAACCACCAATAGCCTCTTCCCAAGTTAAAGGGCTTATGTGATTCACATACCATTGGGCATCCGACAAGTCCCTTCTTTTTCGCCTAAAATTACGGAGGCGTTCTCGTGGGAAGGACTCTAACACTCGAAATTGTGGGAAGAGTTGGGCGGGATAACAGATACCTGACCAGTTAACTGGTAATGTGGTATAGGCCTTTGTCCCACAGACCCAATGATGCCCTATCAAAGCCGGGAAGGGTCGGTTGCACCCCTTTGCCATATAGATGTCTATAAAGGAGGAGTAATATCCCCCGAAGGGCACAAGGTGATTCTCCTTACGGGGAGTGGTGTTATTTGCATGGCATTGAAAGATTGTACTGTTCTCACTAGGATGGCTGTAGCGGGAGCAGGAGAGTGATTTCCCTGTTTGATCCCAGGTTGAGAAAAAAATTCATATCCCCATACCCGGTCCTCCATTTTTCAATCTTGTTTGAATAATCCCATACACCATTGGTTACAATATGCTGAAGACAACTGCTCCTCCCCAGATTCAGCCCTGTCCCATTACACACCCAACACCAGTGACCTTTTCCCTCCACCACGCTTATCCATTTAGATACATTTATTCCTACTGCTTCCCAAGTGTCATTACTGTTCCATGTCTTGTTAAATGGATGAGGTCCTCCGGTGAGGCCTGGGGAATTAAGTGGGATTGCCAAGACAGGAACACCAGCTTGTGAGTGGGCTGGGATGTGGCTGCAGACCCAGCAATTAGAGATATTAAGGGTCTGAGCGATCCATACTTGCTGGTGGATAAAAGAATTGTCATTGTCATTGTGGATTCCCCAGACCTTAAGACACCAGTAGCCGAGGAACAGGCCCCACCAGAGGCACATGCTGGAGGCAAGACCCTTTTTGGTTCTGACAACCTCAGCTGAGGGAACCGCAGTCACGGTTTTATGTCCACCAGGCAGCAGGCGCTAGGCTCACTGCTGCTTCTTCTTGGGCCTTGCTTTTGGTTGTCGTCTGCTTCAGGCAACCCTTACGTGAACGTAGGTTGTAAGGTATTGCAGGCTGTTCCTCTACGTCTTCTTCTGGAGTCAAAATTGACTCTGCGTGGTCCTGAGGCGATGACTGGTCTGCTGGGGGTGGTGCCTTCTTACACTGAGAAGCATGTATCCATGCTGCTATGCCGGATAGCTTAACAGCCGTCTGGGTAGTGAGCAGCACCTGATGTGGGCCCTTCCACCGGGGTTCCAAGGCGTGTTTTCATTGGTGGTGTCGTATGTAGACCCAATCACCTGTCTCGAGGGTGTGGCAGGCGTCAGAGGTGGGTTCGGTTGGCCAGGCGGCTCAAACCTGTGAATGGAAGTGACTTACAGCTTGCATTAGTCCCTTGCAGTACTGTAGGAGTATACTGTGAGTCAAGTTCAAGTCTGAGACTGGAGTAATGGTAGTCATTGTTCGCATAGGGCGCCCCATAACAATTTCAAAAGGACTTAATTTATGTCTTTGGGATGGGGTGGATCGAATTTCCATAAGGGCCAATGGTAAGGCCGCTGGCCAGCTTAACCCTGTAGAGTCACAAATTTTTGCAAGCTTATTTTTTTTAGCATGCCATTTCGTCTTTCAACTGCACCTGCGCTCTGTGGGTGGTAGGGACAGTGCAGCAAGTGCGTGACATGTAATACACGATCCAGGTGCTGAACAAGTTGTCCAGTAAAATGTGTACAAAGTGGCAGGAATTCCTTTGTCACTGGACAAAGTGGCAGGAATTCCTTTGGCAGGCATAATATGATTTAACAAACATTTGGCAACAGACAGTGAATCAGCTTTGCAACAAGGAAAGGCTTCAATCCAGCCCGAAAATAAGCATACCATAACCAGAATGAATTCATAGCGTTGACACTTAGGCATTTGTACAAAATCAAGCTGCCAATGCAAGAACGGTGCTTGGGGCAGGCCCCAGAACCCGTGAGCTACCTTTACATGTTTGCCAACATTGTAGCTTTGGCAAGTGGTACAGGTGGCACAGTGGTGAGCTGCAAAAGAGCTGAAATGTGGGGCTCACCATCCTGCCTTAGTTACAGCAGAGACCATCCCCTCCTTTCCGACATGCGAAACGCCGTGTAGCAGGGCGGCCAGAGCTGGGTAGAGCGAAAAGGGGGCCACAAAGGCACCACTAGGCGAGCGTCAAAGGGAATCAGGGTGTAGAGAGCAACCCTGGGCGACCCAGGAGTCTTTTTCTGCTTCTGGGGCAGAGTCTTGGAGCAGGGTGAGGTCAGAAAGGGACGGCGGTGGTACAGAAACAGAAAGGGAACCGAGAAACGCACCGGGGGAAGGTTCTATGGCAGCATTACCCTTAGCAACATCAGTATCTGCTGTGGAGTGACCAGGTCACTTAACAATAGCTAATGCAGATGGGAGTAAAACTGCATACAGGAGAGCAGCAATGTAGGGGCCATTCTTGATAGGGGTACCAGCAGAGGTAAGGAAACCCCGAGCTTGCCAGAGGGTGCCAAAGTCATGTACAACCCCAAAAGCATATCGAGAATCAGTATAAATGGTGGTGGAGCGTCCCTCAGCCAGAAAGCAAGCGCGAGCTAGGGCAACTAGTTCAGCAACTTGTGCTGAAGTCACAGAAGGTAAAGGCACAGCTTCTAGGGTTTCAGAGAGTGATACCACAGCGTATCCTGCGAGGAGACGACCTTGGCTATCTCTAAAGCAGGAACCGTCAGTGAATAACACAAGGTCGGAGTTAGAGACAGGGACATCAGAAAGGTCAGGGCGCGGGACGGTGACAGCAGAGACAGTTGCAAGGCAGTCGTGGGGTTCACCGTCATTAGACAGAGGAAGGAGAGTGGCAGGGTTCAGTTGAGAACAGCGCTTTATGGTGATATGCAAAGCCGAAAGCAGTAAAAGTGAGGCGGGCGGAGGAAAGGTGAGCTGTATTACATTGTAGCAGGAGAGTATCTATAGAGTGAGGGACCATGAGAGAAACAGGAGAGCGGAGGACAAGGGACTCAGACATTTCAATTAGGCGTGCCGCGGCAGCCACAGCACGCAGACAGGGGGGTAGACCTTGGGCAACAGGATCCAAGGTGGCAGAGAAATAAGCTACTGGACGATTTTTGCCACCATGCTCCTGAGTAAGAACCCTAAGTGCACAACCAGATTGCTCGTGGCAGAAAAGGGTAAAGGGCTTACAGTAGACAGGTAACCCTAAGGTGGGGGGGGGGGGGGGGGCAGTGAGAAGCACTAAAGAGTCAGTTTCTGAGGCAGATAATGAAGGGGAATAGAGGAGTAGATCATTTACACATTGGACCAATGTGGACCCAGAGGGGAAGACCAGGTTAACAAGGTCTTTGGCTAATGCTTGGGAAAAGTAAGACGGGCTTTCTGTGTACCCCTTGGGAAGCATACTGCTGCTCCTTGTAAGAAAAGGCAAAAAGATACTGGAACTTAGGGTGAACCGGGACAGAAAAGAAAGTAGAACACAGATCAATAACAGTAAAATGAGTTGCATCTGGCAGGATAGAAGCCAGAATAGTTGCTGGGTTAGGGATTACAGGAAAGGTGGGTACAACAATGCAGTTAATAGCTTGAACAAACCGCCATGATTTACCATCAGCTTTTCGAACTGGGAGGATAGGGGTGTTACAGGGGCTGGAACAGGGGACAATAATGCCTTGTTCCCACAGGGTGGATATGACCGGAGCTGAAACCTCTAAATCCCAAAAACCCGGTGCCACGACCCCTTCTGTGACCTTATCCCCATTCTTGGTACCCTCCCCATTCCCAGTACTGTCTGCCCTGCCCTGAATAATGCTGTATTTGCAGAGCTATCAACTTTTGTGAGGACTGCTTCTCTTTCCTTTTAGAGTGCAGTGGCAATGCTCTGCCACTGCTTGCAATTTGTCCATGGTCTTGGCCTCCCATCCAACACTTATTTGCTTTAACATACTGCTAATAGCAGATAAGAGGCTATTAACAAACGCATGCACCACAGCGCCCTGTCCATTTTTACCTGGTTGCTGTACCCCCAAAAAATCCAAAAAAACCAACCAAACAAACAAAAACCATCAGTCAGTCTGTGTGATAGTTGCCCGGGTTTTTTTCTTTGTTGCTGTTTACGGGGTTATAAGTAGCTTACACAGTTGCAGGAGGTCTGCTTCAGAGGGTTCATAGGCATTGCACACTAGCAAAATTCCTCTGCAAATTTGGTAGGGTTTTCCTGGGGCTTTGGAAAACCTTTTAAAATCGAGTGGAGCTCCGTGTGGGTCCAGGGTTTATAGCTTCAAGTGGGACCGGTCTGAGTTTTCTTGGAGGACGGGGTAAAGGGAAGCGCTTGGTCTGGTGGTGGGAGAGGAGGTTTCCAATAAAGCTTTTTTTCTTATAATTAGAATTTTTAAGGGAGGCGAGCTTCGATTCAGTTCATTTAAGATTTGCCTCGTCCCACCACTGCATGAAGCAATCTACCTCTCCTCTAGCCAATTTAGTTTTTGGGAAGGCCAAGTTTGTCTTTTAAGACATCCACTTGGTCTTTGTTCCAAGATCCTAACAGTGGCCACTGAGTTTTGGGATCCCCCCAGAGTCAATCTAGATCATTTTTCCAGAAATTTACAGGAGTCCGGACCCTTTCTAAAATATATAAACTGAGCCAGGGTCCCTTTAGGGAACTGCCCTTGCTTAGACGTCTGGTTACCCATACAGGAGGACTTCATACACCAATCACACCAGGAGGAAATTCGGGTTCGTCAGAGCGGTGCCCGGTGCAACACACAAAAGAAGCCCACAGGCTACTGCCTCAATCGCCCTTGCGTTCACTCCAAGGATTTTATCCAAGGTGCGGTGCGGCTGCGATTGTGCAGATTCCAGTCTCACAGACCGCGGGGACAGGAGCCCCTTGGTCGGCCAGTCCCTGGACAGGGATGGCTCCCAGACTCACTCACACCACAGGGAAGACGGATAGACACAGAGACAAGACAGTCCTCAGTCCGGACAAAATAATTACCTGACCAGAGTCCTGATGTTAGATCCCGGGATCCCTACCAGAACAGAGCAGGAACCAACAGGTTCGATGGCGTAGACTTCGCTGTGGCTGTGCACCTTTCCGTTCTGGCGGAGGACCGCTCGGGCTAAATGCCCAGGTGCCGGCTGCCACGGTAGTCCTGCAAGACAGTCAGGGATCACACAGCTTCAGCGAAGACGGTTGCCATCTCAGTAGAACCTCCAAATTGTCAAAGTCAGACAGGACTCACAGATTTGGCAGACTGCTCTGTTTATTTCAGCAAAGCTTTGCTAAAATGCATGGAGAAAATGTGAGTACCCTACAAGGTTCAAACCCCTTGATTTTATACAGTCAAAAGGAAGCCAAAATTAACAGGATTAAAAGGGGGGCAAAACTTCACATAATTAGTGTGAGGCTACTCAAGTACTCTTCATTTCAATATTAAGCACACAGCAATCTCCTGGCTATATCTCCCTGATTATCTGGAATTGTTTCCTAACACTTAATGTTTCTTTTCCTGTTAAACTCAGGCCCAAATTGGCTAGCACCTTGATCTGCATACCTACAATCAACATTAACATACTTTTCTTCTTTCTCTTAAAAAGACAAACAGAATTCCTTTAACTTATTCAATTATTACAGCACAATTCATCTTTTTCTTACAGTATAATTCTTTCTACTTTCACATAATGAACAAACCCAGGGGGTACAATGCTGCCACTTAGAAACTGTTTGAAGAGTATCCTACAGTTCTTAAACCTGCAGCAAGGAAAGTACCTTTTAATTTACCTTTGCTCTTGAACCCCAGTAAATGCAGTTCAACCAGACATGACTGGCAAGAGGGTCTCTGCCAATGAAGCTCTCACATGTGCTGTGCAGTACTGGGGGAAAGCGATACTGTTGTAGCATAGGCTCGTCTGCTAGGACCGTGTCAACTGCAGGGCTAGGTAACTGTTAAATAGATGTGAGCCCTGGGCCACCATTAACTATGGGAGGGGATTCAGCACTAACAGGGAAACAGCTGAAGAGCCTGCTTTGGAGAGAGGCTAACTCAAGTGAAAAATGGAATTGCCTAGACGTTGGTGGTACATGGCTGCATGTGCTTGAAGTGATTGTAGATGAGCTGAGGGTGGGGTGTGCATGTCCCGTGAAAATGAAATGTGATAAGCAAGTAATTTTGTTACAAAATGCATTTACGCATTGCCTCTTACAGTTTGTTCTTCAGATCCCATTCTGGTTGGTCTTAGATCACATATGTGTGATCTAAGGGTAGAACTAGAAGGGGATGTTAGAACGCCTAGGTTCTGTATTGGATTCTGCTTACTGTGTCTACTTGGCCCTGTCACCTACCACTCTGTGCCTCATTTTACTTCCATGCAAAACAATAGTAATAATACTGATCTGTTTTATGCGGGTATGCTGAGGATTAATGGCTGACTCTTGGTAAAACACTTGGAGATCCCCAGATGATGTATTATGGATGTACAAAGTATTATTATTTGTACTTATCTTGGCTATTTTATTTTTGCTGCTTTTGGGACATTTTAGAAATTCTTTTAGTACAACTATAGTGTCTTGAATTTGAATGCACAACAGCCAGATTTGTATGAGTAACTGCACAGACTGCTAGAAGATTAAACTTCCCATTTCACAATTCAATCTTTCAAGATCTTGACCAAACAAAATACAGTCACATAAAGCTAATGACCAGACATTTAGTACCTGGGCAAAATGAGGCTATACCTTCAGTGTGCTTTTTTTTTCAGTATGTGTATGGAGCTGGGGACGGGGGTGCCTATTGATAGAAGTTCGTTAGTGATCAGCACTGAGGTGCCCTAATGGCTTTGGCTGTTTACGATGCTGGGCCACAATGTGTTTCAGAAACAGGTGTCCTTCAGTTTCACGTAACAGCTAACCACACAATAGCATTTTGGAGACTGCCATTGTTTCCATGCACAGAAGGAGCATTGCGGTAACAGTGCCTATAGCAGGAGAAGTGATGAAATTATACAGCAAATTAGAGGGTGCTGAATGCAGGGACGAATAGCTCCTTTTGGAATATAATGAGTTCTCTTGGTGGACATGCTTGCTGTAGTCAGTGGAGTAAGGGAAGCCCCAACTTCTCATGGGTTGGGCCCCTGAGCTGCCAAAAGGAGAAGTCCAGGCCCTTTGTAACAACTCATTTGAACAGATTGACTTCAAGAGTGCTTGCCATCTCGACATCTGTCAGAAGTCTTGTGGATGTGCTAGCAGGAGCCTGTCAAGAAACCACCTTGCTTAGACATGCTGAATTATTACACACAACAGGATAACAAAACAAAAAAGCCAAAAATAAACCACTTCCATGCTGATGGCAGGCCAAAATTGCCAGCCTTACAAGGCTTTCATTTTAGCCACATCTCAATTAGTTATAAACAATTTATAAAGCCAGAAAAGGTGAAAATAATCTTTCTTCTAATACATGTATAGCTATGAAGAGAAGAAGTGAGTGAGTGAGAGAGAGAGAGAGAGAGAGAGAGAGAGAGAGAGTGTGTGTGTGTGTGTGTGTGTGTGTGTGTGTGTGTGTGTGTGTGTGTGTGTGTGTGTGTGTGTGTTCCCACCTCTAACACTTACTCCCCCTGTGAGCTTGGCTTTGAGCCTCTCCTGGTGTGAGTATAATAACTACCAATAACTACCATGCATCCCAGGGGTGCTGGGAACTTTAATCCATTAATGTTTTTAACGTGCTTTGAAATCCTTGGATGGAAAGTGCTAAATAAATGAAAAGTGTTGCTAAAATAATACTGAATGCACACAGTGGGGGCCTAATCCAAAAATGGTTGGAGTCCGTGGGAGTCGGTCTGCTGACTTTAGCATGGCAAGAACCCAATCATCCGCCCATAAAAATCAGTGGAAGTTAGAGCATGCTGCAGCATTGAAAGGGCATCAGTGACGGTGACTATGGTTGCTATCAATGTTCCCTTAGTCGGGTCTCAAACCCAGTGACTTTCATTGAGCCAGACTTTGTACCAGGTATTAGTTATCTTTGTGGGAGTTAGGTGAGAACATGAGGCTTCAGGGATATGGGGCAACGTCCCCTTCTGAAGGATTCTTGTGAGGTCTTAATTGGGGAGAATGCCACCTGCATGTCTTAGGAGACTTTTTGGCCCCCTTCTCTCATACCTTTTGGCTGATGAGTTCTTTTTTGCCCCTATTGATTGGTGCTCTTGTGTTTTGGCGTCAGTCTCTGCAATAGCTAGAGATTGGGTTTTTTGAAGTGAAATCTTAAAGTTTCCCCAGTCCTACAGTGTATGTAAGCTACATTACAAATTCAAAAATTAATAACTTTTTCAGTTAGTCTTCAAGCCACTAAATATCTGTTCTGGCTCTACATCCTACTCATGGGAGTCCAGTAAATCAAGAATTTATTTCACTCTTGGCTGCGTTGGCTGCAAAATGACCAAGAGAAAAATAAAAATAAATGTGACCTCTGGCAAACACTTGTGTTCTGATTTTTAGGATGTCATACTTCAGGCACCATTTCTACTTCACTTCAAATTCTGCAGAAATATTCTATCTAGTCTCAGTTTTGAAGCAAAAATATTTCTGGTAGATTTTTAGCGTGGGAGGCCAGAATCTAGCATGTAATAAAAACTCACTTGCAACTTGTAGGCAGACAGTTATTGTACCATAATCTTACATTCTTATGAATACCTAGTCCAGCACTCTCTGCTCCTGCAATGTCCAAGAACCAGCAGCATCGGTGGTCCCGCATTATTTTAGTTAGCCTGATGTCCACTTATATCATGGGTGTGGCCAAATATCCTGCAGTCCTATAAAGTTTGTTTACAACCATCAGTCCTGGTTCTCCATGTCTGTGCTGTTATTTAGCTCTAATTTACCCCTCAGTGTCTTCTAAAAACCTAGCAAGCAGTGAAAGAGTCGGTAATGCTGCTAGACAATATTGACCTCCCATGGGTTGGCAAATTCCCCGGTTCGGCACCAGTCAGGTCCCGGGGTGCTAGACTAGAGAAGTTCAACATATATATTCAAATTCCATATGGATCCATTTTACCTCTTGATGAGTTTCAGAGCAACCTTTTATTTAATGCTTTGGCTAGTTGGCTAGGAAATGCAACTCCCCAACCTCCTCCTGTCTTGGGAGCAGACAAATAAGAGGCATTTCTGTTGCTGATTGGGGACTAGTTGCAGCAGCGCATCTGACAGTTTTGTCAGCTAGCTGAGACATCTGAATGCTTATAGTCTAATATTACAGATTTATCTAGAAAACTCATCTAGCTTGGCTAGAAAGAGAATTTTACAAAGATTCTGCAATTAAACACGTGCTGTCTCACTTTTAATGGGAGCTGTCTTCACAGTCATCTGTTGTCTTCCACAATATTTGTCTAAAGTTGTATGACTGTGCACAAGATTCTAACAGCACTAAATAATATACCCTGTCCTGTACCTATTGAATGAGGTTTCTTTTGCTTATTATCCAGTTTTCCACATCAGACCACAGGTGTAAAACAAGGCTGTGTCAAATTGTGACAAAACATGTTCACACAAACTGCTTTTGACTTCTTTGTGCAAAGAGCTGTGCAATGTTCCTGTTGCTTGAATATTGCGTCTGCTCCACCTGCCGCAGGAGAAGCGTTGCTGAGAATGAAAACTGTGATCAGTCTGATGACCCTGTTCTCAAGTCTGAGGCCTGAATCAACTAGTGAGAGAGAAAAAAATTAAACTGTGCCTGTTTGAGCTATTGTCCCATGCACAATATCTGCTTACATTCCTACCATAGCTCCACACTGTGCTTCTGAATGCTTCCAGTCTGAACGGCGCTCTAGAAAAATCCATTATTTTTTATCATCCACTATTCTGAGGGGATCTTAAGCTTTCATAAAACTCTCTCTGTTATATTAACCAAGAAAAGAAAATGCTATTTCTAATATTAGCCAGAGGTCTTAGAATAGGAGGGGGGTTATCAGGAAGGCGAAAGCGCAAATGGAATTGCGACTGGCTAAGGATGTGAAGGATAACAAGAAAGGTTTCTACAGGCATGCTAACAAGAAGAAGGTGATCAGAGAGGGTGTGCGGCCCCTAATGGATGAAGGAGGTAACCTAGTGACAGATGATGTGTGGAAAGCTGAAGTACTCAATGCTTTCTTTGCCTCTGTATTCACGGACAAGGTCGGCCCCTGGACTTCTGCACTAAGTGACGCAAGATGGGATGAAGATGGACAGCCCGTGGTGGGTAAAGAACAGGTTAGAAACTATTTAGAAAAGCTAAACATACACAAATCCATGGGTCCGGACTTAATGCATCCAAGGGTACTGAGGGAGTTGGCAAATGTCATTGAGGAGCCTTTGGCTATTATCTTTGAAAAGTTGTGGAGATCGGGAGAAATCCCGGATGATTGGAAAAAGGCAAATGTAGTGCCCATCTTCAAAAAATGGAAGGCGGACGATCCAAGGAACTATAGGCCTGTCAGTCTTACCTCGGTTCCTGGAAAAATCACGGAAGGGATCCTTAACAAATCCATTTTGAGGCACTTGGAAGAGAGGAAAGTGATCAGGAATAGTCAGCATGGATTCACAAAGGGCAAGTCGTGCCTGACCAATCTGATTAGCTTCTATGATGAGGTAACTGGCTCCGTGGACGTGGGTAAGTCAGTGGATGTTTTATACCTTGACTTTAGCAAGGCTTTTGATACGATCTCCCACAATATTCTTGCCAGCAAGTTAAGGGAATGTGGATTGGATAAACGGGCGGTAAGATGGATAGAAAGCCGGCTAGAAGGCCAGGCCCAGCGGGTAGTGATCAATGGCTCGATGTCAGGATGGCGGTCGGTTTCTAGCAGAGTGCCCCAAGATTCAGTTCTAGGACCGGTTTTGTTCAATATCTTTATTAATGACCTGGATGAGGGGATGGATTGCACCCTCAGCAAGTTTGCGGATGACACTAAGCTAGGGGAAGAGGTAGATACACTTGAGGACAGAGATATGATCCAGAGTGACTTAGACAAATTGGAGGATTGGGCCACAAGAAATCTGATGAGGCTCAACAAGGGCAAGTGTAGAGTCCTGCACTTAGGACGGAAGAATCCCATAAGAACGGCCGTACTGGGTCAACCAAAGGTCCATCTAGCCCAGTATCCTGTCTGCTGACAGTGGCCAACACCAGGTGCCCCAGAGAGGGTGGACCGAAGACAATGATCAAGCGATTTGTCTCCTGCCATCCCTCTCCAGTCTCTGACAAACAGAAGCCAAGGACACCATTTTATCCCCTGGCTAATAGCCTTTTATGGACCTAATCTCCATGAAATTATCTAGCTTCTCTTTAAACTCTATTATAGTCCTAGCCTTCACAGCCTCCTCTGGCAAGGAGTTCCACAGGTTGACTACACGCTGTGTGAAGAAGAACTTTCTTTTATTAGTTTTAAACCTGCTACCCATTAATTTCATTTAGTGTCCTCTAGTTCTTCTACTTAGGGAACTAATAAATAACTTTTCTTTATCGGCCCTCTCCACACCACTCATGATTTTATAGACCTCTATCATATCCCCCCTCAGTCTCCTCTTTTCTAAACTGAAAAATCCCAGTCGCTTTAACCTCTCCTCATATGGGACCCGTTCCAAACCCCTAATCATTTTAGTTGCCCTTTTCTGAACCCTTTCCAAGGCCAAAATATCTTTTTTGAGGTGAGGAGACCACATCTGTACACAGTATTCAAGATGTGGGCGTACCATAGTTTTATACAGGGGCAGTAACATATTCTGGGTCTTATTTTCTATCCCTTTCCTAATAATTCCTAGCATCCTATTTGCCTTTTTGACCGCCGCTGCACACTGTGTGGAAGTTTTCAGAGAACTGTCCACGATAACTCCAAGATCTCTTTCCTGATTTGTCATAGCCAAATTAGCCCCCATCATACTGTACGTATAGTTGGGGTTATTTTTCCCGATGTACTTATCCACATTAAATTTCATTTGCCATTTTGTTGCCCAATCACTCAGTTTGGTGAGATCTTCTTGGAGTCCCTCACAGTCTGCTTCTGTCTTGACTATCCTAAACAGTTTTGTATCATCTGCAAACTTTACTACCTCACTGCTTACCCCTTTCTCCAGATCATTTATGAATAAGTTGAAAAGGATTGGTCCCAGGACTGACCCTTGGGGGACACCACTAGTTACCCCTCTCCAATCTGAAAATTTACCATTTATTCCTACCCTTTGTTTCCTGTCTTTTAACCAGTTCTCAATCCAAGAAAGGACCTTCCCTCTTATCCCATGGCCATGTAACTTACACAAGAGCCTTTGGTGAGGGACCTTGTCAAAGGCTTTCTGAAAATCCAAGTATACTATATCTACTGGATCCCCCTTGTCCGCATGTTTGTTACCCTCAGAGTTCTTTGAAGGGGTTATGTCTACACTACCCTCCTAGTTCGAACTAGGAGGGTAATGTAGGCATACCGCACTTGCAAATGAAGCCGGGATTTGAATTTCCCGGGCTTCATTTGCATAAGCGGGGAGCCGCCATTTTTAAATCCCCGCTGCTTCGAACCCCGTGCAGCGCGGCTACACGGGACTCGAACTAGGTAGTTCGGACTAGGTTCCTATTCCGAACTACCGTTACTCCTCGTGAAATGAGGTGTACCGGTAGTTCGGAATAGGCACCCTAGTCCGAACTACCTAGTTCGAGCCCCGTGTAGCCGCGCTGCACAGGGTTCGAAGCAGCGGGGATTTAAAAATGGCGGCTCCCCGCTTATGCAAATGAAGCCCGGGAAATTCAAATCCCGGGCTTCATTTGCAAGTGCGGTATGCCTACATTACCCCGCTAGTTCGAACTAGCGGGGTAGTGTAGACATACCCTAATAGATTAGTAAGACAGGATTTCTCTTTACAGAAACCATGTTGACTTTTGTCCAACAAATTATGTTCTTCTACATGCTGCACAATTTTATTCTTCACTATTGTTTCGACTAATTTGCCCAGTACTGAAGTTAGACTTACCGGTCTGTAATTGCCAGGATCGCCTCTAGAGCCCTTTTTAAATATTGGTGTCACATTGGCTACCTTCCAGTCATTAGGTACAGAAGCCGATTTAAAGGATAGGTTACAAACCACAGATAATAGCTCACTAATTTCCCATTTGAGTTCTTTTAGAACCCTTGGATGAATGCCATCCAGTCCCGGAGATTTGTTAACATTAAGTTTTTCTGTTTGTTCCAAAACCTCCTCTAATGACACTTCAGTCCGGGACAGTTCCTCAGATTCACCACCCACAAAGGACGGTGCAGATTCGGGAATCTCCCCAACGTCCTCAGCCGTGAAGACTGAAGCAAAGAAATCATTTAGTTTCTCCGCATAGTTACAAGCTGGGGACCAACCAGTTAAGTAGCAGTTCTGCAGAAAAGGACCTGGGGGTTACAGTGGATGAGAAGCTGGATATGAGTCAACAGTGTGCCCTTGTAGTCAAGAAGGCTAATGGCATATTAGGTTGCATTAAGAGGAGCATTGCCAGCAGATCCAGAGATGTCATTATTCCCCTTTATTCAGCTTTGGTGAGGCCACATCTGGAGTATTGTGTCCAGTTCTGGGCCCCCCACTACAAAAAGGATGTGGACGCATTGGAGAGGGTCCAGCGGAGGGTAACCAAAATGATTAGGGGGCTGGAGCATATGACTTATGAGGAGAGGCTGAGGGAGTTAAGTCTGTTTAGTCTGCAGAAGCGAAGAGTGAGGGGGGATTTGAGAGCAGCCTTCAACTTCCTGAAGGGAGGTTCCAAAGAGGATGGAGAGAGGCTGTTCTCAGTAGTGACAGATGGAAGAACAAGGAGCAATGGTCTCAAGTTGTGGTGGGAGAGGTCCAGGTTGGATATTAGGAAAAACTATTTCACTAGGAGGGTGGTGAAGCACTGGAATGGGTTACCTAGGAAAGTAGTCGAGTCTCCATCCCTAGAGGTGTTTAAGTCTCGGCTTGACAAAGCCCTGGTCGGGTTGATTTAGTTGGGATTGGTCCTGCCTAGAGCAGGGGGCTGGACTTGATGACCTTCTGAGGTCTCTTCCAGTTCTATGATTCTATGATATTGAAAGCAATTTTGTTTCATTGTCTAGCTGGGCGGTTTGTCTTCGTAAGGTTCCCCAGACATTTCTCCTCTTTTAAAGTCACCCTCCGCTTGTAATTCCAAAGAGGAACCTCTGCCCAGTGGCTTTAGCATGTGTACTCAGTAGAGAATTCAGACATTATAACAGATATGTCTTTCCATGGGCTAGAAGAAATAAGGCTCTGCCCTTCTGTCACACTGTGGAACAGACCAAGCAGATGGCAGCCTGCTAAAGAAACTAATCATGACAAGGATCAGAGAGGGAGCCATGAGAATCTGTATCTGCAAAACAATGAGTGCTGTGTCCTCTTAGGGTATGTCTCCACTACGTGCCTCTGTTGGCAGAGGCATGTAGAATAGGCTACCTGACATAGTCAGTGAAGCGGGGATTTAAATATCCCTGGCTTCATTAAAATATCCCTGGCTTCATTAAAATAAACATGGCCGCCGCGCTGTGCCAGCTCAGCTAATTGTTGGCACAGCGCGGCAGTCAAGACGCGGATTGGTCGATAGGGGAAGCCTTTGTCGACTGCTTCCTTATGCCTCGTGGAACAAGGTTTACAAAGGCTTCCCCTGTCGACCGATCAACGTCTTGACTGCTGCGCTGTGCCAGCAATCAGCTGAGCCGGCACAGTGCGGCAACCATTTTTATTTTAATGAAGCCAGGAATATTTAAATCCCCACTTCACTGACTGTGTTGGGTAGCCTATTTTACATGCCTTTGCCAACAGAGGCATGTAGTCTAGACATACCCTTAAAGACCAACAGATCTAGTTGGGCATCTGTTTTCATGGGCAAAAACCCTTGCACCTACCAAAGGGGTTTTTGTCCACAAAAGCTCCTGCCCAAATAGATCTGTTAGTCTTTAACATGTCACAGGACTCCTATTTTTGTAGTCTTGACAGTAAAGTCAAAAACCCTGTACAATTCTGGAGCCTGAACGTGGCTTGCAGAGCATTGGTAGTATGTATAAACTATGAACATCTCCCCTCTTGTCAGGTTCGTGAAGGTACCTCTAGGAATCCTGCTGAGATTTTGGCGCTGAAAGCAATTGTACTCTCCCAATGAAATTGACTGGCTCTGGAAATATAGGCTGCGATTGGGTGCTGCACACAGGAGGATGCAGTAGAACTTCATAGGCTCGTCACTAGTGATGTAAAATTCTGTTTAATTGGTTGATTGCTCACTGGGGGGGAGGGCGGGTTGCTCCAGCCTGGCTGGGCTGGAGCAGTCTAGCCGGAGCGTCCCCTGCCTATGACACACCCGGTTCCACTGTGGACAGGGACTGCTCTGGACAGCCAGAGCAGCCCCTGCCTGTGACGTGCCTGGGTCCGCGGGGATAAGAAGCTGCTCCTGCCCCCACCGGTTAACCTTTCACATCCCTACTTGTCACACATTTGTTTAAATTCTCTTCTCCTGTTTGTCTGCCAGTCTAATCATTCTGTTCCCCAGTTGTGCTGGTATCCATGAGGGAATCTCCCCTTTGGAAGCATCAGTTTGCACCAGTGGTCCTCAGACAAATTGTGGCATGCCGCCTGTTCCTGTCCTGGAAATTGTCTGTGCCTCCCTGGGAGCCAGGGGCTGTGGTCAGGGCCAAGGGCTGGGTGTTGCTTGCGGCGGCTGGGGCTGGGAATCATGGCCAGAGCCAGGGCTGCAGCTGGGGATGGAGTGGGAGCAAAGCTGGATGCGGAGCCCCTGTACTCCCTGGGGGCTGACTTTGGCCCCACCCCCTTACACTGTCTGGACATTCTAGGGTGCGTGTCCCTCAGTTTGGGGGACCATTGTTTTACACAGTCCCTTACCTAGCTTAGCAGATCTGATTCTTTTTTATTCTATCTGCAGAGTCTTTCATGAGACAGCCCCAAGTCTTCCAGTCCTAGATCATCCCAGAATCTCTTGTCCTGGCTGTTGTGTGGTTTAGTGCGGACAGCATGAGTGAGTGGAAAGCTTCACATGGCTCAGTGGGAAAGTATTGCTGGGGGCGCACTAGAAAAGCGGGAGAGAGAGGAGGGCTGCTGTCTGAGAAGGTGGTATGGTTCATGTTAGTTTGGAGGCAATTATGGATCTCTTCTGGGCCCTTGACTAGCCTGATATTCAGTATTTTGAGAACTGCCTCCAACCCTGGACTCTGCCTTGAACATGGGAATAAAGCTGGGCTGCTCTTTCTCCCATTTTCTAGGGTGTATCCTTCTGAGACTGCTGGCAGGCGCTCTCATAGGACCCAGTGTGAATCTCACAGCCATGCACTGTTGTTCTAAAACACAAACAATGAGATTATAAAGGAAAACCAGATTGGGCCAGACATTTTCACTTTAAGGCCAGAAAAGGCCATTATGGTAAGCTAATCTGACCAGTTCTCACACTGCTGTAACTGTGGTTGTTTTGACATGTTCCTTAGTGCCAGAGAGCACTTTTAGCTGCTTACTCAGGAAGATGACAGTAGCATTTCTTTTCCTTCATTCTCACCCTGCGTTTGGACTTGCAGGAACTAACACAAGCTTTTTAGAACTGTTTGCTATTGGTGCATAATTGAGTAGATGGCATTCTAAAAATAAAAAGCAGATGTTCTCCAAAAGCCTTCAGGGAGCAGGCAAAGCTGCTGAGTGACATAAAGCCAGAATATCAATTATAAACATCCTCTGGAGAACACAGCACAGGCTCATTCTCAGGTGTGGCTAAGCTCTGCTTCATCTAGGACCCAATGATGGCATCATGCCATTTCGACCCTTCTCTGTTTTAGCACTGTCTGCTTTCTCCCAGCTGTACACCTTTTGTATGGGGGGGAGAGGCGGGAGCTGAGAGAGGAAATGGTGTAAAACTCACACTTCAGTACTATGGCTTTCAGGGACTTTCCTTAAACTAAGCGGGGGGGTTGGGGCTGAGGGGAGCAAGGGATTCCCCGTTGGCTGGGTCTGTTGGCTTTACTACCCCTTTTCCTTAAGTCTGTATTGTGTCAATGAATTGGCCATTTCAACACTAAGAGCAAGTTTGTTGCTTTTAGCGTTTGCAGAGAAAATGGAAGGGTTATTAGCTGCCCTGTTTGGTCTCAAAATAGCTGGCTAATGTTGGGCTGTCACTGCTTTATGACTTTTGTTTGTATTGCACCTTTTAGGCAAAAGGATCCCACAGTGCGTTTCCTGCGTTTTAGTTTGCATTGCTTCCACGCACCACTGAAGTGCAGCCAGCTCTAGGGAGAAAGGCAGCAAACTGGTGAACACTGCATACCACACTACACAACAGTTTAGGACAGAAAGTGGAGCAGCTTGTATCTAATTTAACTTTAGGGGAGATTTTAGGTAGACAAGAGTTAATTATAATGTGACCAGGGTTAGCAACCTGGCTTCTGCAAAAAGTGCCCCAAGTGGTCAGGACCTTAGTACTTTGTCTCTTGCAGAAGGCTTGCTGCTGATTTGATTCTTGTGGGCACGGCCTCAGCTCTCACCCTGATATGATGTGGAGATCAACTGTGGCTGAGTCTTCTTGACTGGCTTTCTTGACCCTTGGAAACGTCTGTCAGTGTGATGCAAGTTTGAGATGGGTACACTCGGGACACACGGGAATTTTAATAGCTTCATTATCAACAATAGTCTCTGAAGCAACTGAAATGCAGGAGTTTTGCAGTGATAAAATGAAAACAGAATTGTGCCTAAATTTGTCTGCATGCCAAGTGTCTATACTTGGAGCACAGCAACCAGACGTAGCTTGTTCTAGATCCCAAAGTGAGAATTTAGACCTTTGGCTGAAACACTTTCTTATTTGTTAGGCCATTTGTACTTGGGCAAGAGCAATTCTTCTAGCTTGGCTGATTTCTGATTGCTTACGTCCTGTTTCTGCTGTGAGTGTGTCAGATTCATCTATGCTGCTAGAAAGGGGAACGCAGTCCCTCTTTGTGCCAGCGAGGGCTTTGTGTGGGGTTCCATCACAAAGGAGGACAGGCAGTATTTTCACTGCCCCCCTCTTCTGCAGCTGCGAGCAAGAAAAGGCAGCTCTCCTCTTCACCAGCGCTCAGAGCATCCCTTTGGCTTGGCCGGGCTTCCCTCTTGATCCAGATGACCCCTTATGGGGACTCCGGGGTGGTGCTGGTAGAAACTGAGCCTGTGCATCTGACTGTACCAGTTCCCTGTATTTACGAATGATAGTGTTTACTGCGAATCTCAGTAGATTGAAAGTCATGTATCGGGCCCACAGAAATCATCCCATTGGCCCCAAACATCAGGAATATAAAAAAAACCCATGGGATATTTTTTTTATTCTATGTCTTGACTTTTTAGATTCCATCTGTCCTCAGCCAGTGTGTGAGAGAATATCAGATTAAAAAGTGACTTGTTAATGTCCACAGAACACATACTTCTCTCTGGCAGCTTAGAGATGCCATTTAGCCTCCTCATTCTTAAGACGGGGAGCTACCATCCATTTCCTGTTACCATCTTGACTTTCCCCCCTCCTATTTCATTTCCTTTGCTAAAAGGAGAGCTGGATGATAAATAGTTTGAGAGCTTCTGACCTAATTAATGCACCATGATTTACACTCCCCGGTAGAATTTATATTACTTGGTACGGTTGATGATTACAGCTACTCATAATAAAGAAATTCTCTCATCACTCATATCAGCAGTAATGTCATAGACACATTAGATACATTTTTAAAAATAATACGTATTGGTTTAGCCTTGTGCAAGGGATAAATTCTCTGACTCCCACCCATTTCTCTGCCCGAGAGTGGGCAGCATTGCTCCTCTTCTGCTCTGCTTCGTGCTCCAGAACCTCATTCCCCTCCTCCTGCCTCCTCCCTTCCCATCCCATCCCCACACTCTATACCATAGAATCAGAGAATCTAAGGGCTGGAAGAGTCCTCAGGAGTCATTCAGTCCAGCTCCCTGTGCAAAGCAGGACCAACCCCAACTCATACCTGCTGTCCTGGCTCTGACTCCCTGGGCTCCAGAGCCCACCCTCTTCTCCTCCATTTCCCTGCAATTCATGGTGCTCCTTCCGTCTCCCCATCTCCCTTTCGCCATGTCTCTGCTGCTTCTCACAGCCCATGTGCCCCGCTTATTCCCCTGAACCACAGAGTGGTGCCCATTTTGCCTATAAGCATTGCTTGGTGAAGGTTTCAAACAAACACAAGGTAAATGGCAGCATCTTTCTGGCTTCATTCAGCCTCTTTGACAGTTGTAGGACATAATGGACATTCTGAAGGGAACATTTGTGGGTTGGCGCCTTTCATCATGTTTCCATTGGATAAGTTGAAACCTCCTCAGAATTGCTGGAATCCCAATCGGATGGCAATGGCTGGCAGTCTTGTCTGCTCTGCTATTGTCGATTGGTAAAGTGCCTCCTAGGTCTCTATCAGCCTTATGTTCCGAGCACAGGCACGGTTGAGGTCTGGTGAGCTGCAATACCTAAGCTTAACCAAGCTGAATCAAAAGGCCTTAAAGCATAAAGAGCCTCATTCTGAGCTCTGCTGGTGCCTTTTTACGCCACCCTGAAAGATTGATAAAGTCTTGAATTGAGCAGAAATAGGCTTCTGGGCAGGGCACCTCCCAGCCCTCCAGCTCAGGGAAGTTCTCAGCTCAGTATAGAGCTAGTCCAAAGGCTTTGCCCTGGTCCTGCTTCTGATCTGTGGAACAGGGTAAATGGAGACAAGCGTGTCTGGGATATGGCTGAAACACTGCACTACTGCTGTTTGCTGTGGAGCCACCAGATGCAGAACATAAAATGGAGCAGGCCTGGGATTATCCTAATCTATGTGTGAGTGTCATGCAGACCATGTACAACCCCAGAATATGGGGAACCCAAAAGTGGCTTAGTCAGTTCTTCTGGGATGCCTGTTCCAACTACAGTAGTAGAATAAGAATCTGGCCCATGGAGTTTGAAATCTTTCCCAACTTTATTCATAAATTATAGCCAAATTAAAATTTCTTTGAATTAAAATTTGAATTAAAATTTCTGCTTTCACCAGATAGTTCCAAAGTTGAGTCAAAGCAAAGAGGACTAAAGGCACCTGTAAATGGTGTCTCATGTGGTTTTTGTAGTGTCCTTTTTAATGACTGTCAGCTTTAGTTAATCAAAATTACTTTTATACTTGGCTTCCCTGATTTCCAATTAGTGTTTATTTATTGAGCAGCATTGAGCTTTTGGGCACTTGAACAGGGAGCATGGATAACTGGCAAACAATCAATGTGCTCATGAATACCCCTCTGGTTCAGAATGTTTGTGTTTTCTTTTCATTAACGGTTCTACTAATCAGATACATGTCTAAATTGTTCCCATCTCAGCTTAATATTTTTTTCTATAATTCTCATCCCTCTTGAGAGCTTTCCTTTTAAGAGTTCGTTTAAAAGAAAACTCTTGTGTATTTTGAAATATACCCTGATCAGCACATCTAATTGCAAAGAGCAAATCACTTTAAAAGAAAATGTTCAAAGCCTGATTTTTAGCCTGGCCTACCTTTTTGTAAGCACGAATAAATGTTGGCACAGCTGATGTCATTGTGGTGTGTGACTACTTGGGATGTACACAGAATTGGGCAATGACATTAGTTGTGCCTGCAGACAATTAAAAGTGCAGTTACATGCATCTGCAAATTACCAGCACAAGAAGGTAGCTTGTGTTTTAAGACTCAGGCCCTAAATGTCATAAACACCAAGTCATAAAGAAACAATTAACCATAAAAGAAGCAGCTGCCGTCATGATTTGGAGGAAGACTGAAAGAAAGTACAAGCTGTCAACGTTCATGGGAAAACGGGCGGGCACAGGAGTTATAGTCACGTAAAAAGCTTTGCTTAATTTCATAATAACTTAATAACGTTAAATTAGCCTGTTTGGTTTGTTAAATGAAATTTACCTTACAACAGTTCAGGCAGTCCCAGACAAATCGGTCAGATCTTCTCTTTTTTCAGACCTAGTTTGCACTACCAAGCTAGATCTTTCTCCTCAAAGCTAAGTTCTTGTGCAAGACCATGCGTAGCTCTTGGGAGTTAAGTGGCACTGTGGCAAGTATAAAGATTGTTCTGAAAATCTATTTTTAAAAATATATCAGTGGGTTTGTCATTTAGCAAATATAATTGCTGGACATTTCTGATAAGATTTGTCCCCTCCCAATCTTCAAGCACTTATATAACTAAATGTACTGCTGCGAGTAAATCCCAATTGAAGACAGTGGTATTAGTAGTGGTAGTAAAATAAAGCAATTACACAAGAGTATGTGGGATCTGGGGTCTTGGTTTCTTTTTTCCCCGATAAAGAAGCAGTAAAAGTCCACTAGAATTCTCAGGTCTTCCTTCCTTTCTCCTCTAAATGACTTTTTAAACAACTTCAGTGATGCTCTTGTTTCCAGTCCTGTAGTCAGATCTACAAATGCAGACTCTGTTCAGCATGAGAGGCTGTGTGCGTGGCTCTGACTGCAGTATTGAGCCTCACTGCAGAGATTTGCATGGATTTCCTCAGTGAGGGGATGAGTGAAACTTCATGCAGCCACGGGCATTAAGGGAGACAGGAGAGAAGAGCACATTACGTTTTCATAGATGTTTGAAACCTGCCACCACCAGCAACACTGCACAAGTAAGGATAGCATGGCATCAGGGGCTCCTGACTCTTACCATTAGGCATGACAACCCACCACCTGGTCCCTATGTGTGCTCCCTTGAATGAAAAAGACGAAAAACAAAACCACTGTATTGTGTACGGGCAAACATGTTTCACAAAGCAGTCACTCACTTCATATCTGACCTGTCAGTCCTCACTCTCAATAGAAACCTGCATGATACCTTCAAAAGAAGACTCTGGGAGCTTAAATGTCTAACTTTGATAGACACTACAAATCCTGGATGCAAAAAAGACACTGGACACTGACTCATTACAACAGTGTGTAACCCACAAACCCTCCTTTGTCCTCTGACCACAGAGATGTGACCTCTGCACATAACCTTGAATGGTTTCTTTCAACTCCTCAAGCTTCACAATTTGTTCCACCTTGCATTGAGCTGTTTCGCTCAGATTGCCTTTCCCAGACCTGAAGAATAGCTTCCTGTAGCTTGAAAACTTGTTTCCTTTCACCGGCAGAAGTGGATCTAATGAAAGCAAATATCTCCCCCACCGTCTCTCTCAACTCTCCTGGGACCAGCATACATCTGCCCGTACAGATGAGCGTTGAACCCTCCTCCACCCGCAAACTGACCAGGCTCACAAGGCTTTCAGTAGCCTCTGCTGTTCACCTCAGAGCACCATTTTTGGTGAGGGCTGTTGAATTCCAGTCAGCACCTCTTTTCCCTCTGGCATGGGCCTTAGCTGAATTAGGAAGAGGGAACTGGACAGAACATGACATCTACTGATTGCTCCTGCTAGCCAAGTTAATGGTAGTGGTTCTGAATGCTCCTTAGGCCTAATCTGTGGGGCAAAAGAAGAACCCTTCCCTCAGGGTGGCCACTGTTGCTTGGGAAGGTGGAGTTCCCACAGCGGCGGAAACCCTCTTGTGTCACTATAATCTGCGTCTACACTATGGAGTGTTTGGTGTCATAGCTCCACACTCTGGCGACCAGCTTCAGCCCCAGTTGCACAGACAAGCCCTTAGTCTGGTTAACCGAGGCATTTGGCTCGTAGTGCTGAAGTAGATATGACGTATGATCGTCGTTTGTGAGCCTTTCAGTTTTTATTCAAGATAATGAAATTAACCTTCAAGGGTACATTTTGAGGAAGGTCTGTGGGGTTTTAACCTTTGCAATTTCATATTAATGACAAGGCTGAAATTGTGCCCTTAAAGGTGTGCCCAAGTTAGGGCAGTAAGTCTTATCCCACTTTGAAATGATGTCTGCATTGCTGATTCTTAACACTGGCCTCCATTAACTCTGTCCTTTTTCAGTGCTTCCCATGCTATGATGCTTTCTAAGCAGTGAGGCATCCATATTCAATCCCACTCCATTTACTACGCACACGCCTTTGTCAGAGTTGCTTGACCGGCTCCAGTTCTGTGACTGTTAATGCCTTTGCAGGCTGCTTGAATACATTGGTGGGTTTTTATTTCCTAGGAGTTGAGAACGGAATCCATTGCGAGACCTCTGGAGATAAACGAGACTGAAAAGGTGATGAAAATTGCCATCAAAGATGTTCTGGTAAGCATATTGCTGTTCATTAATTTGCTTTATTATTAATTTTTATTGTACAGAATTTCCATTCCAGCTGTCATTTGTGTAGGTAGAACAAGATTCATTTTTACCAGTGAATAGGAATTGGAAAACATATGTATGTATGGCTTGTATCCCACTCCAAGAGCAGCGTCAACAAGTAATATTGAACTGCAGTTGATAGCTCAGATAATCCACCACATCTTTGCTCCTGGCAAATGAATAAATACAAGTTCTCCAACAGGGAGGTTCATTTGTGTTCACCTCTCTCTCCATGTAAATAAAGTGTGACCCTTAATAACGTATTTTTCCTTGGGAAATCTGTTGGTTTTAAGACAAACTCAACCCTTGAATTGAAACAGCTGACTTTGTGTAGGCCCAGGTATATGTGTCCTATTGACTCCTGGCTGGTTTTCAAAAGCCACAGTCTGTCTATAGTGCTGCACTGTGCCAGCAGCAGCTCCCATCATTTGCTCAAATTTACAGAAGTGCCTTAAAGGCAGTGGGCAAATCAATGCTTCCGTGATCTGGGGGATCTTTCACCCCCTTTAGCAAAGCACTGCCTATACTCACGCTTCCCCTGAAGTAGCATCTTGTCTGCCACTGTGGAAGAGAGCAGATCTCTTTCCCACACCCTTTGGACTTTGTATACCTTTGAATACTGGCTAAACAAGGATGGGATTGTGCTGCATAGGGCAAGCATGCATGCTTGGCTGGCTATTGTCTATTGATAGTGTAACGAAAACCAGAGCACGTGTGTTAAAATACATGATCTTTGCCGAAAGGCCGAGAGCCTTTTGAATAACTGTGTTTTGGGGAGAAGAGATCTGGCAGATCTCTTCAGTTACCCCCTTCGGTTTTCCATCCTCCATGGACGTTTTTCCCTGTCCGGGTTGGCTGATGAAGTGTCCACAGAAGCCTGGCAGTGCTTTTCCAATCCTCCACTGGAAAGAGCCAGTAGACCAGCGGTCTCTCACCTTTCTAACCACCAGGTCACTTTTTGAATTTCAGTGCAATGTAAGATCTACCTCAAACCCAGATACCCTTGCCCACTTCCTTCCCACCCCTTCTCTGAGGCCCTGCGCCTCCTCCACCCCTTCTCCGAGGCCTCACCCTGCTCACTCCATCCCCCCTGCCTCCAAATCCTCCCTCACTTTCACCAGGCTGGAGTAGGGCGTTGGGATGCAGGCTCTGGGCTTGGACAAAGGGGTTTGGAGTGCGGGATTGGGGTCCAGGAGGGATTTTAGGGTGCAAGCTCTCAGAAGTGTTTGGGTGCAGGGGGACTCATTTCTGGGGCAGGCAGTTGGGTGTAGGAGGAGGTTCAGAGCTGGGACAGCGGTTCAGCAAGCAGACTGGCTGGACACCGTTTAACTGAGACGGCTTCTTGATGATGGAGCAGTGGGGTTAAGGCAGGCTCACTCCTGCCCTGGCACCACTCCAGGAAGCAGCTGGCATGTACAGCAATGGCTTCATGTGCTGCCCTTCATCTCCAGGCACTGAGCCCACAGCTTCTACTGGCCACGGTTCCCCATTATTGATCAATTGGAGCTGCAGGAGTGGTGTCTGGAGAACAGCAAATACCACAGGGATAATGACTTCAGCTACGACTGGCTCGGTACTTTAGAGCTCACGACTCAAAGAATTAAATGTAAGCGTAAGAGAGAAATCAAAATGATGAAATGCACAGACTAGTCAAAACCAAAACATGACCCACTTTGCAAGCAGTGAAAGAGGTAACAACCCCCCACACGTGTGTTGGGTCAGGAGATGAGAGGGAGGGACAGACTGTGTTTGTGAGAATGACAGACACACACACACTGTGTGAGAGCGACAGAGATTTGCATTGCCAAGCTCGCTCCGTCCCCTTCTCTCTGTGTGGAGACAAGGTACAGAAGTGGGGGGAGGAGGGACACCCTGACATCAGCACCCCCCTCACTCCCTCCCACACCGTGCACAGCAAGCAGGAGGCTCCCAGGGGGCAGCTCCAAGGCAGAGGGCAGGAGGAGCATGACAGTGGGTAGAGGGGCAGCTGAAGTGCCAGAGCACAGAGCACTCCCGCCCCATCCGAACGCTGCGTGTCCCACCTCTGCCACTCCCTTGTGTCTCTGAATGGCCAGGAGATAGCTGAGCGGGGCAGGTCTCTTATGGTAGGTCTGCCCTGCAGCATAAGCTTGTACTTGATCCCTGGCACAAGGCTAACTCCCCTTGCATCTATACACTGCAGTTGTCCTGACCCAGGGCCCTAGGGCCCTGCAGGGCTGGAGGGACCCAGGATCTGAGTCCTATTGCATTGCAGTGCAGCCACAGCCCTGCTTGATTCAACCCCAAGTCAGTAGGTAGTATCCCACAATTCCAGAGGACAACTTCCTTAGTCCTCTCTCTCCCAGCTGTCTGCAACCTCCTCTGTTGAAAACAGAAGCCCCTTCCCCCTTTGCAAATGGCAGCAGCTCAGGTCAGCGTTAAGCCATTCTGTTTTGGTCAGCAATCTGCAAGTACACTCGGGGTATGTCTACACTACCACCCTAGTTCGAACTAGGGTGGTAATGTAGGCAACCGGAGTTGCAAATGAAGCCCGGGATATGAATTTCCCGGGCTTCATTTGCATCTCGCCGGGCGCCGCCATTTTTAAATGTCTGCTAGTGCAGACTCTGTGCCGCGCAGCTACACGCGGCACGGACTACGTAGTTCGAACTAAGCTTCCTATTCCGAACTACCGTTACTCCTCGTTTCACGTGAAGCCTAGTCCGAACTACCTAGTCCGTGCCGCATGTAGCCGCGCGGCACGGAGTCCGCACTAGCGGACATTTAAAAATGGCAGCGCCCGGCGAGATGCAAATGAAGCCCGGGAAATTCATATCCCGGGCTTCATTTGCAACTCCGGTTGCCTACATTACCACCCTAGTTCGAACTAGGGTGGTAGTGTAGACATACCCTCGCAGAGTAGCCTCCTGCGTTTGCCTTTTGTAAGCCAGCTGCTTCCTGGTAATGCACAGGGCAGGCAGTAAAGCTTTCCCATATTTCCTAGGGCTGGAATGGCACTGGGGTCTCTGGGAGATGGTTACTTTGACTCAAGTCTGTGCCATGCAGATGCCAGAGCCTCTGGTTTGAGCACTGAACAGAATAATATTAATTTAGGGTTACAATACAGTGCAGATGCTTAGGTCCAGCCCTACCATTGATCAGCTGACTGGAGTCTCACTAACTGACTTACGTTGCAGGGTGGACACACACATTTTAAATTCTCCCACACTACTCCACTTGGAAGAGAAGAGGTCTGTTTCCAAGCTGGCGGTGGTGCTGACCCTACATTGTAACTGGGGGAGCATTTAGCTTTAGATCGGTAGGATTTCAAAGTGACCGAACCTGAGGATTAGAATGGAGGTATGGGGGCGCCTGGCTCTGGGGGAGAGGAGGGGGAGGAGGGGGGATTGGGTTAGAGCGGGGAGCTGGGAGTGCCTGGCTCTGAGGGAGAGGAGGGGGATTGGGTTAGAATGGAGGTATGGGGGCGCCTGGCTCTGGGGGAGAGGAGGGGGATAGGGTTAGAACGGGGGTATGGGGGCGCCTGGCTCTGGGGGAGAGGTGGGGGATTGGGTTAGAATGGAGGTATGGGGGCGCCTGGCTCTGCGGGAGCGGAGGGGGATTGGGTTAGAATGGAGGTATGGGGGCGCCTGGCTCTGAGGGAGAGGAGGGGGATTGGGTTAGAATGGAGGTATGGGGGCGCCTGGCTCTGGGGGAGAGGAGGGGGATAGGGTTAGAACGGGGGTATGGGGGCGCCTGGCTCTGGGGGAGAGGTGGGGGATTGGGTTAGAATGGAGGTATGGGGGCGCCTGGCTCTGGGGGAGAGGTGGGGGATTGGGTTAGAATGGAGGTATGGGGGCGCCTGGCTCTGGGGGAGAGGTGGGGGATTGGGTTAGAACGGGGGTATGGGGGCGCCTGGCTCTGGGGGAGAGGTGGGGGATTGGGTTAGAATGGAGGTATGGGGGCGCCTGGCTCTGGGGGAGCGGAGGGGGATTGGGTTAGAATGGAGGTATGGGGGCGCCTGGCTCTGGGGGAGCGGAGGGGGATTGGGTTAGAATGGAGGTATGGGGGCGCCTGGCTCTGGGGGAGCGGAGGGGGATTGGGTTAGAATGGAGGTATGGGGGTGCCTGGCTCTGAGGGAGAGGAGGGGGATTGGGTTAGAACGGGGGTATGGGGGCGCCTGGCTCTGAGGGAGAGGAGGGGGATTGGGTTAGAATGGAGGTATGGGGGCGCCTGGCTCTGGGGGAGAGGAGGGGGATAGGGTTAGAACGGGGGTATGGGGGTGCCTGGCTCTGAGGGAGAGGAAGGGGATAGAGTTAGAATGGAGGTATGGGGGCGCCTGGCTCTGGGGGAGAGGAGGGGGATTGGGTTAGAATGGAGGTATGGGGGCGCCTGGCTCTGGGGGAGAGGAGGGGGATTGGGTTAGAATGGAGGTATGGGGGTGCCTGGCTCTGGGGGAGCGGAGGGGGATTGGGTTAGAATGGAGGTATGGGGGCGCCTGGCTCTGGGGGAGCGGAGGGGGATTGGGTTAGAATGGAGGTATGGGGGTGCCCGGCTCTGCGGGAGAGGAGGGGGATTGGGTTAGAATGGAGGTATGGGGGCGCCTGGCTCTGGGGGAGAGGTGGGGGATTGGGTTAGAATGGAGGTATGGGGGCGCCTGGCTCTGGGGGAGCGGAGGGGGATTGGGTTAGAATGGAGGTATAGGGGCACCTGGCTCTGCGGGAGAGGAGGGGGATTGGGTTAGAGCGGTGGGCTGGGGGTGCCTGGCTCTGGGGTGGGGGGGGGAGAATTGGGTTAGAGCAGCGAGGCTGAGTGCCTAGCTCTGCAGGAGGAGGGGAGGGCATTGGGTTAGAGCAAGGGGGTTAAAGCACCTTAAACTCAAAGTCTTTGTGGATGCAAATAACACATTTACACATCAAATTATTGTATTATAGTCAAACAAGACCTGAAAAATATGATAAAGTATACCTAAAACATAATCTATAATAATAAATAATTACGACTTTCTGATAGAAGTACATTTTCTTTGGGGGCCCTGAAAGCTATCCATTTTCGTTAGTGCGGCCCTCAGTAGGCTTCAAGTTTGACATGGCTAGTGTAGGCAGACACTGCCCATGCTGCTCTGGGGTTACACCCATCCAGAAGCATAGCTGCCCTCCCAGCTGGTTTGTAAAGGACTCAAGGCCAAACAAATTAAATTATTGAACTGCCAACTGTATCCAACACCTGTGTGTATAATGAGAGGAAGCAGAGCTCCAGGTTTAACTACCATGCCAAATCAATAGATACACTAGGTGATCCCTCCATTTGCTTTTTCTGCTGTTTGCAGTCTCTGTGCATCCCACGTGCTGTTAATATGGATTGATATCTGGGGCAGTGACTCTTATAAGCCAGTCTCGGCATATTAGAGTGGATAGTTCATGGCAAATATCAATAATGCAATCCCACCTCAGCTGGTTAGTTGCAGACCAATTAATGAAATGATCTAGGGTAGCTGAACAGCATATAACCTTCACTGCTGGCATTTTAGCAAACACATCGTTCTTTCTCAATTAAGCCACTCTCAAACGATCCAAGTTTCAAAGATGTAAATGCCTTGAACATACCCAGCACATTTTAACATGCTTGAAGGGGATTTTTTTTTTACTTTCTCTTTTCCTGATTGCAGTTGAGTACATAGCACTATTCTGACTGCAGTTTATTTTGGAAAAGATGGCCATGGCAGGGCTATGAAAAACCAAAGCGCTCAAGACCGATTATGTTCTTTTTTGCTGTGGTAGTTGTCAGGAAGTAGCAGTGATCCTGTTGATCACTGCCAGCTTCTAGCAAACAGGGGTTGGAGACCTCATCCCTGCCCTTCCTGGCCAACAGCCATTGATCTTCCATGAATTTAGCTAGTTCCTGGGTGTGGGCCGTGCAATAGAGAGAAGATTCTCTGCTCGCTCCTATCCACTGCACCTGGGCCCAAGAATCTGAATGCCTGGTAGTGATTTATAGCACCAGCCCTCTCATTTTTATGGTCCATTGTACTTCATATTAGAAGACTTAATAGGGTGGGGTTAGGAGTTGGGGAGGGAGCTGGGCCAGAGGTGGGGCATGGAGTGGAGTATGACAGCTATTCAAAAGTGCATTGCAGTACCATGCAACGGTTTAGGACAGGAACTGAAGAACACACTAGCCAGTTGTAAATGCAGAATGCATGCATGCATGTTTGATCCCAAGACAATGGCATTGGCTTACTTTCATGTTGTGTCAGTGCTCAGCTGTGCAGAATAATGATCTTTCTGATGCTGTCAGTGAGACCTATGGCATATGATTGTAATAAGAATGTGACACACGGGAGACCTGGTGGGAGACTGATCTTGCCTGAGCCCGATCACAAGACGTGGCTCAAAGTTACAAAACTCTGTGATGACACAAGGTGCAAGATAATGCATAATTGGACCCGGAGTCTGAAAGATGATTGGAGCTACACTGCTACAAGCCACGGCTCAGCCACTCATTCTCTCTTCCAGGAGCAAGTCCAGAAGACAAGGGACATGTTGAATAACGTGGCCTCGGATGAAGCCAACTTGGAAGCCAAGATTGAAAAGAGAAAACTGGAACTGGAAAGAAACCAGAAGCGACTACAAACCTTACAGAGTGTCCGGTAAAGACTGTACCATTTATCCTTGCAGAATTGGTAAAAATGGTGTCAAAGCATATTCTTAATGCCCAGTGTAATGGGGATTGACTAAGCTGTTAGGACTCCAAGAAACATGCTTCTGCTCACCTGAGGAAGAGGGTTTTGCCCATGAAAGCTCTTGATGCTGTAGTTATATTTATATTTGTTAGTCTTTAAGGCGCTACAGGACTACTTGTTGTTTTTCCAATCAATGTGATAGCCTCTGAGGAGTGCAACAAATAAGATGATTTGCCATTGCAAAAATGCCCAAGCTAGGCTGTAATGATTAGTTTTCCAGTCATTGGGTTTGGAAACTAACAAACATTTTGTCATTGTTAAGGTGGCCAAAATGTTACTTTATTTCTAAATTGTCACTCCAGGTTTTCAAAATGATGAGCCTTTAAAAAAGTCATTCAACCCAAATGGTATCTCTGCGCATGGAAGCTCCCAAGAGAAATAATGGTGAAACGTTCTGCTCACACACCCCAGCTGTTGAGTTCTAAGATGTCTCCAACTTTACAGCTGCTGTTGGGTAGTAGATGAAGAAACAGGTCACGCGGCAGTCAAACGTTAACTCGAACTAAGTCCTCCGTGTAGCCGTGGGCAGTTAGTTCGGACTAAGGGGATTTTAAAATGGCGCCCGGACGGGAAGTTACAAATAAAGCCTGGGATATTTAAATCCCGGGCTTCATTTGCAACTTCGAATGCCTTCGTTAGCCTCCCTAGTTTGAACTAGGGGGCTAGTGTAGACATACCCTCAGAGATCTTGTGTTGAGCATAAGCACTTCCTTCATCTGTGAGCTCACTGATGAGATAAAATAAGGAAGTTGGGGTGGGGGAAGTGCCTGTGTTGTTTGTATGTAAATCTCGTGGTTAAAAACCCTGACTTTACAAGATGGAAGTGTCTGGGGTGGGCGTGGGCAGCCGAGCAGAACTGGTGTGCGTGGTACAAGAGCATCCTTCTAGCACAGGTTTGCCTGAAGGCTCATTGCTGGTGGAGGACAGGCACTCAGCCAGCCACATTATTAGGACAATTCTGTTGCAGAGAATTAACATATCTTGGCAGGCACAGATAGCAAGCCTGCTGGGGCCTGGACGATGCCTGCTTTGAGGCATGGAGCACTGATCAGCAGGAAAACAAATTTCTTGCTAGTGTTGTCCTCGCTGCCAGGGTAAAATGCCACCCTTCTGCTTATGTGGGCGGGTGTGGTAGAAGGCTGCCTGCCATTCTC
Source organism: Pelodiscus sinensis (assembly GCF_052426305.1). Classification (NCBI taxonomy): domain Eukaryota; kingdom Metazoa; phylum Chordata; order Testudines; family Trionychidae; genus Pelodiscus; species Pelodiscus sinensis. Next base: position 4,780,150 of record NC_143066.1, read on the forward strand.
CTTTGTCCTTGCACACCTGTGCAGTCCAGGGTAGAAAAGCAGAGCAAAGCCGCGGAGCACGCGGGCAGCGGACAGCCCAGACACGTCTGGGCTGCCCGCGTGTTCCGCCGCTTTGCTTCCTCTCCCTGGTCTGCTGGAGACCAGGGAGAAGGAGGGCCCCGTTCATAACTGCGGATCCGACATAAGTCGGATCCGCGTAACTCGGGGACTGCCTGTATTTCGAAGTAACGGGCTGCTTCAATAGACGTGGAATAGCTATTTTGGGATACTTCCGGTATCCCAAAATAGCTCCGCAGTGTAGAAGTACCGTAAGGGCTAATAGTGTAGAAACACAGAGAGACCTGAGAAAATGAACGTATATAATGCAGCATTCTGCAGCTTCCAGTCATTTTCCTTTCTGTGGGCTCTCCAGACCGGCCTTTATGGATGAGTACGAGAAGATTGAGGAGGAGCTGCAGAAACAGTACAGCAGTTATCTGGAAAAATTCCGTAATCTGGCCTATCTGGAACAGCAACTGGATGATCATCACAGGCTGGAGCAGGAGAGGTTTGAGGTGAGAAAGTTTTGTATTTCTGGACAATACAGTCATTTAACTAAATGTGTTTTTTATCCTCTGCCCCATGATGCATACCACTGTCTATTACCTAGCAATAGCCAAAAGGACTTTCCTTGCCTCTTGCTGCTTCCGACAACAACATGCTGTCCCTGAATGCAGACCCTCAGAGCTGTGTCTCCAGTGATAAGGTCATTGGCTTCGTGTTGTCTAGTTTTGAATTGAGGGATCTCGAGCCGACAAGAGAACACACTGTAACTCCTGAGTTAATGGAGTTAAGCTGTTGTAAAATATGCATAAATTAGATCAGCAGCAGGCAACTGCTGCCTTTTCCAATCACTGCAACTCTTCCCCTTGCGTCTTTTATTTCTCCATTTGTATCCCACATATTTGCCATGGTTCATGGAAAACTAATTTTCAGCAGTTCTGAACTCCCACTGTCTAGTTCTTTTAAAGCCAGTGGGCGCAGCTTGCAGCTTGACAGTGGGTGTATTTACACTTAGGAGGTACTTTCTATATCCTTAAGGCATCTCTACATGGCATACCAGGTTATTCTCCAGCTCCCCAGCTTGTTTCATAAAGATAACATCTTGTGTGGACACTGCCACAGTGCACTGGAAGTGCCAGAGTGTGGCTGAGCATATTCCACTTTGCAAGCTCACTTTCCTGGGCACTGTTTGTGTCCACACAGCATGTTGGTGTGCAGCCAGCTGGTGCGCTGTAGAGTCACACCCCGGCTTGCAGTGCAGAAACCTGTCATGTAGACATACGCTTACTGTTTTCTCAGTGCTTTGTCAGTGAGTGTGTCTAAGACCTTGTCTATACTGGCAAATTACAGGGCAGTAAATCAGCTCCCAGGAGTCCATCCCGGTAAGGCACTTAATACGCACTAACTCCACAGTTGCTGCATTCTAGGTAAACCACCTTGACAAGAAGCATTGATCTTGCTGCACAGTGGTTACAGCACTGGGGTACCGATGTGGACAGACACCCTGGTGTACTACAGCTCTGTGACTGGCCCCCACTGCCTGTCCCACAATGCCTGTTCTTGCCTCTCTGGTTATTGGCTTGAACTCTACTGCCCTGCCTTCAGGTGACCAGCTCTCAGACCTGCTCTTTACATTCCTTGGGAATGTTGAAAGTCCCTTTCTCGTTTGCTTGGCAATGTGTGGAGTGCTGTCAGAGTTTCCGACAAGAAAGGTGGGAGGAACGCCCAGCGCCCCTTATTCCACGCCATAGTGGTGCCACTCCACGGGTTTCCAGAGCTGCTCCCCTACAGTTGCTGCTAGGGCAGGGGTGGGGAACCTTTTTTGGGTCATGGGCCGCTGACCCACAGGAAAACCAGTCAAGGGCCGCACACATGTGAGAAGCAAAAAAACACTCAAACCCACACCCATGCTCCAGCCCTACGGCGGGGCAATGGGGGGGAGGGGAGAGGTGCGCTGTATCCAGTCCTGAGATTCCTCACCCCTGTGCTAGGGGAGTAACTTCTAACACTGGTGTACATGGCAAGCCTGCACACCTAATGTGGAATGTGTTTTCTGGACTTCATTATTGTATCCTTTTCAGAATCAAAAGAAGAAAAATGACTGAAGTGCTAGATAATTGCATTGAATCCCTTGCAATCCCCATTCCTCTGAACTGTCTCAACTTCTTCCTAAACACTGCATTGATTTTCCAGCTTTATTTGCCTTTTGTTCTTCCAGACAGAACTTAACGATCTTTTGGAGGAGAAATGCTAGTCAGTTCTCTTGTTATGTTTGCCTGCGTGTTTTGTTAAATAGCTTGCTAGCAAAATGAGCAACTGTTGTATAATTAGATTAACTCAGCACCCCCAGGAGCCATTCAATATTGAGAACTGTTTCCTACTTGACCTTCCTCGAACAAATGAATGGTTTGTAGGGTGTAATCTCACTCCAGCCTAGGCACTGGTTGAATAATGAGACAGTAATTTCTAGTGCAGTTAGACACAAAGCAGTTACATGTACTGTACTGATGTTTCCTAATTAGAAAAGTGTTTTAAAGATTGCACCCAAGTGCAGGTTTTTTAATTAAAGTGGCACTGAGCAGATGACACGCATCATCCCATTCAAACCACGGTGCTGTTATCGACTCATTTCAAAAGGATGCAGTTTTATAAAGAGGAGTATGTTGTAGCTTTAATTATACTAGTCCCCAGCCTCCTGTTCATCTCCCCCCCGACAGTGTGTGTAATAACATCCAGTAGCGCTGGCAGTTTAACTTGATTGCACCAGTAATCGTCCCCACCGTGTAAGAACGTGTTTCTCAAGTGCAAATCCTGGGGATTGAACTTCCCAAAGCATTTAAAAACTCATCGTCTGGATCCTGAAACTTTTGTTCTGATTTAAGCAAATATTTTAGTTTGCTGGCAGCACCCTACCTTCCTGAATGGCTACCCCACTGTTTATAGTGCGCTAGTGTGAGTATGTCTGTACCGCTGGAATCACATCCCTAGCTCCAAGTCTGGCTAAACCCAGAGTGCGTCTCACTTTATCTTTTATAGAAGAGGGGTTTTACTGACCTTGGCAAAGTGTTTGAGATCAATGGAAGAAAACCCTGCAAGTGCTAAGCTTTAATAAAAGCTTTTAATCATATACAGTTGAACCTGAGATCACCCTTACTAGGAAACCACAAATATCTGGAGTACATTTCTGTTCCACCACTGTTCATTAAACCATTGATTCTTCATCAGTGCTCACTTAAAATACATTCCACTATTTTCAGTGCAGCTGTCCCTGTAGTCTGAGTGCTAGCTCTGGCCTTGAGTCAGTGCTGTTCATTTTGTGCTTTTGATACATTTTGCACTGACCTACCTGTCCTATTAGAAAGATTTAATCTGTAAATCCCCACCACACAGGCTCCTTATTATAGCAGTCAGACACAAGGTTAATATGAAAAGCATTTGGTCATTGTCTTCAATTCTCTAGCTAAGCACATTTAAATCACGCGTATTTAGTAGCATTCTTACAGGCACCAGGAGACCACTTCAGTCCAGTGTAGCTGAATGTTACTAAATATCTGATTTAAACATAGACACAGAATCTTAATTATGAATGGCTTCTATGTTGGCAGTGCTTAGTCTGGTGTGCGAGTACGATGGCCTTGGAGTGCAGCTCCTCATTTTCTTGTCCCATGGGAAAGATATTTCGGAGTTTAACCCTTTACCATACAGGTCAGCACACAATCAACCATGAATATGAATACATGCTGCAAATGTCTGAATGAAGCAAGGTCTTACACTCAATTCCATGGCAGTTCTCTATGTCTGTCTGTAACATGGTTGCTTTTGAACGCCATGTCGGATCAATTCCAGAATTCCAGGCCCTGCAAGCATCTGAAACCCTGAGCCCTGTGACCCAAGAGGTCTTTATCCCAGAGCCCCGACCCCTGAACCTGTATTTGAAAATATAGAAAACCTCCAACTGAAATCCATGGTAGGCGAATATTGATTAACAGTGCAATTAAAACTGCAATTAATCACGATTCATGTTTAATTGCTTGACAGCCCTAATTTAAAGTGACTCAAGGATGGCAGGGTAGGACAGAGAGAGGAGCACTGGTTTGGGGGAGCAGACAGAGGTGGGAACCAAGACTGATGGAGCTGGTAGGAGGACTCTCATACACACTGTAGGTCAGAGAGCCCCCCAAAGAGCTTTGAATTACATCAAAAATGGAGAGGCAACTCGTGAAGGTCATGGTCACCTTGCTGGGGTGATTGAATCCTGTCTGCATGTGACTGAAGTTTACAAAACAGAGATTTAGAAAGAGTGCAGCAGCCAAGGGCGGAGTTTTGTAGTACATGGATACTTCCACAGCGGCAGGAGCACGGTGGAGATGTATCCTGGCAGGGATTCAGGGGATGCTACAGACAGAAATGGTGGAAGGGAAAGGACGATTACAAGATTTCTGCCTAGAAGTAAAAATCTGAATACAGGAGAATGATAACTAAGTCAGAGATGTAGGATCCAGAAGTAAGACTCCGGTGTCTGAAGCACTCACTACTGGGGTAGCCAGAAGCTAACAAAGTCAAGATAGGCAGAGGTAGGTAATAAAGGAACTAGAAAAGAACTCAGGTTGAAAGTAGCAGTGGGTGCCCCAGATAGAGTATCGATGGAGACAAGGGTCCAGGATGAAGAATCTTCCTCTTGGAAGGGAGTAGGGCTGGAGGTTTATGGTTTCACAGTGCACCCTTCCCTTGCTTTTCTGGGTTTAACTCAGAAACTTGAGCTTTTTGATGTTCAGGCTGCGATGTTAAAATATCTAAGTTAATAGGAAAACTTGCCATTTTCATGACCTTTCGTAACAAGGAACCCATGTAGACAGTGTCCTGCTGAGCCTAGCTATACAGCACATTTCAAAGTAAGTGGTCATAGAATATAGGAGTTGCTATTCCACATCAAAGCATTTGTTCATCTGGTCCAGTGCCCATCCTTCCGGAGAGGTGCAGTGGAGGAAGATGCACTCAGAGCTTGCTCCTGTATCAAACCTGAGAA